>NC_143407.1:35921684-36235960 GCF_052110815.1 Crocodylus siamensis
TTATAAAATCCCACCGGTAAAAGGTATCCAGGTTGGAGCTCTATTGGTCTCGAGGCAAAAGCAATCAAAGCTCCTGGAAGAGGTGATACCTTTTATTAGATCAACGATATTTGCAAACAAATAAAGCTTGCAAATAAACAAACTAATTTGTTTGCAAATATCTCGTTGACCTAATAAAAGGTATCACCTCTTCCATGAGTTCTGATTACTAGTAAAAGGGACATTTTTCCTACAGGATTACAGAAATGTTAAGAGATTAATGCAAAACACACACAACGAAGGGAAAGGATAATGCCCATCTCGGGGATTCAATCAACTGGACAAAGTGGAACACACTTACCTAGGGAAATGGGCACAATCCTACTTCACCTCCCTGCCCACCTCACAGCCTTTTCCCCTAGGGTCATCAGCCCCTCCAGGTTTCCTTGAACCACCTTGATCCTAGCATGACGAAACCCTCTCAAACCCTCTGTTCAAAAAGGATGGGGCATTGCCAGGAGCTCTGTGACAGCCAGCATCCGGAGCAGATCACGCTAACTTCTGCACTGGACTCAATTCCCACTGTTCCCGGAAAGAAAAGACAGGCCACTTCCAAGTATTCAACAGCCCTGCCCTACCAACCTCCAGTCAAAACTCCCACCAACTTCAAGAGCTGGGCCAAAATAATTAAAAAAAACAACCACCCAGGATGGTGCCAGAGGAAGTCTCATGCAATCAAGCTCTTGCAACGGCTAAATTTCCTCTAAAGACCGACCGGGCCGTCCCCTCCCGACTGCCCGAGTCATCACACGACTGAAGCTTGACACCAATTTCTTCGCCTGAACGGGGACTTAACCAAGACCCATACTGTTATTTGGTTTCAAGTTTTCTAATGATTGAAACCTGTTTCCTCCAGGACCCGACTTGGAGTTTTGCCTCCCTGGTTATCAGATTAGCCTTTTTTAAACTCACATCTTGAAAAGCAACATGTCCAGGCTCTGCAGAGTGGCCCCCCCCCCCCCTTCCAAATTAGGCTGCTGAAGCATTGGTTTAGTCAGATGACGAATGAAAAAAGAGCCAAGGAACGATGGTTTCTTGAACGGCTTCCAAAGGAAAGTAACCTTCAGCAGGACCGAAGGCGAGAGCAGCTAGAACCCCTGGCAGAGCTTCAACACAAATGGAAATGAGAAATTTCATCTTTTTAAAAAACACAGGGATGCCAAGGTGGGGGGCAATCCTCCAAGAGCGAAGGTGCTTCTCACTACTCGTTCCAGGGCTCAGTTTGCAAACCTCCGCTCCCCTCCAAAGAAACTCTATCTTGTGCTATCAGAAAAATCAGCTGGCTCCAACCTCTCCTGTTAAGTGGCACATACGCGGAAGGGAAACCAGTTCGTACCTGAAAGAAAATAATCCTTGGAGGGGATTTGATGGGCATGTTGTGACCAGCTGGGGCTCGGAGGGATGAGAAGGGATGGCAAGCAGACCACCAAGCTTCACATTCAACCGTTTCAGTTTCCTGACTGCTGCTGCGGGATCTTTAAAGTCCACCAAACAAACAAGGCTTTTCCTCCATACTCAAAGAATGACAGCTGAGACTGCACAGTGCCCCCTGCTCTCTGCACAGGGACAGGGAGAAAGCACAGGGGAGGGAGAAAGGCATGTTTATTCCTGCAGAAAGGTCTGGTCTTGATTAAACTTATTTTCTTTTGTAAAATCCAGTTAGCGGGGGGGACGGGGACCTTGCGCTGCTCTTCAATGGGTCTTAACAAGGAGGCTCGGAGCCTTATTACTCACTCACACGAGAGATGTCAGTGCAACCTGCCCAAGCTTAATAATGCAGTTCCACGCTGCAGCAGACATTTTTCATTTTAATATCAGCTGCTTTGTGGGGCGGTATTTTTCCAAGGCTGAATAATGCACACTTCAAACAATAACTGGGAGCTCCACGAGTCAGAAATCAAGTCATCTGCAGCCTACTGCCTCACCCCACCCCCACTTTTGCTTCCTGACCTCAGAGGATAATGCCAGAATTGTGCTCTTCCATCCCAGGTAGGTGGAAGGACTCAAAACTCATGGCAGAGGCGATACCTTTTGTTAGACCAACTAGATATTTGCAAAAAACCTTCTTTATTTGCAAGCTTCCAGGCACAGGCACCCTTCATCAGGCATGGGAGACTGCAAACACTGGAAAAGTTCTCCTAGGTAGAAATGAAAATTAATATTTCCCAGGTAGGTAGCACTTTTCACCCAGGCAACTCCCTAGCCCTTTACACAAGGTCAGGGACTGGGACCGTCCCTTTGAGACGGACATACCGTCAGGAAGATGGTTACTTTATTTAAAAATGGGGAACTGAGAAACCCTCCTTGCCTGGACTCTCCTGGGGGTCTTTCGAGCTACAAGCAAGCTACCATCATGCAGATACTTAAGGCCGCGTTTCACTTTCCTGTTTACAGGTCTACAAAGGTCAAGCTATCATGTTCCCTCTGGAAACGTTCCTGTTTAGAATAATCATAATACTTAACTCTAAGCACAGCACTTTATACCATGCAATGCTGCACAAACCCTCCGATTAGGGTAGGTTCGAATTATGCCCATTTAGCATAATGGAGAGCAAGCAAAGGACCTACCCCAGTCACTAGCAACTCAGCAGCAAAGCCTCAAAACTCCCGAGTTTCACGGTATTCAGTCCGCCGGACCGAGCTGCCCCTTGACAACTACTTGGTGCCGAACACCCATGATGCGTTGAGCCTGCGGGACTCATTCATTGCACGGGTTATTCGCACACTGGATGACGATTGCTTGGTTGGGGAAAACGAGGCCACCAGCCTCATTTGTGTTTCACACGAGTGTAGCTATCATTATCAAGTCGCATTTGTCGTGGGGCCTGTGAACCACTCCTTCCACAGTACAGTAAGACTGCAAACCAGTCAGTCGTGAGGAAGGGGAACCGATCCCAATGTTATTTGCTGGAATAATTGAAAAAAAGCTGAAGGCCAAAATAAATCTCCAAATTCTCAGCATAGGTGCTGGCTCGCTTCACTCCTGTTCGTAGGCTGCTTCGCTCAAATGACTTTGCTGACTAAAAGCCATGGTTGCTAAGACATTTAAATGGTTTCCAGGGGAGCATTTTTCTGGATCTCATCAGCTGGCTGGAAAAAAAAATCCAAGCAATTTAAAGAATTTCTCTCTTCCGAAGGTTTGACTCCATTTCCTCTGACGTGGCTGGATGCAAAGACATTTCATATTGGCCAATCTCGCTTTTACTAAAACGGACACGAGGAGGCACGCTCTGGAGACTCCCATACTCCAAACCCAATTAAATACAACAATAGATGGCGCGTCTAAGCATCCCCCGACTCCCAGAGAGGAGGAGAACGTTTTCCACACGCGCGCGCGCGCAGATCTTCCTGCCTTTCCACCACAGACTCAGGATGAATAAAGTCGTGATAAACCACATTTTTTAAATTCCTCATTGTAAGCCCCCAAATCTATACCTCTGCACTCAGGCAGAGTGACTAGAAAATCTCATTTTCTACTCGGGGCTTCACCCATAGCAAACATCAGCTGCAAACTGCAGGCTTGATTTATTTCACGCCACATGCTCTTGTCTCACTTCCCCCCTCCCATGTCAAATTATTATTATTACCTGGCTGGATGGGAATGGTGTGGTGCCTGGAGCCAGCCCACACTTCCGAGACAGGGACAGAGTTTGGAAGGGAGGGACGGGGGTGGGGTGGGAAGAGCTTAAAAGAAACGCACCAACTTCTCTTACAAAAATCTTGTCTTGTAGGGGAGACAAAGGCTTGCATTTCAGCCCCAGATGTTTGCATTGGCTCCTGTGCTCCCGCTGGGGCAAAGGAAGAGTTCATTCCAGCACTGGGCTGGTTTCTCTAATACAGCTCTATAGTCTGGTAAAAGGATTCGTTCTGGATAATCCATGTTCCCGAGGCCTGCTATCAGATAGGGCTCCTGAAGACAGAAAGCGAAGTTCTGGATACGGTTGGCCGGTAGGGGCAGCACTGTGGGCTGGGCCCAGGCCCAGGGGCCCCTGCCTCGGTGCAGACTAAACTGGTGGCCAAGCCAGGCTGGGCATGTGCGACGTGGCGGGCCACGGGTGCTGGGCACCGCTGCAGCCAGACTGAGCCACGGTGCGGCAAGGGGCCTCCCCTGGAGCTTGGACCACACTGAATGCACCCAGCGGCTCCGCACCCCGGCACCAGCACCAGCACCAGCTTCAGCGCAGACCTTCAGGTGAGGGCAGCCGTGGCTCCTGCCCTGGGCCTGCGGGGCAGAGCATCCCGCTCCCCCTGTGCCGGCTGGGGACCAAGCCTGTGGCTGCAGGGCAGGGTGCCGGCTGTGGGGGCCCTGGACCCCAATGAATCTCAGTCTGTCCCTGATTTGGGGCTCTTCTGCAGCTCTTGTACTCACTTCCACAGGAGGTTTGCACTGTCACCCTGAGATGCAGCCCGGCAAGCCTATCTTTCATACTAGGGCAGGAATACACAGCCCTCCCTTTACTGTCATGGGAAAATCTGAGTGCCCTCTTTTTCAGACAAGGCGGCTACAAAAGACACACATGTAAATGCTTCATACTCTGGTGTGCGCAAAAGCATCTCTTTTATGGGCTTGGAAAGCATCTGGAGTACAAACACGTTGGTTTTTGAAACACTGGCTGGAACAGTTGCCGTTTGTCTGGGGGTTAGCCACGGCTGAACAGAATAGGCACCTGATACATTTCTGCTTGGCTCTTTCCGGGGCTGCTTGAAGGCTTGGTTTTCTTGCAGGGGCTAGGGCTTGATGTCCTGGAAAGGAATGGGAGGTCTTTCCCATGAATGACTCCATTTACAGCCCACCACCAGGCTCCTGGTCTTCTTGGTGCTCGACACAATCATGCACCAAAACTAATCCAGACGCTGGGAACACTCCCAGTTTCAGAGAAGGAAAAGTCAGTGATCTCTGCCCCGGTGAGCAAAATGATTTGTGGAGCTCTGTTTCTCTCCCTCGCACACAGCAACACCTACACGTGCTGCAAGAGCTTGGCCGAAATCAAGGTTTTACTGGGGAGAGAGGGAGTTCTTGAAACTCTGCTTGGAAGCCAGTGCACCACAGCTTCGCACTGCTCATACCGATCTGCTGCAGCCCTTGAGGAAAGACGTGCGGCTCTTGGTAGGTGGCTGGCCACCGGGATGCATTCGTGGACATCAGGCACCAGGATCCTCAGGTGAAAGTCACAAGGGAAAAATCACTTAGAAGAGGTCTCCGAGGCAAGGATTGCTTCTTGCTTCCACGTCTAAACAGAGCCTGGTACTATGTGGCGTTGATCATTGATGACTGTAGCCAGATCTGCCTTAATACAAATAAAGGCGTGGTTCGGACATGTAACAAGAAGGCCTGGCAGCCATACCAACACCATCCTTCAGGGTACTGTGGATGGATGAAGAAGAGGAGGAAGACCTCTGACAAGCTGGACCACCAACGTTAAAGACCGGACAGAATTAAGACAGCCTGATTGTACCAGGATTGCAAAAGACCGGGAAGAACGGAGGAAAGTTATTGCTACAAAGGTGCCCCAACAGTCAGTGCAGCCTCAGGACTGACTTGACTTGACCAGACTTGAATAAAAGACTGGTAGAGAGATGGGGATGGATAGAAGGGGACATACTGTGGCTTCGTGTCTTCGGAGGGGTTACGAGGACTTCTTCCCCAGGTAACTCCACTTCTCAGCTGGGGAGATTCCAGCCCGCTCGCCTGGAGAGAAACATCAAAAAAAGCACTCTAGATGGAGATCCCAGCCAGCCAGAGCCAAAGGGACACAAAACACACAGGGCTGACAGGGCACTTTATTTTTAAAGTGAGTAGACTGCCTGGTAGGAAGCAGTTTCCCATTAATGCTACAGAGCCCTGTCCTCCTGAGCCATTCCTGTCAGTCAAAGGGCCATCTGCAACAGAGGTCTCCAGTGCCCCTGTCCACCCTTTGCCTTGCACCCTAACATGCAGCACCCCTCACCCCACCACCCTGGGCGGATGCTACCCTGCTGTTCTTCAGAGCCTTCCTCTGACGCACTGCTACCAGGTTGCCTTCAGATAACTGCTCATGGGTCACGGCTGGAGAGGCGGCCAGCAGAGATTGCACCTGCTCTGCAAACCATCGTGGAAGAAGCGGGTGGAGCTCAAGTCAAGGGTGTGCAGGCAGTGGATCTTTTAGCTTTGCGTGTTGAAGGCCTCTAGCATGGCAATGTCATCCCAAATCGCCAGCACAACATAAGGAGGCTGGCATAAGAGCAACCCCGAAGATACCGCTGTTCCACAAGAGCCAGCTCCCTCCCTCGCACGCCCAGCACCCCAGGCCCTGGAGAGACTTGCAAGTCAGGGCTGTGGGCTGACTAACAGGAAAGCAATGCTTGGGAAGGCTTGAGGTGGGAGGTGGCCTCTAAGTCTTTGAAAGGAAATGTTTAGTGGATGGAAGAAAAATTGCTAATACAGCAGCCCGTGGCTTTTCCTATTTCTAGAAAAGAAATCAAAGCCATTGCCATACGTTAGCACTTAAGTCTTCTCTGCCCTCAATTTCCGACCATCTGTGCTGCTCTCTGAAACGGCCCTACTCGGGGTTTTTTTAATAAATTATATATGCATTTATTAGGCACCAGCCTAGTCAAAGGACTGAACGTATGATTTGCAGTACAATCCCAGCGGGAGGCATCCAGCAGCAATGATCCGTTACAGAACTAGAGCTTGGTTTCCTAAACACGCATTAAGGAACCAGGCCGCAACCATTTCTACTAAATCCTGTGCTCTGAGATCGGCGGAGCAAGAGGAAGGCATTAAGGCCCACTCTGAAACACAGCTACGAAAGCCAATACTTGTTACACATTATAATGTCTTCTCACGATGACACTACTGCCGCAAGACAAACGAAGGCAGCATCGGGGAAAGTTAATGTCACTGGCTAGCATTTACCCATCATTTTGCTGCATTTCATCTTCTCAATAGCATCTTTTTTTTTCTGTGATGCTATCTCCTCACCAAGAGAGCCAACCATCTTGCAAACGGGACGAATTACTCAGCCTCTGGTTTTGGAAAACGGACAATACATTGTCCGCCGGTCTCAAAGCATTGTGATATGTTAGGTCTCAAAATCCCGAGATCCCCATGTCATCATTCCCAACGTAAAGATGAGGAAACTGAAGAATTGAGGCAAACTGACTTTCCCAAGACCATATGTTGAGTCACTGGCCGATCCTCCCTCCTAATCCCTGCTCCAACCACCGTATCGTGCTCCCCGCCGCCAGTGCTCTATGTTGCAGTCGGTCAGATGAAGCATGGAGAAAGGGTTTTATAAACAAGCTCACACATGGCTGAGAAAATCCTCAGCCACGTCTCTAGTCCTCCTCGTTAGATCAGCAATGTTACGTACTTCTATACTAGGGCTCCGTTCTTTTTCAGCCTAGCAGGATCTCGCATGCTACCCCACAACAACCTTCTTTTCCTTGCCAAAGGCCTCTGATGTATCAAACTGAATGACAGCTGAGATCTCCCCAAGCAGCCTGGCACACATCATGTCCCTCCCTGTGCCTCAGTTTCTTCATCTGTGAAATGACACCACCACCACTTACCTACGTTTCAGGCTCCATTGCAAGGCACACATCATCGCACAAGCCTACTAAGGACTCTGTATCAATGCCCCTTCCAAAGGGCTATTCCTGATTACAATGAGTCTGTGATCAAGCAAATAACCAGCTCCTAGCCTACAGTAATCTAGTGCACTAGGCAACTATCACTTAGGAAAACAGAGGCATAAAATATATGATCTAAGAACATAATGTCTGTACAGATACGTCATCAATTCTTGGGAAACAGAAGTGTTGTAAGTCCTGGATCTGTTGAAATAATCTCGGCTATCAACTGGTACGAGAGGTGCCTTTCTGGTAAGCCAAAGATCTAAGCACCCAATGCTCCTCCCAGTCTGGTACCCTCTGAGCTGCACCATGAATGTCAGAATAAAGCCCCAAACCACCTTGCAAAGTCACAGATTTTTGGTGTTCCAAGCCAAAGTCACAAATATTTAAAGCTATGCCCAAGTAATGTGTCTGACACCCCCATGGCGCAAGACCTTGGAGAAAGATCATCTGGGTGAACAAACCATCTGGGTGACGTGAGCTAACCACAGTGCACATCTGGCCCATGCTCTCCTGACTCACCAGCTTGTGCAGGCTAGTGGGGAGGTCCAAATCAGAGCCGGTTTGATTTGCCTCTGGGCTCAGTGTGTAACCAGGACTCCCCTTTCATTAAAGTAATTTACTTACATCAAAAAAAAAAAAAAGGAATGACATTATACCCCCTACAGGCTCTCTGACCCTGGTCCCTTCTCACCTTGCCATCGCTTGGCTCCTCTGTACCCAACATCAACTGAAGCCAAATGAGGACAGAACAACAGCAGGTAGCTTTGAGGGCTGATATCCTTGACTGATAAGCAGCCCTCTGGCTTTGGCAAAAAGCCCCATCACCCAGCAACATGCCACTCTGGAGGAAAGGGGTGCGGCAGTGCAAACACCTTCGCCATCATCAACTAACATACTCATTAACACACAAACACACACACAGAGGACAAGGTCACACAGGCTGCAGGACAATTAGCAGGTCAGCAGGGTCACCCAAGGTCTGCTCAGGGAATCATCATCAAGAGGGTCTATAGCAAGCAGCGCTTAAACTCCCAATAAATGCTTTGCGTCTCTCAAACAACACACTCACTGTATGCATTTCTGGCACAGCATGGAACCTTTTAACTAGCAAAGAGCAGGAGGGACGGGATTCAGATCACTAGCAAGTGCTAATAAAAATCACTGCTTCTCCCTCTCTCTCTTTTTTTGGAAGAGCAGAGTCAGAATAATCCTTCTGAACCATCAAAGGCAGAGAGAGGGAGAAACAACAGCTGTTGAGATCAAACTGCCCAAATCTGCTATTTTAGCTCCAAACATATCACAATGGGTGGGATAGGGCTGTGGCTTTATTGAAAAGATGTTGCCCTTATGTGGGGCCTTTCAGCACAGGATCTCAGCGCACCTTACAAACATTTAATTAAAACTTCCAACCCACCCCCTGCCAGGGAGGTATTATAAACAGGCCTCGGGCTCAGACAGTAGTTCTCCAGTACAAGCGTCTCATTTTCCACGCTACCACTGCAATCAACACAATTATGGGAGTGGAGGAGCCCAAGCCCCAGAGAACTACCAATGCAGCGACCCTGGCAGCACTGAGCCCTCGAGCGTCTGGAGGAAAAGATGGGAAGCAGGCTAGTACTAGAGGGGAATGAAAATCATTGCTGGAACAGGAGGAAGAAGCCTACCCAGAAAACAAGCAGGATGAAAGAACTGACCGCCAGGAGGAAACAAGACGATAGGGGAGGCATGTGCGTGTGTATACATGTATGCATGCATGTACACTTGTGGCAGGGTGCCCATCAGCCAACTTACCACACATAGTTCAACCGGCAACAAAAAGAGGCTGGTCTGGCTTGTCCGAGAGACAGAAGTCAAGATGCAGGCCCGGGGCATCTTCAACAAGCATCTTCAAAGTTCAGCATGAACAGACACTAGTTAATCCCCTTGGCACCCCAACGTGTTACAGTAGCTGGCAGAGTGGGACTTCTGTTTGTGATGGTAAGCATATTTAAAAAAAAAAGTACTTTTGGACATGTGTCTTCATACTGCCAGGTGCAAGAAAGTCCCATCCAGATGCAACAGCCTGCCAGTATTCACCCAGGCTGGGGTAGAAACGCTTCCATGTATGCAAGCATGTGACAGCAGTGAAACCATAGGCTCGAGGCAGAGCGAATTAAGAGGGAGGCCCCATCAGGAAAGCAAACAGGCTCAGGACCAGGTCCAGCAGCCTGGCTTTGTCACCAACTCAGCATGTAACAGCAGATTTCACCCACTTTCCACAGGACTCCCACCTTGGGGAGAGCCTACCCCCCCAACTCAGGCTGCAAGAGGGATTCAGATTTTCAGGCAAAATTAATCCCATTTGTCCAGGGTGCGGCTCAGAGTTTATCCTGATGATGTAATGGTGCAAAATGATACCTCTGGTAGAGGCTCTCTGGAACCAGAGAAAACCGGACTCTCTCTCACACCCTCTTCCCCTCCATCCTGCTTGTGCAGTTGCAGTTAGGTCCAGATGTACTAATCTCCTATAAACCAAAAAGTGACCTCCCTAATTTTTCCCAGTCGTCAGTCCTTTCACTGAAAGGGAACGCAATGCCCCTTCCCAGCTGTCCAACCCAGCCCAGTTCTAATCCCGTCCAAGGGGAGAGCTTTCGACTCCCTCGTCCCAGCTGTCAGCCCCACCCTCAAGCTGGGAGATGAATCCCATGCACGGTGGTCCCCATCGAAGAGCTGGCAGTCGCCAACAGTTGCCATGTGCTAGCATCTGAGGATACCAGCGTTTTCCTCTGTACTGGCAACAGGAAAAAAAAGATCCTGGCAACTGCCGGCTAATTATCTGAAGAGGGGCGTCTCTGATCTCCATTTACGTATTATTCAATCAGGGTTAGCCACAGCTTTAAAGACAAAAAGTGCTTCCAGAGAACTGTGGCGACTTTCTCTCCGGAGGTCAAGATAACAGGGAATACCGGCCTGCTCCACTTCTGATCTGCTATTTGAACCTCGCAAGCACTAAGTATACAGAGCAAGGGCTGGCTTTTCAAGCAATTCCCCCATCACACCCACCTTTCCTTGGCTCCCCATCCAAAATTCACATCCAGGCACTACTCCCAGCCTGACATGCAAATGCCTTCCCCGCTCTCCAACCACCTTGCTCAATCCCTCATTCCACACATTCATTTAGCTTGAGAGAGTACTTCAAGGTCTCTTCTCGCCTCAATTTGCTTTTCTGCCTCCCAAGGCTCCTGCTGGGCTGGAAACAAGTCTGTGGTCTCTGCAGTTACTTTGGCCCACATCCTCACCAGGACATGGCCAGGGCTTTAGCTTTCTGAGGCCGATTCTCTTCCCCTCCGCTTCCTACCCTGCTCATTTCCGAGTCCCTGCGGGGGGGATCAGTGCCTCCTGACATTCTGCTCTGCCTTTCCAGGACTCCAGCATCTTTGTTTTCAGACCAGAGCCACATACTGCGTTTCCCAGCAGGAGGTCTAACCAGAGCATTTACAAAATGTCAGCTAATGCCCTAATGCAATGGAAGAAAGAGCAAGGCATTCAAAACACCAGCCACAGATTCTTTACATATTAATAGTCGGTTTCCATTGTTCGCCGTGTTTCAAGGCAGACACGATTTCAGCGACCACTTCTGCACCTTTCGGTCCTCTGCCATGAGTGAATCCTACGTACCGTCAGCACAACCAGAAAGACCTTCCACTTCTCCGGGAAGTCTCAGAGAAACAGACCCGACCAATTATAGCGCAGCTGGGCAAATACACAGGGTGTTCACGCTGCAGCTGCGAGAGCTCCCCTGCATACTCTTCATTATTCCCACTTCTTCTCCATTAGTGAATTTTGCATATTTATGTCTTATTTCTCCGCCTCATCAATCCTCCATCTCATTTCTCAGGCTGTACATTGCCCGTGTCACTTCGCTTCCTCCGCTACGATTTGGGCTCTGTAACACTATGGTTTGCCTCTAAACATGCTTGGAGAGACAGCTGGAAGATCCAGCAAGAGGATGTTCTGGAGCTGGGAGGTGCATTGCTGCAGCACTGGGAAGAGCAAAGCTCCTCCATGCTGCATAACCACTACAAAACGCTGCTGCTGATCTTGCTAATTCCAAGCCGGGCTTTCTGCTGCCACGTTCCCTTACGCTCCCCACAAACCTAGCTTCAGGAATTCTAATGTCCTTGCTAAGATGCTGACAAACCCTCCCCGCTTGGACAGCCACACGGCACGGAAAGGATGCCTGGGATGGCTGGGTTCAGTACCCAGCTTAAATGACCAACAGTCATATGAGAAATAACCTCCCTGTGCATTTTGCCCACACTTTCCAGTTAAACAGCAGGCTTTTCCAGGGACGGCTTCCAGCATTTGCACTGACACAAATGTATTGCTTGACCTTGCACAGGTTCTTTAGGGCTCTGTGCCTCAAGCAGCTTGTCTGGGAAATGCCTGAAACAAAATCCACCCAACAGGGGGTTGGGAGATGCAACTGGAGTCCGAACAAGTGAGAGATTGTCCGATGAAAGCAAAAACCATGCACGCTACACCACGAATGCTGGTTAAAGCAAAGGGTATCAACATGTAAGAGAGCCAACTCAGCATATATTACACATGCAAAAAAACAGTAGTAAAATTAATCAGCTTACCACTTCACTCTGTCACCAATTCATCCGCATATTAGGATGGTGCTAGGACACAGATACCCATTGATGTAGCCAAACATTTCAAAAAGACACCCATTGATCTAGGCAAACATTTAAAAAAAACCCACTGCAGATCCATTACACTGATCTGTAATGTGTTAGGAAGCCAGTTAACACAAAATAAATCAAACAAAAAAGCAACTCCTAGGTTATTCAGCATTCAACCCAACCTGAAAGCTCAGCAGCCAGCTTGTTACACACTGGAAGCAGGAGGTCTGAAATTATCTTTGGATAGTTCAAAGCTGCACTTAATTCGACATCTCTACCTTGAAAGGTGTCAACATCACAGATGCCTGCAGTGTGTAAGCTTTTAAAAAATGACAAACTATTAACTGACAAACCAAAGCAGCAAATGGAAAGCTACACGGCACAGAGGAGACGCGGCTGCGGTTTAAAGAATTAAACATCACTTTGGAATATTTTCCTTGGGACTTCTGTACCAGGGAAAAAGGGATGGAAAGGAAGGAAGAGAACGTACGTACAGAAAGACAGAGCGTGAGAGAAGTCTTAGCCATACAAAACGCACTGACTAGTCGAATATACGGCAGTTTGATTTCAGTGTTTCACTGGCCACAGCCCAGCTATCTTTCAAGATCTTTTCAGTGTCTTTACATTTCACTTCAAAATTTTCACAATGAGTAACAGATGATTATCTGTCCCAAGCTGCCTTGATCAGGGATGGGGGCAGGGAAGTGTCCTGATGTGATCACTGAGAAAGTGCAGTATCTTCTGACCATCCACAGATTAAAACCATGCCCTGTTTTTGATGGTGAGGATTTTGCTGAAAAGCAAGAATGCAAAACAAAGCATTTTACCCAGACGAAATTCAAGAGAAGTGAAACCCTACCCCAAGCAGTGCTGGCTAACCTCTCCATAAGCTGCTTTGTAACATGAAAAGCACGTCCAAGAGGGAGGGACCAAAACGCACAACTGCAGAAAATGCTTCGATTCTCTCCCGACTGGGGTCTGCTAACCAGGAGACATTCCACGCGAGCTCTCTCAGCACTAGAGGTGGTAACATTATATATCTGTTTCAAGTGTTAAGTCCAAAAAAAAAACCACCCCAAAAAGCAAAACAATCTGCTGCAATTCATATTCAAACATACAGCTGCTGGAAAAACAGAGCGCTCTGGTATACAAGTCATGACCCAAAGGCAATGCAAGATTTATGCCAGCTTTTCATCACAAAGGCCACAGAACCAACAGGCTCCATTACAAGACCTGATTGTGTACAGCAGTGGTTAAAGTTTCCATTACTTCTTATGAGCTGTAAAACAGGGGGTGTGTTTGTTGCTCTAACACACAGTCCGAGTTCAATCCAGAAGCCCCTGAAGTCAGCACAAAGACCCTCAATGACTACCACGGGTTTTTAGAATGGATGCTAAATTCCTGGCGCTAACTCAGGGATGGAGATCAGCGCCGCAGGACACCTTGACAAGGCGCGTTAGACGCAGTCTTCCACCTGGGTAGGTGCACTGCAGCACAAAAACACATAGATAAAAGATGAAATGGTAGCTCTGTTGGAGTCAGCAGTATTTTTCCACTGATTCAAACAAAGCCAAGAATTCACCTAGAGACGCTCTTCCTGCAGTGAAACAGATTCCAGCAGACCCCTGCTAGGACTTCGGAAACTTTGGGATCATTTGGAAAAGCAGCAACAAAAATGAGAATTCAAAAATGTCCTGGCTCAGCTGCCTGCCTTCTGATGTGGAAATGCTGAATAAATTTTCCATGCTCAGATGTCTCCAGTCACAATTTCAATTTCATTGTTGTGATTATCTGTCGTTAAGAAAAAAAAAAAAAAGCTTGGTATTTTGTACCTTTTAGGGGAAAGGAGGGACTCTCTCAGCTTCCACAGATTTACAGTCGCTTTCCTTCCCCTAACACTGTGTAGCTGTGCAGAGAGTGCTGCTCTAATAATTTACTTTTTTCCTGGAATAAAATTGAGATGTTTAGCTTTGCAACCCGAGAGCAACAAATAAAACTGCCAAAAATGCATTTTTAAACTAATGTTTTCATCCCAATATCTGGATTAAAACGTCACAATGAAAAACAGCACGTTGGCTGCTCTTGATTACTTTGCAAGCTCTCCCATCCTGGTGCTGCAGAACTACTGGATTTCCAAGCAAACAAAGAATCTGCCGGGGCTGCTAACACCCTGTCACTCACCGGGATGTCAGGTCACAGAGAATATTTTTTCACACACAAATCCCCACAATTCAAAAATTTCACCCAGCCCAAAAATACCAAGTCAGAAAGACAGCTGAAAGCGATTACACAGATATTTTTATACTTGGAAACTCAAAAGCTCCTTAAGTGATTTACAAAACCTTTTGTTAGACACAAATCCTGCATCTGGTCTAGCCACTTGCACCCCAGATCTCAGCCATATGGCGGTTTCAAAAGGCAAGGCTACGAGCCCCTGAAAGTTGCGGTTGACACCGAGAATGCAGCCCAGGTAGTTTTCATAATTGCATATGCCTCAACTTAATGGCCATTTATGATTCCCCGCTCTTTGTCCTGACACCAACATCTGTCTCTAGCAAACATGCTTGCTAGCTTGCTTGCTTGTAGAGGCTTGCCTCTGGGCAGAGGGCTGGGCGCACTCTGGTTGGCTATTGTAGGGTTGCTACAAATGCTGGGCTTTGCACGTCAGTTGTCCTAGGGATCCTGAATTGCGCACCATGGTTTGCTACTGGGGGTAAATGCTCTCATAATGGAAGATCTTCTTGCATAGATGCTTTAAAAAGCAAAACAAAAAACAAAAAAAAAAACCAAAGAAGGAACAAGCACTTATTTGGGGGGAAAAAGGATGAAGCGCACACGTAAGAGTAAAGACATGTTATGTGCTTCCCAATTTCTCTCTTACGAAGTAGGTTGGTTCTGTTTAAGTACCTAGGCAAAACCCTTGCCCACAGTGTTATAGATGCTGTCTGTCAATATATATTTCAGCTAGATACCTGCTGTCATCACCTGCACATATCATTTCAGCTACCAAAAAGATTATGGATGTGCTCCTTTTCCTCCCTTCTTTAAGTAAAGAGATTCCACTTCTCTTCACGTAAAGAGAGCATGTCAACCGAATCCAAGTTTCCAATCCAACTTGGGAGAAAAAATAAATAAAACCTGTGCACATGAAATCCAGGACGCGGGTCATTCAAAGCCATGACGCCCACCAGAAGCAACCTTACCAACACTTCATTTCAGCCCGGGTAAAACAATAGCCCTCTGAGATTCCTCCTCTACCAAGTCCGCAACTCCCTTTTCAGACAACTCTTATTAAACATTTGCAGAATAACGCTGTTATTAAACCCTTGCAGAAAGGCAATTACATCTCAGAGTTGCTAATTAAACCCCAACATGGCGCTATCAACCTCAGAAGAAGCAGATGCAGCTCCTATGGAAGAATTTCTGAGCTAAGCCTCAGATCCAGACAAGAAAGCAAGCGGCAAAGGATGCAACTTGCAATCCAATGGTGCAAAAAGGGAAGGAGGCAGGAAAATAAGTGTGGTGTAAAATAAAGCTGTTTCCCACTTCAGAACAGAGATGTAGTTGCATCCTGGTTAGTTTTTCTTCTGACTCCCCTTCATCCTACCTTCTTTTTGCCCCTGAAAACCTAAGCAACCTGGGAAATGAGCCAAAGGTGAAAGTTTAGTCCAATGGAAAACACGGCCAACATTCAGTAAGGTGCGATGAAAATGATGTGCAGGGAGACAGCACATTGGGGTGGCTACTCTCCAGCTAGCATTACCTATTTTCCAAAAGGAGATGGATTGCATGACCCTCTCCAACACCCTGGGCACAATCTGCCTGCTAATATACCCTGGTCCTTGCTGCAGCAAAACAGACTTCTCGACTCCACCTCGAGTGAAGGTCTGAGCCCAGACATGAAGAAAGAGCTTGGAAGCCCGGGCCAGAGGAGAAGGCGTTGCCCAGTCCCGAGTCTGGATCCGTTCCTCCGGCCGGGCACGCACACATGTGGGGAATGTTTACATGACTGAGGTTCTCCGAGCCCTGTCTAGCAAAGGGAAACTGAAGCTGTTATTAAGTCAGCTTTCCCAAACTTGAGCAGCTGTTCGTGCAAACAGATAACAACAGGGTAACGTTAAACCAAAACCCCAAACAAAAAACAACGCGGTGGACGAACATCTCCCTCCTGTCTTCCACTCAGCGATGCTGACCATTATCAGAGGACAAATCAATTAGCAACAGCTGCCGGCAACTACCCAAATCCTGTCTTGAACAGCTTAATTGAAGGATGAGTATTAAAAGTGGAAGGCCCAGAATCATGCTAAGCCCATAACAGTCTTGCTCTTAAGCAAACCCATGGTATGGCAACCTATGGCTGAGAAGGAGATATAACGTCATCCTCTTCATTAGTCAAGGGCCTCCCCAAGTCCAGATGTTTGCCGATTTCCACTGCCCCCTTAAATATCTGGCTTTGGAGACTGACAGCTATACACTAAAGTTATCCAAATTCCACTGGTGGCTGCAAGCAGCACAGAACGCTATGTCCTCGGTAATTATGAAGTTACTGTCATAGGCGATGAAGAGCGCCTGGTTCCCGTGACACAGACCACGCCGCTTATACCAACGACCACGGAATGAGATTACATCTTGATTTACAAACGTGGGGAAAATTATTCATGTTGTGTCAGATCTTCAAGTGGGAGAAACAAGCTTCTGTGCGCTCTTACATTTTGAGATATCGAGTATTTTAGCCACTTACCATTTAGCTCATTCTCCGTTTGTTCTTAAAGCATGTGTCATCTATGTAGCTCATTCCAGTTTACCTAAGGATAGAGGTGCCTGTGGTACGTGACAGAGAACCTGATGCAGCTTCTGCATACTGCTTATACTGTTGCCATAGGTACCCTAACCACTATGCAGATATTATGGTGCTGTTTGCTAAAGATAGACGTGGCAAGACATTTACCTGGTCACAGCTCATTCTAGTTACAACTGATCCAGAAGCGGCATGTGATATAATTCAGTTCCAGGGTTTTATGGGTGGTGCACTGGCAGCGGTAAAGCCTCTGATGAGAATGGTTTAGTGGCAAGAGGAGAACTGGCTTTGGAGGCAGAAGACAAAAAGTTCTAGTTGCCAGGGCTCCACCACAGACTTCCCATGTGACCCTGAACAAGGGCTTTTTTTCCCCCTCCCCATGCTCCAGATCCCCATCTGCAAAATTGGGTAGCGCTTCTTCCTCACTGGGCTGCGTGTCGACACCATTAGCCAAGGAGTGTAGCTGGCATCGCTGAAGCCAGCATTGGTGCTCCATTACCAAACATGTCATGCAAAATAAACAGGGAGCTTGTTTCAAAGTATAAGAAGCCTGTTTGTGTGCAACCCCCTGGATGTCCTCCAACAAAACAAAACAATCATGCATGCACACACAGACTTAACACTATTTTCTTAACTCTTTTCCCCCCTGGAACAGATCAGTTGGGGGTGTGAGCAGTGGGGCGTGCTGGCACACTATCCTTGCTGTATTTTATAGCACCTAAAAATACATTAGGCATTTTACTGAACATGCAATGTATGCATCCCCAGCCCCTCTGCCTTCAGGTCTGTAGCTGCTTTGCAATTAAGAAGTCACATCTCAGGATGTCTTTCCCATAACAACAGCTTGAAGGAAGTTTTGGCATCTGCTGTATCCCAATCAAACTCACTACACAGCACAAGGTTCTTCCTACAAGACTTTCCTCCTCCTGGTTGTTGGTTTTACGTCTTCCAAGTTTGTCACGGGAGACAATCATCCTCAGCTGTGAGGGACTGCTAAAGAAGAAAAGTTTTATGTATGGGTGGAATCGGACTGAACTGTGTCGGTGCCTAGCCAACATGGATTGTGCTGGTAAACCCATCAGATCTAGCAGGCTTACCAAACCAAGCCTCCACTAACATACAGAAGAGCAAGCACGAGTTTTACACTGCTTTTTTGAAAAGGTTTTTGGTTTTTTTAACTGTTTAATATATTACCAAGACTATTTTAAAACACACGGGGCAATAATCAAAATGCAAAGTGAATTGCTATGCCATTTTGACAGCATCTGTCGTTGCAGTTAAAACAGTGCAGATATATTAGATCAAACCCAGACCCCGGCTCTGCAGAAAGGATCTCCCAACAGCTCTCAAGCAAATGTGAAACCAGGACAGTGACTGCTCTATTACTGGGTATTTTGGAGCACCTACCACTGTAATATGCTCCTGCACAACAAGCTTTGCAGAACATCAGTCCCTCTCTTCCCCAGAGCCTCACAACCTTGGGGATGAATCAAGTACCCAGCCAATGGCCGGCCTTGCAGCCAAGACTGTGATTCAGAGGATCAAACCCAAATCCCAGTTTTGCCAGAGACTCCTGGCACAACCTTCACCAAGTTATAGGATCCCTCTGCGCCTGCTGCACATCTGCCAAATGCTCTTGGTCTGTCAAGCCTAGGTAGCTTTGGAGCAGGGACTGGCTTGTGCTGTCTTTGCACAGCTTCTCCCACCATGGGACCTTTGCTCAGCAGGGGCTTTTAAATGCCAGCACAATACAGATTTTTTTTTCCTGACCAGCAAGGGCCCACGGGGTACTGAATATACACTAAAGTGCCCCCAATTCCCACTGGCACTTATTTAAAAAGCAGAGAGTTTGTGCTTTTCTAGATGAGTTAAGTCAACTTACTATTTAAAATCTGTCTATTCTACAAGGAAGCTTCTAACTGCATAAGCTACAGGTTATAAATCTGCTGTTTAGAAATCTGATATCCTGGCATAATTGGCCTTATAACTTACAAATAGACTCTCTGTTATCCAGAGATTAAACTTTCTCCAAAGCTACATCACATCTACTTAGTTTTGAAAATATACAGCACAAGCCTCAATTACTTTGTGCTCCGCACCAAAACAAGCCCAAATAACACGGGGTTTCTGGGAGTAAGGATTTAAGATCCTGTAATCTTTTATTTAATGGTTTCTCACAATCTAGTAGATGGAGGGTATTGACCAGAATGTAACGTTAATGCCGCCTCCCACTTTTACAGCTTCTCCAGATCTGAATAAACTGAGAAGAGCTTTTAAAGAAAATCTTCCAGATGTAATTCCCACCAGCTAAATAATTTTCAATCTTCTCTATAGAGGAATGCCAACTTCTAATTGGAACCACAGTCTTCTCGTGCTCTGAAAGGAAAAGGAGCTGCAAACTGCCTGAAATTGCTGATACTAGCGAGAGACTTTATACAAAAATAGGGTCAAGAGCGAGAACTTTGATTTCTGTGCAAGATAAAGCTCTCCCTACCAACCCCTCGTTAAATAAGGCCCCAATCCTGAGCCTTAACTCATATGCTGAACGTCACACAGGAGCGGCCCCTTGGCTTGAAAAGACAAGAGACTCTGTAGGAATGAGAACTCGAGGCAGAGGTGATATCTTTTATAGGACCAACTAGATTATTGCAAAAAAACTCTTTTCATTGCAAACTTTCGAGCACAAGCACCCTTCTTCAGGCATAGGAGAAAAGCTTGTAAAAGTTCTCCTAGGTAGAAATGAAAGTACAGGAGCTTTACCGCACCTTCAACTCTCTTATGAAATGTGAACTTTCATTTCCACCTAGGAGAACTTTTACAAGCTTTTCTCCTATGCCTGAAGAAGGGTGCTTCTGCCTGAAGAAGGGTGCTTGTGCCCGAAAGCCTGCAATTAAAGATTTTTTTTGCAATAAACTAGCTGGTCTGATGAAAGATATCATCACCCCTCCCACGAGTTCTCATTCCTTTTGCCTCTAGACCAATACGGCTACAACCTGGATAAGAGACTGTGTAAGCATTTGCAGAATTAGGGCTTTAGCGATTCATCCTATGTCAAGGCGCCCAAACCAGCATGCGGCGTCCCACTTAACACGCTTGACCCGACTTTGGGAGGACAGGGCATTTAAGACTCACAACTCTACTTCCACTGAACTTTCTCCTCTAAGGTGCCGTGCACCTACAGCACAGGGCCAGCTTCAAGCACTGCCAAGAGCACAGGGTTCGCAGCCACTTGGCAGAGAGACAGTCAGCTGTTTGATCCTAGGGACGTGCTAGCTGAAGGGTTCAGGCTCCAAACACCCCGCGGGGTTTAAAGTCTGGATCCGACATCTTTCAACTCAGGCCCCTCGGGAATTTCTAGGCGAACTTTTTAATCAAAGACCGAGCTGGGAGCATTCACCTGAGACTTCGGTCTCATTCCAAGCCACGCACATTTATTTTCTGCGCCTGCAAGCACTGAATAACCGATACAAAGGAGCCTGCCCTCTCATCATACAACACAGAAATGCCCACTGCTTTCAAACTGTGTAGTAATACTCTAAAAAGGTGCCTTAAAAAATGACACTGCGGGGCTCCCCATTCATCCTCTCTCAACGGCTTTCAGAGCAGATTATCTTTAGATTTGTAAAGAGCAACTTCCAACGCTGCACACTCAAAATGGAATCTGAAAACCCAGCCGCTGCCTTTCTGCCTCCAGCAACCTTCACCCTCCAGGTCCCTCCAGCATCTTATTGTCTGTTCTTTGTCTTTCCGGATTAAAGCTCCTCTTAGCATCAAACGTATCAGCACTTAAGTAAATGTCAACAATGGGCACCGTTGCTGGAGTCCGGCCGATGTTTCAGCTTGGGGATTCAGGGAGCAGGGCAGATTGCAGGTCGCTTTCCCCCCGGGCCGCGCTGGCTGCGCGCGGCTGGCAAAAACCAAGAGCCCGGTCTGGCAGGCGCACGAACCCCAAAGCCTACGTGCAACCCCACGGGCATCAGCAGAGCGCCAAGCAAGCCCGAGCGTTTGGCCAACGTGCGTCCGCTCCTGCAACCGGGCTCGGAGCTTTCACGCCGGGGCCGGGGCCGCTCGCTCGGCTGACAAAGCCGTCTAGGAGCCGGCGTTTAATCGAGACGGGACCGTTTTATGCAGCGACTCTTCGAACCACATCTGCTTGGACGCACACGTACATATGGCACATATACACACCACGATTCTTCCCCCCTCGGGGGATTATTTATGGAAACGCAAGCATGTCACAGGAGGAAAACCGTAACCGCCAGGCAAGGGGGGGACCCCCAATAACGGCACCGCCCCCACCCGACGCTTGCCACCGCCGTTCCCCGCAGGCCGCGATCCTGCCCTGCGCCCCTGCCCGAAAGCGGGGGGACGGAAACTCGTTTTCGGTGGCGAACGAGACACCCCAGGCCTGGGCGTCCCGCCGAAAGGCGGCGAACCCGACGGCCTGGGCGCCCGGGCTCGACGCGGCTCTTCCGGAAGGATCCCAGCCAACGGTCCCTCGCGGCGCTGGGCGACGGCCTGCGCCCATGCCACCTCACCCCGCCCGGCGCCCACCCCGACGCGACCGCGGCCCCCGAGGAGGGCGGGCGGGGGCTCCCACCTTGCGGTGCTTGTCGGCGAAGGGCAGCGCGAGCCAGGGCATGGCCCGCAGCGCCTCCTGCCACTGCGGCTGCTCCTGCTCGGCCGACACGAAGACGATCTCGAGGCGCTGCGCCCCGCCGGCCGCCGCCTCGGCCCGGAAGCGCCCGTAGAAGGCGGCCAGGCTGGCGCCGAGCGGCGCGCACGGGCCGCCCAGGCTGCAGCCGAAGTAGAGCCCCACGAGCGAGACCCCGCGGCCGCCCAGCGCCGCCACCGGCACCTCCTCGCCGTCCGCGCCCACCAGCGCCTCGCCCAGCACCTCCGCCAGCGCCGCCGACATCCCGCCGCCCCCGCGCCGCCCCCGCGCGCACGCACGGCCGGCCGGACGGACAGCCCGAGCGCGCCAGCCCGCCCGCAGCCAGGCAGGGGGCGCTCCGCCGCCAGCGCCCCGCCCCCGGCCACGCCCCGCCCCGCCCCGCGTCCCGCCGCGCGCGCCTCCTCCCTGACAGGGTTCGGGCCTGCCCGGCCGGCTCCCGGCGCCCCGTCCTCCAAGCGCGGGGGCAGCCCGCCTCAGCGCCCACACCCTCGTCTCCGCTCCCCGGGTGCCCGTGCGGGGCCTCGCCGCGAAAGCCCCGTCCCCCCGAAATCAAGAGCTCCCCTCCACCGTCCGTAGGGTTTCGGTGGGAGTCTGTCGTCGTACTTGCCAGGGGGAGCACACCGGCGTCTTCAGCCCGCCCAGTCAGTACGAGTTTCTGGGCCGCTGCTCCGATGCAGTTCGGAAAACCAGAAGGCAGGTTGTAACACCGCTGCGTGCTACCTTGCTGGCTGATCCCTGGCTGGAAGATAGCTGAGGCGGCAGCCCCAGTCCAGCAGGCACAGGGCTGTGTTTCTCTTTACTCCAGAAACTGCTGGTCAGAAGAAAGTTCAGCCCAAGCCTCTGGAGCAGCAGGGCCTAGCTCTTTCTTGCCTAAAACTTACGTGCACAAGCGTGCAAAATAATCCTGCGTTTTGACCACAAACGTCAATGCCCGGAGCTGGGCTGCTGGGTCTATCCCAGGGACGCTGGCAGCTACAAGTCGCGTTAAGCCAAGCACTCGAGGCACGACAGCATGAGTAGAAGGTCCCATTGTGTCTGCGACCAAACACTTGTTTTCCAAACCACGTTTATCTCTTGCATGGCTCCCGAGGCAAACGCTGTCTCGGCCTCGGAAAGTGAAACCAGCTGTACGCAGAAGTCGGAGCTGACCCCGCTGCGCTGCTCCGCTGTCCGTCTGGCAGGGGCACAAGCGGAAACAGGGATATGGAAACTGGACATCCCAGATGATTTGCTTTACAGGCAGATCCCTGTGCACTCGGAGCGCTCGCTGCAGGACTGGGACCCAAATACCAGGTCCTCGGCTCTTCTCCACCAGCTGAGCATCTTCCCCAAAGACAAAAACACCCCACGTCCTGACAGTCCACTGGGCTACAAGACAAAGGGCTACCTGTTCCTGTAACTAATGGCGCACAGGCAAGTGGTATCACAGCTTCCCATCTGTGAGTTCCCCACCCTCGCAGCCAGGTACCTATCTCGAGACAAGCGGACTGAGCACAGCCTTTACTAGGAGTCTGGAGCAGGGCTCCGATTCACACCCCTGGAGCCCTAGCAGGGCCTTGCTCTGCCGCCACACCCACGCTTTCCTGGTCCACTTTCCCATAAAAGCTTATGAGGACTCCAAACCTACTTTTTTTTTTTAATATACATATATAAACACACACATATGATAGCGGGGGTGTGTGTGTGTGTGTGTGTATGAGAGAGAGAGTATATACATGTATAACAATTTTTCCTTCACACCCTCAAGCCACATTAAGAAACGCACTTCTCAGGCCCTCAGCACCGCACTGATCACCCAGATCTCACCAGCACGACACACACGCATGGGAACAGCCCCACTGAATTCACTGGGATGATTCAGGTGAGCAAGTGGTGCGTAAGCATTTGCCAAATCCAGTCCAAAATAAGGCTTGAGCTCCCTAATTTTTTGCCTCCCTTGTTTAATCGTTTCAGCCTATGACTCGCACAGTCTTATGTTTTGTGAGAGAAGCACAGACACACATTTTACAGCTTTATCCCTTTCCACTTTTAACAAGCCCCTGAAACGGGTAGTTTCCAATTGCCAGCTGCTGCAAAGAACTTCCCTAATTTATGCCACGTTGTTAGTACGCTGTTCATCTGGCTTCATACCGCTGCTGCTCTCAGTTGTACTAAAAATTGCTGTGCAGCATCCAGAATACCTCTGGGGGAGGTGGGGGGTGTCTTTTTAAATAAAATTATTATTCTCATGATTATTATTACAGCATCACCACCTTTCTTGTCTTCTGCCAAGACCTGCTCCCTAGAGGTGATTCAAAGGAGATGTGTTTTGTCTTGTATTTATTTGCTCTGCTCTCTACCTGATCGAGGGAGTGGGACTCTTCAGGGCAGGAAATATGTTTTTCAGTCAACACCCCAAAGCCTCTGACAATGTTCTGTGTGAGAAGGAGAAATGGTTTTTCTTTTGATCGCAGTCAATTATTTTGATCCCTGTGTTCAGTTAATCAAGTGAAATGGTTGGTGCGCTGCAGAGACAGAGCAGCTGTTTCCTCACTCACACAAATACAGTTAAGATTACTGCATATGGTAACTTTGCAGGTGTGAGCAAAGAGACTGACTCTAGCAGACGAGTCACACGAGCAAGGTTACGCCAGTGCTTGAAGGCCCCGGTTCCACAATGCGCATGGCCCAGAGCACTCACGGCAAGATCAAAACAGACATCACTAATCTGTATCGACAGAGAAGGATGGAACAGGCAGGAAGCCAACAAAGACTTCTAAATACACGAGTTTCCTGTTCTTAAAGGGACACTGTCAGCTTGAATGTTTCAAATGAATCTGAAAAATCCCCAGCCTGCTTTTTTTTGTCCACTGCAATTTTTTTCTTTCAAACTAAAAATCCATTTAAATAAGTCTTTGCAGAGGTTTTTGTAAGAACAAGAAAGAAGCTTACTGCTTAAGAAAGTGCCCGAGGGAATGAACGACATAAAATTATACAAAGCGCTGTCAAACAAAACAGAAGAAAATAAGAAGTTATTTCTCTTTTTCCCCAGCTATCGATAACTCTTTTCAGTCCTGGTGACTGCGGACGTTCTTTGGAACAACGGTCTCAGACAGACGTGAACATCAAGTTGACGGTGTCCTGTTCAAACCAGTGAAGGTGTCACAGGGTAAAAATAAATAAATACTGGGAGTAAGAAGTTATCAATACAGTTAACAAGGTTCAAGTGACATCTAGCGGCCACAGACAGCAGCTTAGTGGAGACCAGACTGGAAAATTGTATAAATATAACCATACGTTTCATACCTGAACTGAAAACGGAGTCACAGTCCAAGGTGAGGTTGCCAGCACATCCTGCTTGGGCTCTTTCACACCTACATTTTGCACAAGCCTCAGACCAGTTATGCCAGAAGCCACCCAAAATGGGAGAAAGGGATGTGGCAAGTAGGAAGATAGGTGGAAGCTAAGGAGAAGGGGAGAGGAGCAGGCTGTAGGAGACCCCTTGATGGCTGAGGGAGGGGACAGGTACTAGGAAGATGCTGAATCTGAATTATCAGTATGTAAATATTTGTAAATGACCTTCTGATTATCTTGCTACTGCAGACAGACCCCAAACAAACTCCAAGATGCAAGCAATCCCAGCCTCTTGGGAGATTAGAATATGAACCTTGAGGCCCCAGGCCACCTTTGTCTCTAGGAGACAAATATCTGTTTCCTTGTCGGTGGAGACCTGGCTTTCCAAGTGCCAGCAAGACTGGGGCTTTTTCATAGATTTCATAGACATCAGGGCTGGAAGGGACCTCAGAAGATCATCAAGTCCAGCCCCCTGCGCCAGGGGCAGGAGGTCAGCTGGGGTCATAGGATCCCAGAAAGATAAGCCTCCAAATGTCTTGTTGCCAAACAAAATGAATAAAAAATCTCCCAGCCACAAGACACCCTCAAAAGCTCCCCAAAATGCAGATCAGCATCTTAAAACTGTCTTCTGCTTTCTAACTGTGCTTGTGAGCAGGCAGTCACCATAGAGGAGGAAATACCGGGATGAAGACCAGTGGATCCATGCAGGAGGCTCAGTCTTTGGCAGTGCACTAGTTCAGGATGCAATACTGGCCATTGTGCATCTACACTGATGTGATATGTGCGTCTGTCCAGCAATGTGGATAGGCACTACAGAGAGGCAGATGGTGGGGAAACAACGTTTGAAGCTGCATAACAGTATTGATGCCCAGGGCCCTGATCCTGCAAACAGACCCATACAAGTTAGGATACCTGGGCTAGCAAGAATGGGGTACCTTGTGGCTGCAGGGCTCTGCCTTCATAGTCTTGACCGCAAGATCAGGGTTTAAGACTTCAAGTCTCCAGTCTTAGATGACTGATGTTTAAGTGCAAGCAGGCACTGGAAGCAGATGTCCATTCTGGGCTGTATAGAAAGTTTATACTTCTCGCTGCTTTATTGTTTCTGCCGGGGAGAAGGAAAGTGAAAGATGTGATTTATCCATATCAGTTCAGACAAGTAAAACAGATTAATAGCCTCAAAAACAACAGTTGAGGGTTGCTTTTAAGTAGAAGTGGCTAAATCACCACAGCACCGAGGATGAGAGAGAGCTGGGCGAAAGCTTTCAATGCATCTAACAAAGAGGAGAAAAATCCTTGCTGGTTCCAGTGTTTACAAAAGGCTGACGTCCAGGACCACGTGTTAAACACACACATGCAGCTTCAGGCCCAATCTGTATGCAAATGTTGTACCTGCATGTCTGTAGATGCACCCCAGTGAGCTAGTAAGCGTTCAACAGCACACACAAATTGCAAGGACTGTAGATGCAAATTTAGACGAGACATTTCACATGGGACTTCCCAGGCAGCCTGGGGCCATCTGCCTTTTTGCAAGTTGGGCCCACTGCCTGTTCTTTTTCATCCGCTCCCTTCAGTCTTCCTATTTCCTGCTCTTCCTTCCGAATCTCAATTCATCTTCTTTTAAGTGCTTTTTTGTGCTGATGTTTTCCATCGGACTTATTTTCCTTCCTTTACACACGCCTCCGTTATTAGGTTCTCTAAAACCCTTTCTTCCAGACGTTCTGATTTTGACATTTGGATCCTCTTCCCTACCCGTCTCATTTTCAAGGGACACCTTCAACAGGGAGTTAGTACAAATTATCTTCTAACCATTGCCATTTATTTACCCATTCTCCCATTTATTGGACTGTTCTGATGCGAGTTGGCTGGCACAGCAGAGGGTACAAGGTGGACTCCAAATAAGCTTCCTGCAACAGCCTCTCCTTATTATTGCCCATCTCTTTCCAGTTTCCTCTTCCGGCTTCTTTTCCACCCATTTCTCCCTTTCCCTTAGTATTTCAAGCAAGCTTCAAAACTTTCCTCGCAGCTGGGCAACTGTTGGCCCCTAATACAACTTTTGCATGGTGCATGCATTCACATCCGATCCATCATGCCTGTAGGCTTGCTGACGGTGCTTTGTGGCCCACGTCTGGGAAGAGGAGGCAGCTGTGAAGCAACAAGTTTGTGCAGTGTCCCTCAGGGTGAACCCCACGACGTCTGCATGGGGAAAATGATCAGAGCAACTCATGTGTCCCATTTAGACGTGTCCCCATTCTGGAAGGAGACCGCTGTTTTGTGCTGGCAGTAATTATCCCAGACTGCAGCAGCTTCCATTTCACAAGCAAGCGCATATACAAAAAGCTATCCTGCCTATTCCCCCAAGTTGATAGGCTCCAAAAACGGGGGATAGGCTCCATCCCCATTCCAGGGACTCTGTTGCGTAAATCAAAACCAGCTCGATTCCCAAAAGGCTCTTTCCTTTGGAATTGTGTGCTATCCCGAGCTCTGGGCTGCAAAAACCTAGTGCAGTGGGAAGGGGATTTTTCATGGCCTCTGGATGTCAGCCAGCGTCAGGGCCCCTTCAAAGAAAGGGGCACTCTCCAAACAGTGAAGCGTTTGACATAAACCTATTGTCTCCTGACAGTCCTCTCATTTGGTAGCTCTTAATCTTAAGGGTTCCAGACACGGTACATTTGTGGGTTTTAGTTTTTCTAACGGGATCGTGGCCGTGGCTCAGGATGTGGATCGCGTGCGTCTAGGGGAAGCCCTGAGAAGCCGTCAGACATCTAATCTGCAGGCAAGAGGTGAAATCCTACTTTTGCAGGGGTGTAAATTAGAGAAAGCCCAATGTCTCCAGCAGCAGCGTTCTGGATTTACGCCAGCAATGCTTGATTACAGAAGTGGACCCCAGCTGCTGAAATCGGCTCCAAGAGGCCAGAGCATTTACACGCTCCAGCTGGCTTACAGGGTCACACATTAACTCCTTTAAACAGGAATACGTCAATATAATAGGCCCCAGAAGCGTGGGGCCAAATGTACTGCAGGTGTAAACCTACCGCTACACTCAGAAGGAACCGCACCGGCTGCAAGGGTTTTTTCTAACTGGTGTTGCAATGGGTAACATCCGCGCCCCCCTGGAGGGCACAGTCCGAGGCTGGCGGGACTCTGACCCTGCCCAGTCCCTTCCCCCGGACATGCCCGAGCCTCTGGGACTGCCGCGTCTCAGGCCCCGGGTGTCGCAGCCGTGGTCCCCGTTCAGCAGGCCCGACCGGATTCCTTCCCCGACTCCGCTCCGCCGCCAGGGTCAGCGCCGCGAAGCGGCAGCGCCCCCGGGCCGTGGCGTCGCCGGAGCCGGCGGCTCTGCCCTTTCCAGGCCAAGCCCGGGGACGAAGTGCCAGCTCCTGGTTTGCGCTGACTGCAGAAGAACCACGGGGCTGCCCGTGTGTTGCAGAGAGCGGCCGAAGCGGGACACTCGCGCGTGCACGGGCAGACACCTGGTTTTAACAGGGCGGATTCCCTGCGCGCGTCCCAAAGCGCCCTCAGGTCCGCTCGCTTCCCGCCGCCGCCGCCTGGCCTCGGCCCCGGGGCCCCCCGCGGCTGGGCCTCGCGCGCACGCGCACGCCGCCGCATAGACAGCCCGCCCAACGGCCCCGGGCCGCACGTGCGGGCCGGGGGCGGGGCGGGGCATGGCCGGGCGGGCGCGGGCGCTGCGCCGCCTCGTGCCGCCGGGCGCCTGGCGGGAGAGCCGCGAGCTGGGCAGGATCGCGGGGCCCGTGGTGAGCGGCGCGGGCGGGCTGGGTTGGTGCCCCCCCCTCCCCTCATCGCGGAGCCTGTCCCGCAGGCGCACGGCGGGCCGGGAAGCCGCCGGCTCCGGCTCGGCGCTGGAGGCGGGGGAAGGCGCGGCCCGGGTTACCGCTGCTCCGGCGGTCAGGCGGCCGGGGGCTGCCGCGGTGCCTCCAGCCGCAGCCGGCCGCGCCGGGGCGGCAGCAGGCTCTGGGGGCTTCGCTGCCCCCGGCCTGGACCCGGCTTCAGCGGCCGCTTCCCCTGGGGCACAGCCCTTTCCGGCGCCGGCGCCCTCGTGCCCCAGCCGCGCCGCGCCGCGCCGCGAGGCCGCGGGGCTTGTCCGCTTCAGATTTCGCCGGCGTTTCGCGCGGCCGGACTGACTCCAGCGCAGATGCGTTTCCCGGGGGGGAATTTGTCCTGTTCGGTTTAACCCGCTTCAAACAGGAAGGGGCGAGGAAGGGGTCAGGCCTTCCTTTGCCTGACTGTTAAGACCCCGGGAGAGCCAGACCCTGCCCCAGGACCCCGTACGTTTGCACAAGGTCCCGCCGGCAACACAAGCCGAAGGCCGCCTCGGAGCTGGGGCCTGCCTGAAACTGCATCTTTGATGCTTTATTTTTCTGAAATTTTGTGTTCGAGGCCAAATCGGTCCCAAAGTCTTTCGACCGGGCAGAGCTCCATCCTTCCGGTCTGTGTGGCGCTGCCACCGGCGAGTATCCGACCTCCCCGTTGCTTCAGATAGTCCCAAATCCACGGCAGGCATCTCTCCCCGGGGTTCGAACGCCCCCCGGTCTTGCTTACCCCTAGCCAAAAGGCCGGAGGAGCAAGCGAGAGGGAAAGCCGGAGAGCCATCCCCCCTCACCGTAAACCGCTTGAACCCAAAACCTGACCGCGGCGCTCGTGATGCGTCGGTCTCCCTCCTGGCCGTGCCGGCCTTGCTCCGGCACGGTTATCCCTCCCCCTTCACGTTTCCTCCGTTTCCCTCCCAGTTCCTCGCCCAGCTCCTGATCTTTCTGATCGGCGTGGTCAGCTCCATCTTCTGCGGCCATCTGGGGAAAGCCGAGCTGGATGCCGTGACGCTCGCCGTGTCCGTACGTATCGTTCTGTTGCTTTCAATGCCGGAGTTGTAACTTGGATCACGTCGGCTACAACGCCAACCGCGTGCGTCGTCTCCAGGGGATAACGCCTCACTGCAGGTGCTGCTGCTGGATGTTACCCCTGCAGCTGCAGCCGCTGGTAACGGGGAGGGCAGAAGGGTGGTGGTGGGGAGCCAGGTTATGCATTTACCCCAGCGTCTGTCCCTCCGACTTCGAGTCACGCCACCGCGTCCTTGACAGAGCCCTTGAACAGCGGGTGGGTGCAGGGTCCTCTGAAGCCTTTGCTACTTTAGACGATGGGAACTTTGAAGTGGGAGAGGTGGGGGATGCTATATAAAGTGGCCTTAAGGGACATTCCCTGGGGGGGGAGGAAAGCAAGACCAGCTCGGCAGTGTCACCCAGTGGCCACCCACCCCGCTGCAGATGGCTGGCTTTCGTCTCCTGGAGTTACTTCCCTCCCTCGCTGTTTCTTTTCCAGGTCATCAATGTCACCGGCATCTCCATCGGCTCCGGCTTAGCCTCAGCATGCGACACCCTCATGTCGCAGGTAGGTAACAGTCCTGCGGCTCCCCTTCTTTCTCCTGCCCTCGGGTCTCAAGCCTGGGAAGCTCCGTCTTGGGGTAAGAAGGCTGAGAACTGAATCCATCAGCATCTCACCCTCCTATCTGGATGCAAACCTTGGCTTGGAAAGGCAGCAGGACCTTGCCCTCTGAGCACCTTTGCCTCCGCTCATCTCCACCACTGCCTGCACCTGGGGAGGGGAAAGAAAAGCTGACTGGCCATATCGCACCCAGGGGAGGGGGTGCTAGAAAGTCACGCGCTGCCTCGACTCCATTCACTTCACCCTCTTTAATTGCCTGCCATTGCTTCCCGCTGACCGGCGCACAAGGCCGCTACTTAAGGGCTGTTGGCAACTCGCGCCTCTGCTTCTCCCTCAGACGTACGGCAGCAAGAACTTGAAGCAGGTGGGCACCATCCTGCAGCGCGGCATCCTCATCCTCTTGCTCTGCTGCTTCCCCTGCTGGGCTGTCTTCATCAACACCGAGAAGATCCTGCTCCTCTTCAGACAGGACCCAGAAGTCTCCAGGTCTGGCAGCAGATCCCACCTCGCGCCTGCTCTGGTCTGGTCCCTTCTAGCGCGGACAGCAGGGCCTTCTCGGACTGAAGCGCCCCACTAGGCCTGCGGGAGACCTGCGAGCCAAGAGCAGGCAGCCGGAGCAGCGTTAGGTGTTAAAGAGCCAGTCTTAACTCCCTAGCAGAAGCTAAGGACTGCCCAGGACTTCATGCCCCACCATCTGCCTTTGGCCCCTCTGGGTCCCGAGTCCTGGCTGAGTCAGGCTGGTGGACGGGTGAGGCGAGGGAGAGCGCGCTGTTTAGCATGCGCCGTATGAAGAGGATGGTGATTGCTAGAGCTTTGCTCCAGCCCTGTACTGAGAGAGACCTCCACGGACTCTCCATTTCTGAGGCTCTTGCCTACAACATCTATCCCCTCCACGTCCCCCTGGGCAGGGATTGAGGGTGCGGCTGAGAAATGGCCTTCATTTAAGGCCAAGTGGATTCCTGACAGCATATGTGCTTGGTTTGGCTCTTCCATTACTGTATTATTCATTGGGTGGGAACCTATTGCTTTTTTTTTTTCCCCCCAGGTTAACTCAGGTTTACGTGATGATCTTCATCCCAGCTCTTCCTGTAAGTCGCCACTAAGGTTACTCTGCCTTTGTCTCGGGGTAACGTGAGGGTGCCATTGCTCTATATACAACGACATTTAATCTCGATGCAGCCTGCCAGAAGCTACAGGGCCCAACATGCAGCTGCCCTTCTAGCCCCTCTAATTTTCAGTGCGTGCTGGTATCTGGACAACGTTCAGCGGTTTGCTTTTCATTCCTAACGTTACGGGCTCAGCCAGCGGTCACTAGCAAACAAAACAAGCCTCAGAGTAGCAAGCTCCTGTTGCTAATTTGTCCAGTGCAGGCAGGGAGCCTGAGGGCTGGGGGCAACTGGCTTTCTCTGACAGTAAAACTAGCTGGCTGCTGCACCTGGTTGCCCGTGGTTTCCCCAGGACTTTGCCTGGTTACAGCAAGAAGCACGCGTATGGGGAGACCCGCACGTGGTTAAGGCAGCTCTAACGAAACGTCATCCGACTGTTTTTCAGGCGGTGTTTATGTACCAGCTGCAGACAAGATATCTGCAAAGCCAGGTATTGTGGGATTATTTGGGCTGTGGATTTGAATTTCCTTGTTAAAGCAGGAGACCTCAGTTCATCCCCTCCCTGTGGAGGCTGGGGGGAGAAGCATTGCACAGCAAACACACCTTGCATCAGCTCCTGGGGGTATGGGGAGCACATTACCTTTCAGCCCACCCCCTCCCCTTCCGAGATGGGAACTGCTCTGGGTGCTCCAGGGGAGCTGGTCAGATCTCTCTGGCTGCCAAAATGAGGCGGCCCAGGGCACGGCCTGGGGAGGGTGATGGGAAACCCAGACGCTCCCACCGCTGCCTACAGACGAAACATGCATTTTTGTGACATGCTGGACCTGGAGCTGAATGGAAACTGCTCCAGCAGTTACTCTCCTGCCCAGCCTTCTCCTCGAGGCTTGATTTCCCCTGAGGCTAGCCGTTGGCAGCAGTGCCCGGGCTCCTTCCTGCCCACGGGGTTGTGTCTGGCTGCGCTGCTGGGGGAGTGCCTCCTAAGGTCTTGTCTTTGTTTTCAGGCCATCATCTTGCCACAGGTGGTGGTGGGGGTTGCAGCCAATATCCTCAATGTGGGCATGAACGCCCTGCTGCTGTACGCAATGAAGCTGGGAGTGGTGTAAGTCTGAGCAGGCAGAGCCATGGGTAGCCACTCCATGAGGTTTAGCAGAGATCTGGGGGCTCATCAGACCCAGGGCCACGGCTGCTCTTGTCTTGCAGCGCTCCCTGACTTCATAGCTGTAGGTCTGCCCTTGGGTGCTGCCAGCCTTTGGAGGTGGGGAGGGTTGAACCCTCTGAGTAGAGAATGGAGTATCCATTTGGGGGGGTCTCAGGCAGCCTGGCTGGTGCAAAGGCTTTCGTGCTCCTAGTAGCCAGGGGCAGAGGAGACACCAGTGCAAGAGAGGAGGGGAAGTGCCACATGTGACCAACCTGTTTCTCCCTGCAGGGGCTCTGCCTGGGCCAACACAGTTTCTCAGTACACCCAGATGATTCTCCTCTTTTTGTACGTGCGGTGGAGGAAAATCCACACCCGGACCTGGGGAGGTAGAGTATGTCTCCGTCCAGTTCCAACATTACTCAGCTGATCCTGTGGTGGGTAGATGCTCGGGCACTGGCTTCTGTAGGATCTAGCCCAGTAGCGTGGACACAGTGGACATCCTCGAGTAGCAGCTCCTGTCTCCCTGAATGAGACAAATCCTAAGTACTTAGGATATGGGTGGTGCCTCGGCTCAAGCCTGACCTCGGATACAAGCTCATTCTTGGCCATCTTATACCAGTGCATGCACTGATGACTGATGGGGCTGGGCTTTGGCCCCTGGGATGCTGCCTTGTGCCATGGTTTCTGCAGGTTGCACCCTGCTACAGCATCCTGGGGGTCAGGAGAGGCATCTGCTTCCTCCTGACTCATTGCTGCCTTGCTACAGGCTGGACCAGGGAGTGTCTGCTGGAGTGGGGCTTCTTCACGCGGTTGGCCGTGCCCAGCATGCTTATGATGTGCATTGAGTGGTGGACCTTCGAGATCGGGAGCTTCCTGGCAGGTGAGCTGGCAGAGTCCCGTGCAAATGCCCTTTCTCTTCCTTCTGTGCTCCCACGGTGGTCTCCTAGTGCTGGCGACCCTCACGCCTCGCTGAGCAGACCTGGATGGTGTCTCTGGCTTGCAATCCTCCCCTGGAGTCTGTGGGTGGGTCCTACAGGGCTCCCTGCTCCTGTCAAACCAAAGCCCCTTCTCCTCCCCCCTGCTAGGAATGAAGCTACTTGTAGTGATGGTTAAAAGCTGGCTGTGGCAATTCCCTTCTAGGTCTGATCAGCGTGGTGGAACTAGGGGCTCAGTCTGTCATCTATGAATTGTCCAGTGCCGCATATATGGTAAGGGCTCAGGCCTGCTTGCAAGGAGCGCTGGTGGCTGGAGTAGGAGCATGGAGAGCAGAAGAGGTTCCCAGGCAGCCTAAGGATGCGGGCTGGGGTGTTCATGGTGCCAGACCACGCTCCATTTTCCTGCTAGGGCATAGCCAGACTGCAGTAGGGCGCTGCCTGCCCCTGCCTCTATGCTCAGGGATGAGCAGACCACTACTTGTGCCCTGTCCAACCTTCCCCTCTTCCTGCCTAGGTGCCCCTGGGCTTCAGCGTGGCTGCCAGTGTCCGTGTGGGCAATGCCTTAGGATCGGGGGATGCAGAGCAAGCGAGGACATCCTGTATCTCTGCGCTGCTGTGTACAGGTGGAAACAGTCCTCCAGCTCGTGCCTGCTGGCCTGATCTATCCTGCAAGAACTTCCCTTCCCTAAATTCTTGGGTGGCTTAAGGCAAAAATGCCTGAAGGGCCCCATGAACAGTGGGGCTCTGTGTGGGGCATTGTCACCCCGGCAGGGATGGTCCCTTCAGCAGAGATCGTGATCCGAAGCAGCACAGGAGAGGAGCAGAACATGGCCCCCGTGTTAATCAAACTGCCTGGCTCTTTCAGGAGTGTTAGGTGTAGTGGTGGCTGCCTTGTTGGGGACCCTGAAGGACGTTGTGGGCTACATCTTCACCAATGACAAGTGAGTCATCCATGTCCGTTCAGGACAATTCGTTACCTCTTTCAAAGAGCTGTTCCACACACATGGGGAATTTGTGCCCTTCAGTCGCAGTCTAGAAGAGATATTGTGGTGCCAGTAACTAGGAGCTGGCCCAAAGCTCATCGATTTCCCATAGACTTCACTGGGCCTGTGTATGGCAACAAGCATCAGAACTAGAGTTCGTTCCTCCCTTGTAGTCAGGCCGCCCTGCTTCCCCCGCAACCCTAACTGACAGCCACGTGCCTTTGTCCCAACAGAGAGATTGTTACCTTGGTGTCTACGGTGATGCTGCTCTTTGCTCCCTTTCACTTGTTTGATGCAATGGCGGTGAGTATTTCTGTGCACCCAGCAACCTCCTCTGCGAGCTTGACCGTAGTCACTTTGCTTATCCAACTGTCTTGCTTCCTCTGATTCTTGCAATCTGCCAAAAGACAAGTTTAATACACTATGCAGTCATGCTGCGTCTGAAAGTAGCAGCCTGTGATATTCCGGAGCAATCTCAAACTCCACAGTGGTTGCAGCTACCACCAAGGCACCCCAGATCTCACCATTATGGGTTAATAATCTGTGGTCAAAATCACAGTCCAAAATTGAGTGGCTGATGTTGGGAATCAAGGGGCCCAAACACCCAGTCTGGTGTTCGGAGGAGCTGGCTGTCCTCCAACACCCACAGCACCTGGGTACAACCTTCTGCCTGCTACTCGGTTTAGACCTAGTGGGGTCCTGCCTCATGGGTGGGCAGGGGGGACAGACACCATCACAGCAGTAGCTGAATCTCTCGCACACATGCGCATGCTCACGTACAGCCACTAAGGACAGAATCACACAAGTTGTTATGAAGGGAGGAGAGTAGGGTTTTATGGCATCCTGGCAGCTCTGCAGTAACCGCCCAGGTGCTCACACTTAAAAAATGAAAGCCAGGCTGCATCCCATCCCCCATGAACGAGCCATAAGCAACCAGCTGTAGCACTCGGAAGGGATAAAAGCAAGTACACAGGCAGCTGAAAGGGATGTGGGTGCACAAATCAGCTGCTCAACCTCTTGGTAACTGGGTGGCTTTAGCTTCTGGGCATCGATCATCTACTCTTCATGCTGGAGTAGCAAGGACCCTTCTATCACATAACTCTCTTGGGAGGGAGACTGAACAGGACTTGAATCGAAGCTGGCTTCACGGGCTAATGCAGCAGCCTCAGCCCATCTTAAATCATCTCAAAGCTGCACGTTTCCCTGCAAGGGCTGCGTTGCTGCCTGCTAGGCTGCGGCAGGAGCTGCTGTGCTACACACTGACTGCTCTCTGTCCTCATAGGCGACCTGCGGTGGTGTGCTGAGGGGGACGGGGAAGCAGAAGTTCGGGGCCATCGCCAACGCCATCGGATATTACGCCATCGGGTTTCCGCTGGGAATCTCGCTGATGTTCGCCGCAAAGCTTGGGGTGCTGGGTATGTGTGCCATGAGCAGGCACAGTGCCGAACATCCTGACACCCATGGGCCGCTGCTCATGGCGGGTGAAATCCTGGCCGTGGTGAAGTCAGGACAGCCGTTTCTGTTGGCTGTGGTGCAAGAACTGGCTGTTGCAGGTATACGCTGACCAAAGCCCTGTTTCGGCAAACCGTGCACTTTGGCTTTGCTGGCTCCCAGAAGGCTCAACCCCAGGCTAGAGCATTTAGCTGAACTTGGGCTCAAATAAGCATCTGCTTTCAATAAGCGCATGGAGTAGATAGCAGTGTAACTCCAGCATAGGGATGGGGGCTTCAGTCCAGCGCCTCGGGGAACAGACAGCAAAGCAGATTTTGCCGTTGCCTTTATACATACAGCATGAACCACCTTAGAAAACCAGTTTTATGTTCATGTGGTTGCAGTGATCTGAATTCACTGCAGTTACTCTGGGTTGCACCTGGTAACCGAGCAGGACGTGGCATGGTGTCTGTCCTGTGACAAATGCAGTACAACTTGGGCCCGGGCGTAGCTGCAAGTGGGGTCAGCCAAAGGGTTTTCAAGGTTGCCGATGGGAATCCACGTCTGCTGGACGACGAGATCCACGGCGGGGCTTGATCAGGACTTGTGCTTCTTTAGTTTGGGAATGAAGTCCCAAGAAATGAAATAGCTGCAGTGACATCCAGACCCCAGGGAAGGCCAGCTGCAGGGACCTCCATCAGGGGCCTCCAGATAACACCCTGATTTCCCTTTGTTCCAGGCCTATGGGTGGGACTGATCGTCTGCATTGCTCTGCAGGCCATTTCCTTCTTCATCTATGTCCTGCGCATAGACTGGAAGAAGGCTGCAGAGGAGGTAAGACTCACAGCCCGCTAGTCTCATCCAGAGGCTGTGGGCCGGCTCCTGAGCCCGTGCCACACTGCAGAGCCCTGAGGGCACGCAGCGTTGTGCAAGCACAATCTGTCTCCTCTTCTTCCCTGCTTGAAGAAGTGCGTTTTGCTGGGTGTGAGCATATGTAGCTCACGCCTTAAACCAAAGGAGTCAGCAGAAGGGCCCAGGTTCAGAGGCACTCGCGGGTTGTGATCCAGCTGAGGAGTGAAAAGCAGAGCTGGCAAAGCCAGGCCGTGGCCCACACCTGCAGGATTGATCCCTGCAGAGGGTGCCGCAGCCGAGTGCCTGTGCCCTGGGAAAGGAAGGATCTCATGCGCTCGGAGAGCAGAAGGCCGGATCTCTTCCCCCCCATCGGTGGAGCTGGGAGCGCGTTGTGTTCCCAGCTTAGCCGAACCCTCGCTGGCTGCAGTCTGCTGCTCCATTTGGGATGGGTTTTGAGGGCATGCCCTGGCGACAGGGAGAATCTGACCCTGTTCTCTGTTGCAGGCTCAAATCCGGGCAGGCCTCAAAGTGCAATCAGAGATCCCGGGCACCAGCAGCAATGTGGTTCATTTGTCTGGTTTTGGTATGTGGCTGGGGGCCGGAGTCCTACACGCGGTGCCCCTTGCTCTGGAAACGCTCCCGGGCAGGGTGTGGGGAGAGGAGGAGTGCTGCGTGGGAGCTGCTCTGGCTGGCCTGTGGCCTTCAGTGGCTGTGGGGCCCCAGGTGGACCTCAGGTAGCACTGAGCGCCCTGAGCTGGCCAGCAGAGCTGACCTGGGACCGCTATCCTTCGCCGCTGCAGCTGGCCGCACAGCTCGGCCTCCAGGGCCTGGCCCCACGTGTAACACTGACCCCTCTGCTCCGCAGACTATTTCACAGCCGAGACAGAAGTGCCAGACACCGTAGTTCTGCCTGCTGCTATCTCCAGCAGCGAGAGCCTGCCCGAGCCCCAGCTCGCCCCTGGAGAGGAAGTGGCCGTGCTGCCCGCCCTGCCAGGAGGCAGCGTCTCGCTGGGGAAGGGCTTGCTCCTCCAGCGCGGGCTGGCACTAGCTGTTGCCATCACGGTCCTGCTGGCGGGGGTCCTCGTGCGGCTCCTGACGGGCAACGGCTAAGCATAGCCACCGTGGCCAGAGACGTGACGGCTGGGGCGGTGGAGTGCCGCAGGAAGGAGCGGCTGAGATGCTCCCCTGTCCTGGCCCGTCTCTTGGGTCTGTGGTCTGGTCACGCTGTCCATGCTAACGGGCTGGGCCTGTGCCGCCACTGAGCAATGCTGACCCAGGGGGCTTTCACCCCCTCTGTGGGAGCCTGCTGGGCCGTCGGCCTCAGCCGTTTCCTGGTCCTGAAGCGCTTGTTCGTGTCCTGTTCTGTTTGGTTTGCAGCTTGGGCTTTGTTGGCCCAGGCACCCCATAGGGGCAAAGGCCTGTTATCTTTCAGAGTTGGCTCTGGGATCCCCCTGTAGCTAGCCCTGGGCCAAGACAGTTGGGAAGTTGTTTCGTGGCTCACGCAGCCCTGGCTAGGGCGCACGGACCCTGGCGCTGGTTCGGCCAGCTCTGCCCACAGCGGCGTTCACTCTTGCACTACTGTCAGCTGCTCTTTTGGTGCCGCAGAGGTTTCCAATAAACATTCAGGTTGTTTAATCTCTTGCGAGGGTCGTAGCTGTCTTATCCGAAAGCTCCCACTTTGTACCCCTCGATCGTGCTTGACAGCAGAAGGAAATCAGAGGAGTGGGGTGGGAAAGGACCTCCAGAGATCCTCTAGTCCACCCCCTGCCTGAGGCAGGATCAGCCCTCTCCCAACCAAAATCCCTGCTGCTTTCTAAGGCGAGGGTCTGAGAGTCGTGCAGCTGGCGTCGCTCACTCCCACAGGCTTCCCTCTGCTGCCAACTCACTCTTCTGTGAGTGGGCACATGCACGTTGACGACCGACACTGAAAGCAACCCAACTTTCCAAATACGCTGGCTCCATCCTGCCCCAGCGAACCGCTGTCCTCCGATAGAAGTGTCCTTGCCTGCTCCGCCTGGAGCAATGCCCGCTCACCAGCCATCTGTCCTAAAGCAGCCCATGCCCATGGCTGACTTCCCAAAGGATGGAAGTCACGTGTAGCTGTCACTCAGGCGTGCGTCTGGCCTGTGACAGTGCAGTTCTCCTGCTGCGTTTGAATGGCACTGACTGCTGCCCAGGAAATGCAAAAACAGTGAGTAGATGACCCCCCCCCGAAGCTACCTGTCCCCTCAGCTCAACTCCCCCCAGCTGGGCTGCCCTGAAAAATGCTGCCACCAAGTAGCAGGGGTGGAGATGGAGGGGATCCTGCTGCTCTACTGTGTCCTGCTCAGACAGGGTTAGACGGGGTGAAAAGCCCTGCTTTCATCTGCCCGACAGTTTGCATTAATCGGCTCAATCTCACACGCACAGGACTCCTGTGTTGGACCTTGCAGCAGCACTTTGCTCTTTAGCCACAGCACCAGGGTCCCAGGGCACGTGGAGTTGGCCTGCCGTGACCTGGCCAGGGTTTCTGCATGGAGACGCTTCCAGCGTAACCAAAGGCGAGGTTGAGCGTACAAGGAAATGGGTGCGATCCTAAGGAATATAACCCCGATTATAGCACCGGCACCGTCTCTCCTGGGCAACAAGGCACATTTCCCCTCTGGGATGTTACAGACGGGTTCGGCATGGCCCCGAGCACTGGCTTGGGATGAGAGGTGTTCTGTGGCAGCTTCTCCCCGTGGGCTGAATTCATGGGGAGGATGGTCCCCTGCTGTGCTCGGCTGAGGATAGCTCCCCGGATCGGTTCCTCCGCCGCGGGGGCCCTGGCACCACCGACACTTAGCTGCTACCTACTGAAAGGGGCTGGGGGAGATGCCTGACTTAACCTCCTTGGTTTTTAGTGTAAGCAGTTGTCGGGCTGACGAGGGGTAGCAGGGCGAAACGTAACAGCAACCATCAGGCTAGAAGAGGGCAAGACTCCTGCCCTGAGCTCTACGAAGGCACAGTTGGCTGAAAGCAGCCAGCAGATGCAGAGCCTCTTCCGACAGGGCACTCGGAGGGGAGGAGGGTGGAGGTGGGCGAACGCAGTCCATCCGTAAGCCCCAAAATGTGCCAGAACAGGAGCGAGTGCAGAACTGGCCCCACCGGCGGCAGAAAGCGAGGCAGGACAAGGGCGCGACGGCTCAGCTGGGAGGAATCCAGCTGCCCGTGCGCCCGGGCAAAGGCAACGGGAGAGGGTGCAGGGCTGCAAATGCCTCTGGCCCATTCACACCTCCCTGTTTCTCATTAACCGAGCTAGGCCAAAGGGAAGGCCCTGCTGCTAGCAGGCCGGTCAAGCTGGGCCAGAGCAGGGCGTTACGGAGAAGGGTGACGCCGGGACGGCACGGGCCTGTGGACTGCAAGAGCGGCTAAGGTGCATTGCCCCTGGCAAGTCATAGTGTGGGCAGGACTCGCCCTTCAATCCCAACGCTGAAGGCCCGTCTACGCCACCGAAACCAGACCTGGAGCTCTCCCGGCCCTGCCACCAACCTCCTGCGTGGCCACGGGCAAGTCCCTTTACAGCCCGCCCCTACGCTGCAGATAGGAACTGCGCCAAGGCCAGGCCGGGCTCTCGCCGTGTTTGCACCGCACCCCGACGGCAGCTCGGACAGGGCAGGCAGCGGGGGAGGCGCATCTCGTTTCCCTCCGTCAGCCAGGCGTCCCCGGGCAGGAGCGGGGCCTGCCGCCTGCGAGCCGGGTTTGGCCAGGTCCCTGCTCGTGCCCCTGACTGAGCGGCGCGGCGGCACAGCGCGCCTGGCTCCTAAGTGGGGGGTCCCCGTTTTGGCACTGACCTGGGACGAGGAGGAGAGCGTCGCCCTCTGATCCCCTCTGCTGCCGCTTGCAGTGCCTCCTGTTTCCAGGCTGTGCAGACCAGGCCCCGCCGCGCGCAGCCCCCAACACGCCACGTGCCGGCACGCGTCCGCAGGACTCCTCCCGCCCCCAGCAACCCGCCTCATGCCGCCCAACACGCAACCCGGACCCCTCGCCCCAGCTTCCTGCCATTCCTCCAGAGCCTCGTAATCAGTCATCGCCCCCGCGGCTCGTGCCAGGACGAGGGAGGTGGTGGACTGGACAGCCATCCAGCCGTGCAGCAGTTCACACCGCTGCGGTTACATATTGTTTGCCCTCCTAGGTCGAGCGGATCACGCAGGTTTAACCAAGTGCCAAGGTGAAAAGCAGGGTCATTCACTGCCCGGGCAGAGAGGCAGCATGAAGCCCACAGTCCCTGCCGGCGAGGGCCCTCTCAGAGATGCCGCGAGCACCGCCCTGCCCGTTTCGGCTCCTGGCACCTACAGGAAAGGCTGTCCCTGGATTCCCAGCAACTTCTGGGGGGAGGCGAAGAGGCTGCTGGCGCTGGCAGGGCCGCTGGTAAGGGCGTTCCCGCTGGCTGAGCGCTCGTGCTCCCTGTATCGGTTACGTGGAGCCTGGGAACGAGTCAGGTTCCTGCTGCCCTTCCTCTGCGGGGTCCTGGTGTGAGGCTCTCCTCCCTTTTGCGGCAGGCTCCTGTGCTGTCCTAGCAAAGGGCAAACGGAGAGGCAAAATGGAGGCTCAAACGTTCAGATGGTGCGGGGCCATGATGCCCCCCTGGCTGGGCACACTCACGCACACAGGGATGGAGACAGCAGCCTGCCGTGCCTGTGCACATCCGGGCCCAGCGCAGCTACTCTAGATTTACGCAGGTGGGGCAGAGATGGGAATCGGGGGCCCGCACATTTGCGGGTCCTGAATAGCAGCAGTCCTCGGAGGCAGCAGAGCAGAATGGAGATGCGGCTATAACCAGATCACTGACCGCCACCGACTTTGCAACACAGCCACATCCTCAAAGCGGGTCTGGCAGAGAATTTCCAGAGAGAGAAACCCAAGACCCACTTGACCTAGCGGGGATTTGAATCGGCTAGGATCAGACTTCAGCAAACCCGCAGGGGTGCCACGCACAGCCTTGTTTGCCCTTCAGCACAATACACGAAAGCCTGCCCTTCGCAGCCTCTCTGCACGTTTGTTCCTCAGATGCAACTTCCCCTCCAGCCTGCAGTCACCACGGCCTGTTTTTCCCCCCCTCTCCCTTCAATCCAGACCCTGATCCAGCTGCTGGTCTTTATGATCCATATTGTGAGCTCTATATTCTGCGGCCATCTGGGCAAGGTTGAGCTGGCTGCCGTCACGCTTGCAATCGCTGTAAGTATTCTCGCTCAAGGCTTTCCATAGTCCACGTTTCACGCCAGCTCCGGCGTCTCCCATACGTTAGCAATGAAGCGGTGGGGAGCTGCTGGCTGAGGAGCTGACAACGGGCCGGGACAGAGGGCCCTTTCCTTCTGCTTTCACAAGCAGCCGTGGGGCGAAACTTGTGATCACCAGCCAGGTACGTTTTTGCATCCTCTCACTGTTTTATCCTTCTGTTTCCAGGTTATAAATGTTCTCGGCATCTCTGTGGGGTACGGCTTAACAGCTGCATGCGACACATTAATGTCACAGGTAGGGAATAGCTGCTGATCGCCAACCCCTCTTCTTTAGAGAGGCTGGGAGCATTTAATGTTAGCGGGATCAAATTAGCTCCCCTATTACACAGGGCTGTTAAACTGGTGGCTAAAAGCTTCTGTAAGGCGCAGAGCCCAGCTGGCCTTAGACACTCAGGGCTGGGTACGTTTTGCCCCTCGGGGTACGCGCAGGAGCGGGCTCCATCCAGGGATCGCAAAGGAGGAGTTAACTGATTGCCTAAGCACTGGCTCTGAAGTGCCTGGCTGCCCCGAGCGATGGGCAAAGTCCCTTCACGGCTGGATTCATATCTTCACCTCTCAGGAATGAACCGAGGCTCACGCCTGCATCACGAGGCTGTAATGCTGTCCAGGAGCAGGCACCGAGCCCAGGACTTTGGGATGGAAAGCCTGAGCTCCTCACGGCTTGAGCTAAAGGAGCTGGGTCTGGGCCCTCCAGGCTGGACAAACTCCTGAGCCTCTGCAGCGAGTCTGGCCACCAGAAGGGAACAAGAGCTCTTAAAGGGGGTCGTCTCCCGTGCCTTGCAAAGCCCCCCTTCCACATGCTTTTCATGATGCTGAAGGACCCCTGTGCTGCAGCGGGCACTGGCTGGCACCTCGCCCCCCGCACGGCTCTGCCGTTCTTCCATGCGGGCTGCTTCCCTGCGGCCGGCGCGGTCAGGCATGCCTTTTTCAAGGGAGTGACATTAACTCCCAGGCTTGGCCCTCTTGCTCTGCAGACGTACGGCGGCAAGAACATGAAGCAGGTGGGCGTCATCCTGCAGCGCGGCACCCTCATCGTGCTGCTTTGCTGCTTCCCCTGCTGGGCTGTCTTCATCAACACCGAGCAGATCCTGCTGCTGGTCCGGCAGGACCCGGAGGTCTCCAGGTCGGGTGCCGAGTCCAGCCGCGGCAGGCACAGGATGCAGCCGCAAGCTCTGCAAGGGACCGAGGCTGCGACTGCCTGCAGCTACCCGCTGGGCTCTGCCCCCGGCCAGGCCGGCAGGGCCCTCCCTTCACCCCATTGGCTGGGCTCTGCCCCCGGCCAGGCCGGCAGGGCCCTCCCTTCACCCCATTGGCTGGGCTCTGCCCCCGGCCAGGCTGGCAGGGCCCTCCCTTCTCCCCAGTGGCTGGGCTCTGCCCCAGCCAGGCTGGCAAGGCCCTCCCTTCACCCCATTGGCTGGGCTCTGCCCCCGGCCAGGCCGGCAGGGCCCTCCCTTCACCCCATTGGCTGGGCTCTGCTCTCTGCCAGGCCAGTGGAGCCTTCCCTTCACCCTGTTGGCTGGGCTTTGTTCTCTGCCAGGCTGACAGAGCTTTTCTTTCACCCCATTGGCTGGACTCTGCCCTCAGCCAAGTGGGCACCCCATCACCACATTGGCCAGGCTCTGCCCTCCATCAGGCCAGTGGCGCTGCCTCATTGGCTGGGCCATGCCCTCAGTGACGCCAATGCAGCGCCCCTTTCGCTTATGGCTGGGCCGAGCCGTCGGCTACGCCATGCAGCCCTGCCGTCGGCGTCAGCAGGCTGGCACAGACGTGGCCCGCGGCACGGTGCAGCCCTGAACCCGGCTGCTGCCGGGAGGCAAACTCCCTCGCTGCCACCACGACATGATAAAGAACAGCCCGCTGCCCAGCCCACCCCTGCACAGGGCCGAAAAGCTGGGTCAGGAGGGAGAACGGCCCTGCCGCGCCCCGAGGGACAGTGGGGGGGCTTGCGCAGGCCCTCAACGGGGGAATGATGATGCTTTGTGTCTCCCCCCAGGTTAACGCAGGTTTACGTGATGGTTTTCGTCCCGGCTCTTCCCGTAAGTTCCTCTCCCCGTGGCTTCTTGGGGAGGGAAGCAGACAGGAGAGTGGCTCCTTCGGCGCCTGGAGCCCTGCAAAGCTGCCTGCTCTGGTCCCCCGCACGCGATGCCTCCCCCTCTCAGGAGGGCTCGGACGCACCCACGTCTCGGAGCCAACCTGGCAGGAGGCAGCTGATGCCCGGACCGGGCCGGCGGCCAGAGGAATGACTAGATTTCCCCCGAAGACATCTGTTACACCTCAGCCTAACCTCACACACCAACTCCCTTATTTTGCAGGTGGCTTTTCTGTACCAGCTGGAGACACGATATCTGCAGAATCAGGTAGGCCTCAGTGGCGGATGGGGAGGCGAGGGGGAAGGGATCTCATCCCGTGAGACCGCCGAGGGTCTTTCTCGGTAACCCACCCCCGGCTCAGGGCTGCGTTGCAGCATAAAAGACGCGCGTCCGGCAGTGCCCATAACATGCACACAACAGCAGGCATTTTTGGCCGGTGTTTGGCCACCTCTAGGTCCATTCCCCCAGTGCAAGAAAGGCTCTTGCACGCGTGGTTTCCATTAGACTCAATGCACGTGGCAAACCACAGAGGTTTTAACTGATTAACTAATTTCTTCTTTGGCGATGCTGGAACCCCTGGTTAGCCGCACGGCACTGCATGTCCAGGACATCGCGTTCAGCAGCGAGAGCAGCTATTGCTCTCTTGGCCCTGCCACTCCTTCGAAGCCGTCTAGGAACCATGGCATTTGCACACCTATTAGTGCACGAGTCCCAGTGAAATCGCATTTCTCATATTTCTCTTTCACCGCAGAGGATCATTTGGCCCGAGGTGCTCAGCGGCATCGTTGGAAACATCATAAACGTGCTTGCAAACTACGTCTTCCTTTACACGATGGACCTCGGAGTCACGTGAGTAGAGTCTGGAAGCGATTAGACCTCTGAATGATGGCGCGAGCCTCAAATGGGTCCCGAAATCCCCAAACTCCCACTGCGCCCTAGGCAACAGGATGTAGCTGTCACATGAATCATGGTGGGAGCCCAGCTTCAGGCATCTTCAAAAGGACCCACTTTTGAGTGGACAAGTGCTCAGCACCTCCACAAAACCAGGCCCTTTTACAGGCATCCAAGCTGGGCGCCAAAATACCCAAATCCTCGGCCTGGGGGGAGCAGGGCAGGAGCTGACCCCGAAGCACGCGGCACTGCAGGATACGGGGCTGCCGGCAGGACACAGAAGGTCCCTTGCGGTCTCTCTTCCCCCAGGGGCTCTGCCTTGGCGAACACCATCGCTCAGTACACACAAGCCATCTTCCTGTTCCTGTACATCGTCAGGAGGAAGCTCCATGTGGAGACCTGGGGAGGTGCCGTGTCTGTCCCTGCTGCCTGTAAAATCCTCGCCACTTCCCCAGGGCTGCCCTGAAACTCCCACCCTCGCCCCCGGCAGGTCCCTCCTAGCCCATCCCCTAGCATGGCCTCGGGGGGTTGCGTCAGCAGACAGACCCCAGGCTCGCACTCCAGTGCTCGAGGTCCTGCCAAGATCAGCAGGCGCCAGCCACCCATGTAAAGGCTTTGCACACCTTGCTGAGCACGCAGGGGGCTTGGCTGCATCTGGGATCGGCCACAACCGGTCCCAGCAGCGAGGACTTCAGATCCACGCCCCAAAGCTCAGGCGCTGCTGAATCAGCTGTGTGGTCTGTGCTTCATGCACATCGCTTGCTCTGGAAGGGCAAAAGAGATGCCAGCAACTTGGCCCCGGCTCCTAGCTCCCTTCCTGGTTGCCCGTGGCCCAGCTCCGCCAGGCTGGCTGTTCACACGTGGCATCTGCTTGCCCCAGGCTGGTCCAGCGAGTGCCTGCAGGAGTGGGATACCTTCACCTCGCTGGCCGTGCCCAGCATGCTCATGTTATGCATCGAGTGGTGGACCTATGAAATCGGGAGCTTCCTGGTCGGTGAGTGCAGGGGGGACGGAGAGGACCCCCCCCCGGGCTGCTATAGACGGTGTCCCCGAGCAGGATCCACCAGGCTGTAAGCTCCTGACGGGCGTCTCCTCTCCGCCGCAGGCCTGCTGAGCGTCGTGGAGCTTTCTGCCCAGTCCATCGTTTACGAGGTGTCCACAGTCGCTTACATGGTAAGAACGTGGGATCCTTACACCGCAGCATGGGACGGCCCTGACTGCGGCCGGGGTCCCCACGCGTGCTGGGCGCTGTACACGCGCAGCAAGAGACACCCCCTGCTCTGAAGAACTCCAGTGTCTGAGCACACCAGGGAAACTGAGGCAAGGTGACGTGACCCCAGCCACCCCCTCTCCTGCCCTGGGCTCAAGCTGCACCTTGCCATCGCCTGTCCCCATGCACGCACCTTGCTTTGAACTTTTAAGGCACCCCAGAGATTTGCCACCCATCTCATGAGCTCAGGCCACGGCTTGTTCCAGGGGGCTATTAGACCATGCAGCGCCTAGGCCGGATGAGCTCTAGCACTGTAGGGTTGCCCGAGGGAAGTGAATAAACACCGGTGCTTTGGGCTTTCAGGTTCCCTTTGGACTGAGCACGGCTGTCAGTGTTCAGGTGGGGAATGCGCTGGGTGCTGGGAACGTCGAGGAGGCCAAGACAGCGTCCATCGTCAGCCTGCTGTGCACAGGTAGAGGGCTCTGGGCTCTGGTGCTGCTCCGAACAAGGAGCTAATAGCAACCCTGATGTGTGCCACACGCCTGTCCGACCTGCCCGTACTCAGGTGGCCCCGGCTGCCGCTCTGGGGGCAGCTACGTTACTCCGTGGGCCACGAGGCAACAAGTCGGCAGCACCGGGGTTGCACTGGTGTGGGACCGGGGCCAGGAGGCTCAAACCAGGACAGGGTCTGAGCCAGGCCAGACTCACTGCAGCGGCTCTCTGCTCCATTTTCAGGGGTCTTTTGCGTGGTGATGGGTGTTGTACTGGCAGCCTCGAAAGACGTGTTGGGATATATATTTACCAGTGACAAGTGAGTTCCTCGGGTGCCCGTCACCTCCGAACAGAAATGTTCCCGCTATTAAACCGCTACAGACAGAGCCACAGCATGGAGGAGGGAATCACGCTGGGAGGAGGCAGCACAACCCATTGGTCCTGCAGGCTGCAAGGGTCTTCTCCCTCACTCAGTCCAGTGCTCACCCAAGTACGGCGGGTTATTTCCGTAGGAGGGTTTTGGAGCACAGGCCTAATTATTTAGCTCAGAGTGAAATTTTCCCCAGGAAACTCCAGGTGAAGTCTCAGGGAGCGGCCACTGCAAGGGCGTGCAGAGGCTGCCACCATGGTTTTACTCCAGGCCCGTGTCCAAATACAAAGTTCTCCCAGCGCCTCCATCGTTGGGTAAAGCCCCAGGGCCCGAGGGTAGCTGGGTCAGGGCCTGCTGGGTCATGGCTCCATCCCACTGCCCTTGCTCACGGCCTGGCAGGGCAAGTCTGGTGCGACCAGTCAGGCGTACCGAGTGCAGCCAGATGCCGGGGCTTGAACTGCTCTTGAATCACATTGCTAGCGCTGCTTGCTCTTCTGCTCCCTGAACAGAGAGATCATCCAGCTGGTGGCCTGGGTTATGCCGGTGTACATTGCCTTCCACCTGTTCGAAGCAGCTTGTGTGAGTGCCCCTTCTCTCCCCACGTGGCGGCACGTGTCCCCGGTGGGTGGTGGAGGGTTCGGGCAGTTCCCTCTGCTAAAGGCCAGCACCTGAAGCAAATCTCAGGCCTGGGAGATGGACAGAGAGGGAGGACTGCCTCCGAGGTAATGGGAGAGACCAGTCCATGGGGAACTCCCCCCACATGGAGGGAAGATGAAAGCCTGGGGGGAAGGGGGAAGGCTGGAAACATCCAGTCCCCGCAGGTGGCGCGTAGGAGCCTGGTGGCATCTCAGCCTCGAGGCGGCCCCGGCTTCACCCCTGCGACAAGCGTCTCAGAGGGGTCAGCCTGGATGGGCGCTGGGGGCTGCATGGGGTCAGGGCTCTCATGGCCCCACCGTGTCCTCCCCATAGTGCACCACCAGCGGCGTGCTCCGGGGCTCGGGCAGGCAGAAGTTCGGGGCCATCCTGAACGCCATCGGCTACTATGTCGTGGGCCTCCCGGTGGCGATCCTGCTGCTTTTTGTGGCCCGGATCGGGATCATAGGTACAATGGCCAGAGTGGAGGGCAGAGAAAGGGCACCCCCAGAGACAGGCGGGAGACAGGAGCAAAACGTCCCCAGCTCGGACACCTCCAGCCACACTCCACCAAGGGGCCTACTGTTGTGACAGCAGAACACGCGTCTCTAAACCCTGCCAGAGCCAGCGCGGTGCCCCGTCTGTGAGGTGCAGAGCAGGGACAGCTGCATTGTTGGGCAGCCTCCTTTGTGCGCATGTATCCAGCACCCACTGAAATGCCCCTTCCAAGCCAGGTTTGGCCCTGGCCCCTTTCCCCCTCCTCAAAGCAGTGTGTCCATCCTCTAAGCCACTCTTGAAACCCCACCCATCTTCCATTTCCCTCCAGCCTCCAAAAATACAATCCCAGACCCATCTCCGCTCCACCCCTGCAGCCTGACAAGTCCACCTCTTCCACAAGCCCAAATATAGCCCCTTGGCTCCGCGCAGGCCCCCACTGCAACACTGATTTCCTTTGAACGCCCCCACCTTCACGCCTGCACGCAACCACACGTACCCCGTGTGGGCTTCCCTGGGCTGAGAGCGTGCAGGAGGCCTCCGAGCCATCTGGGCCTGGCTGGGCTGAAGGTCAAGTCCGGATCTTCCTGCCTCCCTCGGGAACCTGCTTACAGCAACCTCAGCTGGTCAGTGTACGCGCGAAGGCCTGCGTGGTCGCTAGGTGGCAGCCTCAGGCCGCTCCTGCCCAGGTACAGCCCAAGTAGCCACCTGTTGCCCCCCCACACCTCCAGGATGGCCCCAGGTTTGCAGGGTCAGGAGGTTTTGGAGCCGGGTCCAGGTGCTGACCGCACCTGGCTTACCCCAGCCTTTTCTCCCTAGGCCTCTGGCTCGGCATGCTGATCTGTGCCTTCATCCCCTGCAGCTGCTCCATCGCCTACATCGCACGGATGGACTGGAGGAAGGCCTCCGAGGAGGTACCGGGGCTCTCGCATCACTCCTGTCGCTGCCGAGCGCAGGCAGGGGACAGAGCAAGCCCGCACCGCGGGCCAGAGCGCCGTGGCCGCGGGAAGGGCGAAGACCAGGGAGGGGCCTTGGCCAGTGTCACATGCCAGAGCAGTGACTGGTGGCCTGGCTGGGAGGGGAGGCTGCCAGGCTGCACCGCAGGGGGAATCCCTGCTCCCAGGGGCTTTTACCTTGTGTGGATCCAGCTCCTTTTGCACACACGCTTGCCCCGCTCGGCAAAAGCTGGGTGAAGTCCCAGAGGAATCAGTGGGGAGGCTGCCCAGCAGCAGGGCCCGGCGAGGCACGGGGGGGCTCTCCCTTGCCCCGCTCAGAGCTGCAGACGCAGCCAGGCTGGCAGACTGGAGCCACCAAGCCCAGGAGAGGCACTGGCCCTGCTCTGCCGGCCACGGCCGGGGCAGACGGGGAGCTTTGGCCGCAGCTCAGACGCTCGCTTCTCGTCCGCCGCAGAGCAGAACAGGTCGAAATCCACAGCAGGTCCGTCAGCGCCCCGGGCTCTCGGGTGCTAGTCCAGCCACGCACCACTTACCTAGTCCCTCTGGGGCACAGTGAAGGTGGCAGCCGGGATAAAACACGCAGCCTAAACCGCTCCCCACCCTTCAGGCCTGGCCGTGCTTGCACGGATGTGCTCCGAGCACACATGCAACCTACAGGTTCGCGCTCCTTCGGGATGGCTGTCCCGGCTGCCTGCCATCATCCCGAGGGGAAGCCAGCACGTTTGAACCGCGGTCATCGCTCGGTAGGACAACTGTGCTTTCCTTGCAGCTCACCCGCACCCCACCTCTCTCCCTAGGCTCAACGGCGGGCAGGCGTGAGCCAGCAGACGGCCGAGGATTTGAACACGGCTCCTGTCCCTTTCAAGCAGGCTCCCCTCCCAGGTATGGGACAAGCGTGGCTGTTAACGGGGCAGCATTGCTCAAACCTGCCGGCTCAGATCCCAAACATTCATTGAATGAGAAGCTATTCGCAGGAGCTCCTTAAAATGCCTGCTCTTCTGGCAGTCCCGGCAGGTTGTGCATGGGGGGGAAGGAGCTTGGCAGGAGGGTTTGTGTTTTCCCCAGGAAGTTGTGCTGGGAATCAAAATACAAAGCGGGGGACAGGTGTCCTGGGGGCAGATTCAGCCTTGGGCAAGCCGATAACGCCCGCGCAGCGGAGGGGGCTGCAGGGCTCTTGAAATAACGAATGCGCTGGGAGGAGCAGAGAGGGCAGCAGGAGCCCGGTCCCCGCCTGCTCTCGCGGACGACGTCAGGGAGGCGAGCTGAAGGGGCTTGCAGGGCTGGTCTTGCAGCCTGGGGAGGGGGGAGAAGCAGCCGCTCTCGCTACGGGAAGCCGGGTGTAGGGGGAGGCAGAAACCCCACGCAGGGAGCGCCGAGGCAGGCAGAGGCTCTGGAGAGGAGCGTCCCAAAAGCCCAGCAACCCCGCAGCCCCCTGCCGCCGGTGGGAGGTCACCTGCAGTAACCTCCTGCCCGCACCCTGCTCCAGGGGAGGCCGGGGCCCGGAACGGCATCGTCCTGCTTGGCTTCGCTAAGCTCGAAGGGCCGAGGCTCCAGGAAGCCGCTCCCGCGCGCCCGCCCGCGGCCGAGGCTCTGTCTGCGAAACAGCTCGTCCTCCGGCGCGGGCTGGCAGTGGCTGCCGCCATCGCCGTGCTCGCGCTCGGGGTGGCTGCCAGGGTCACGACTGCTCCCCACTGAGCAGGCTGGGCCAGAGACGGGGGCGGGCGCCGAGAGCACAGGGAGACCCCTCCCCACTCGCAGCTGGGAGCGCACGGCGCCCAGGACTCGTCCAAGCGAAGGGGGAAGTCTCCGTTTAGCCGAAGACGGCATCCGACCTGAGCTAGGAGCTGCTGTCCAGGGGACCGTCTAACCTGGTCTGGTCTAACCGCTGGCAACACCTGAGCGCACACAGCCAGGGCTGGCGAACCCTGTCACCGCCTGGACTTTGTGGCACAGTGACAACCCGTTGTTTAGCCATGAATAAACCCAGCCACCAAGCTCCTGCCTGCCTGCAGTGCCTTCGGTTTGCAGTTCGCTGTAGGGCCTGCCTGGGTCTTGGCCCCTCCAGCTCGGAGGGCTGCTCCGCAGCAGGGAGTCAGCGCAGGCCACTGCCTCGGCCTCCGCGCGAGCAGAGGCCGACAAGGACGTGCAGATCTGAGCCAGCGTTTCAGAAGTAGAATTTCCTCGACCGGCTCGCTCCCCGCCAGGCACCGAGGGGGCTAAAGAAATGAATTCAACTTAAGCCCTGGGGGGCAGGGAGGTATTCATAAAACTTGCCCTGTTGTATGGGAGGGCTTAAATGGGGAAACATCCTGCCCCGGGCAGGGGGCTGAACTAAGGGACCTTCTGAGGTCCCTCCCAGCCCAATTTCTCTATGATCCTTAACACTACTTGGGGATCGGAGTGGATACACCTCACTCCTGTTTCACAGGCGGGCGACCAGCAGCGCAGGCGTGAAGCAGCTCGCCTGAGCGAGGCAGCGGCAGTCGGGCCTCTGGCGCTCTGCCATCTCCTCTGTTGCGCCAATAAAACACGTTCATTCTTGTCACTTAGATTTTGCAAACACTAAATAAACTATTTTTAATACCTGGCTTGGCAGGCAGGTTTCACTGAACGCAACTCATCTCGGGAGATGAGGCCAATGGCTTTCTAGAATCGCTTCTTTCACAGTAACACATCAGGTCTCCTGTTGCTTTTTAGTAAGGAAAGGGAAAAAAAGCTCTTTTAGAAAGCTGGGACCCAGCACACCCATCTTTGTCCCACATCTCCCTCTTCAGCGGGCCGGGCTCACGCAACTCCAGGGTCAGAGGCGAGCAGTCGTGCCTTCCAGCAGCGAGTGGAAACGCGCTTGGCGCAACTCCTTCGTAGCGTCGCCTCCTGCGAGCGCAGGATTGCAGGGCATCACAGAGTCGCTCGCAACAACACGGGGGAACTCCCTGCGAGCTGTCGCGAGCCTTTCGCTGCGACACCCGCAGCCAGACTGAATCACAGGGCCACGCGCTGGATGTACTCGTCTGAAAGATGACGGGTGAGGCGAAGGCGGCAGGCAGCAGCCTCCGCGCACGTTCATTTGGAACCGGCCTTTAACGCCAGTGGAAATTTACCCCACCAGAAGTGGAGCACGCGCCCGACTAACTCTGAGAACGCGATGGTTGAGACCTCGGAAAGAGCCGAGTAGATACTTGGCCTCCGCCTGCTCCTGGGGCTATGGACGGCACCGCTGCTCTTGCTTTGTTTGCTCTTTCAGTTAAGATCATTCAGGTCCACGTTTTCTCCTTTTGGGGAGGTGGGAGGGAGGGGGCAGCAGCTCTGACCCGAGACAGCTCACAAAACCGAGTTCGAAATCCAACTGCTGGTCCCTTAAAGCTGAGCAGGAGTTCAGGAGCTGCTATTCGGGCATGGGCACAAGCAGAAGGCAAGGTCTTTGCAGCTATGTCATAAGCCCAGGGGGAGCTGCTGTTTCCCGCTTGCCCATTCTGCTTTACCTCCTTGCCAATGGCACGATCGACCGTTTCGGCCCACCGGTGTCCGAATGAGAGTCTGGGCCCCCTGGCATCGATTAGTGCATTTATGCTTTGTGTGCTTGACATCTCACAGAAAGAGGAAGAAACTTGTAAGCGAAGACATGAATACGGGAAGCAGGTGCTGACCATCCAGGGAGAGCATGTGTTTCACAGCCAGCCATGTCAGGTCCCTTACTAGCGAGCCATCTGCGAAGACAAAAGGAGGGGGAATAGCTCTGCAACCAGCCAAGAGGGGATCAATCCCTGCTCCAAGGGCAGAGGCAGATTCCTCTTTCCCACGTGAATACAGCACAAGATCCAGAAGGGCTGCTTTGTCTTGGCCTGCGGGGCACACTTCACGATACAGGGCGGATGCCTCCGAGTGACGCCCCAGAGCAAAGCCAGCAGCGCAGGACGCCAGCCCGGCACTCCCTGCCCCACTTCCAACCAGGCCCATGCGCAAACAGAAGACAATCCTACCTTGCTCACAGCAATGGCTGGGTTTTAAACCCCACTCCTCATCAGTACTTATAGAGCTGAGCCAGTCTTTGACCTGCCAGCACAGCCAAGGGGGCTTTTCTCCTCAGCAGGGGCTGGTGATTCTGGGAAAACCCAAACGATTGGGAAATGCAGCTAAGTACGCTGAGTGCAAGGAGATGTGCAGAGGGGGTCTGGCCACAAGACTGGCACGATCAGTCTGGAGGGACCTTGCACCCATCTGGGGTAAAGCTGTGGGAGGGGAACGAGGCTTCGATCTCCAGCTACTACAGACTGGGCTGAGACCTCTCACAGGGGCCGGCTGCCTCCTCCTGCCAGGAGCTGCTCTTCCACCTGCCCTTGGCAGCCCCCAGGGCTGGCCACCTGGAGACAGGCTCCCCAGCAGCGTGGAGCTGGGCCCAGCTTCCAACGGCAGCTCTGCTGTTTCTTATCAGCTCCTGCCTAGCGAGCACACGCCTGCTCTACCCGTGTCCTCCCAGCCACAGCTCTCACCCTGGCCGTGGCAGGAAAGACGCAGAGGAAGCCACTGCAGGGTTGTGGGAATCTGCCTGCCGTACCTGGGCTGGGCTGCAGGAAGCTGCCCGGTTCCTTTCTTACTGACCTGAGCCCGGGGAGAGCCGTACCTGCCCCTTGCAGTCTGCCCCCCGCCTTACGCAAAGGAGACGGAGGCACAGAGAAGAAGCAACGTCCCAGGGTCCCACAGGATAGCTGTGGCACGGCCAGGGACAAACCCTAATCTGGCCTGCCCTCTAGCCATGCACCTGCCTTCCAGTCTGCCCTGCTGCCTCCTGGGTGAGGAGGAAGGCAGCCAAACCCCACTGCCAAAACCAACTCACGCAGGACGAGTTGCGGAAGCAGCTCGTGCCACCTGCTTCCCCGAGCCTGGGCGGATCCTATCGTGCCAGGTCCCAGCTGCCCCCTCCTCATGCATGTCAGGTGTCACAGAGCAGCAAGTGGGGCAGACTCGATTCGCCCCAAGAACCAGCCTGGCCTCATTAACACCATGGTGCCTGCTTGCTCAAGCGGAAGACAGGCGGACTGTAGTGCTTCCAGCTGGCTCACACCAGTTTCCAAGGGGAGGGTGAGAACAGACCAGCCCCCATGGAAGGACTGTGGCTGGAAGACAGGCGAGCGCATGGCTAAGAAAAGCTCAGAAATGAGCCTTCCCATGAAACACGCTGCTGCACGGACGATGTCCCCATCCCCAGGCTCACCTTGACTATGAGGGCTGCCAGGACCCCCAGCACTGCCATGATGATCAGGCCGATTTTGCCTTTGTTAAACTTCTTCAAGAGGATGAACTTTGCCCAGTCCACTTTCTTCTGGCTGCCGGGCGGGTATCGGATTTTGTTCGCGCCTTCCAAGCCCAGCGACTTGATCAGGCAGGCGCGGCGATGGGAGAAGGTCTCAAAGCTGTGCCTGCCATGGTAAGCACCCATCCCGCTGGTCCCTAAGAGCAACGCATGTTAGTTAGCAGGATGCTGGCTGGGCCGGGGGGAGCAGACAGGCAGCACAAGGACAACGAGGGGGCTGAAGAGAAAGCCCGCGACCAGAATGACTCCTGTCAGAGTGACTTGTCCTGTGTCAGGTGCTTGGAGGGCCCCAGTCTGGGTCCTACAGCACAAAGCCCCCAGCATGGCTGGAGTCCCTGGCAGGCACTTTCTGCAAGGGCTGAACAGCCCTGGAGTCCAAGTCAGCGCCTGGCCCTGGGAGAGGTGTTCCTAGGGCAGGGAGGCGGGTACAGACGGAGCCTGCGGCAGAGAACATGGCCCCATGTTTCTGCAGGAAAGCTCTGCACGCAGTGGCAGGCTCTGGGTGGGCACCTGAGCACCAGAAGCTGGAAGGGACTCACCGACTCCGCCGAAGGGCAGGCTTGGGAGGGAGTAATGCATGATGACATCGTTTGCCGTCACGCCACCGCTGGAGGTCTCCGCAATCACCCGCTTGATCAGCTAGCGGACGACAGAGACGTCACAGAAACCCCAGGACAAGCTTCGAGCACAGCCTCTCCGTGCTGATCCAGGGTGAAGGCCCCTCACGCTCTCTCTCTGTGGCCTAGTGTTGCCTAGACAGGCGTACTTGGGAAGCATCCCCCTGGCACAAACTTAAGGGCTGAACTTTGACCGTGGCAGTCCCAGAAGCACGCCCAGCACACACCGTCCTCCCAGCCACCTCAGCTGCTTGCAGCACAAACATTCATGCTCTTCAACTTTGCTTTCATGGGGGCAACGCTCCAAAGCCAAGTGCAACGAGACTTGGGAGGCCATGAAGTGGATTGACCATCCCACAGCTCTGGCATGGGACGGCTCCTTTCTAGCCTAGGCCCAGCCAACAGGGCACAGGCCATTTCTGGGAGTGAACCTGGGGTCTGGCTCACTTGGGAGATGCTCTCACAACCCACCTGCTATGAAATGCAGGTTTGATGGTGCCAGGGTGGCTCCCTGCTGCACTCCATGGGCTGGCAGGCAGGCAGGCTACCCAGGGCCAAGCGTAATGCTGAGAACGTCTGTGCTGGAAAGGCCTATGTGTGCAGGCTTCAGCTGCCTGATAACCAGCCTCCTCTGGGTGCCATAACCCCTTCCACACATAGTAGCTAAGCTCAACCCCAGGCCTTCCCTGTTGGAGGACCAGAAAGTCTCTAGACCCAATCACCTCCACTGCAGATGTGCCCACTCTCTGAAGTCAACGGCATGGCACCCAGCAGCTGAGCCCTGCTGGGGTCAGCTCCCCAGACACTTGCCTCGTGCTCTGGTTTGGTGGTGCCCTGCCCCGCAGCAGCGTGCCTACTGAGCAGGAGAGCACTGTCCTGCCTGGGACCTTCAACCAACCAGAAGCACAATTCGCCCAGTCACGTTACAGGTGAAGGCAACCTGCTTGTTATCAACCAGGCATTGCTCAACTGGCACTTCGGTCTCTGCTCCTTCGCCAAGCAGCAGGTTCTTGCATAACACACTTTCGATCCCCGTGTAAACAGGCCTGAGCCAGATGTCTAAGTCACCACCCCCTCCCTGCTGCACTTCCACGTGTGGCTGGGGGATGGGCTGAGAGCCGGAGGATGTCACTTAAACCCTAGTGCCCTCAAGACATGCATGGGAGTTTGCAAAAGCTTTCAAAATATCTCATATTACATAGCGCAAGAGCCGGCGGTTAGCACCAGTGAAAGCCAAACACATGATGATGCCAGGGGGGGACAAGGGAAGGAGGTACAGCACTTAAAAGCAAGCAAGAGAGTTACCTCCAACTGGGGAACAAACCTACCTTTTTGTCATTGGAAAATACATACAAGGCGAGCGGTTTCTCCCGCTGATTTATGAACTGAATGGCCTCATCCACATTCTTCACAGTCACGATGGGAAGGACAGGCCCAAAAATCTCCTCCTGCATGATCCTGGATTCTGGGTTCACGCTGGTGAGGATCGTTGGAGCTGCAGTGTACAGAACAGCAAATCAGAGGCACCGTGGCATGGAGAAGCCAGTGCTCTGCTGCAGACCACCTCACCCCCACCCCCACACAGGGTACGTGTCATTTGGGGCATGTCAAGTAACTGAGCTAAGATCACCTGGCAAAGCCAGGCCCAGGTCTGCTCTCTGACTCCTGCTCTGGTCCCTTTTAGAAAAGGCGGAAGATCTGCCCATCCAGCCTGGGGTCCGGTCCCTGACAGCAGCAAGCCGTAGAGGGAGATCATGTGAACAGGGCACGTGTAGCATAACCCACTGTCATACCCCCTCCAACATCAACGACCAAGGATTTGGGGGTCTCAGAGGATACATCCCTGTTCTATTTAACAGCTCACAATGGGCGCGTCCTCCATGGATCTGTCCGGTCTTTTCTGAATTTGGTCATGGTCTCTGCCTCTAAACCCCCCCTGTGAAAACAAGCTCTGGAGGTGAGCTGTGTGCAGCGCAGAAAAGTGCTCCCTGTTGTTCTGAACCTCTCTCCTGCAAATCTCAGCAGGTGCCTCCTAGTTCTTGTATCACGAGGCTTGGTGAATAACACTGCTCTGTTCACGGTGTCCACCCCCTAGGTCACCGTACAGCCCTTCTTTCCTCACTGCAGAGTCCCAGTCTTTTCAGGCACTTCTGGTACTGAGAGGCTGTTTGGCTGCAGGAGGCCTTTCCTGCAGATGAACTCTCTGCCTACCCATAAGCACCCACTGGATTCCCTGCAAAGCCCAAGAGCTGGAAGGGCAAGCCAGCAAATGCCGAAGCAGGGAGGCCAGCCGTGGCACACAGCTAGCAGCTCCCCACCAGCCCCTCCTTCTCTGCCAGTGCAGGCAGAATACCTATAAAGCAGGTGGCCTCGTCAGCCTCCCCTCCATGTGCTATCTTCTGCCCTTCCAGCAGACTCATCACCCTTTTGAAGTGGCGCTTGTTGATGATCCTTTCATAATCTGAGGAATTTTTCACATCTTCCCCGTAGAATTCCTGTGGGGCGAGAAAGGATCAAAGCTGGAAAGATTTCGTCACGCGGGCAGTCACCGCGGGCAGCCGATGAGTGGCCACAAAGGCTGAGACTCCCCCCACTGCTCGGGCTGGACCAATTTCTCACTCCCAAGCACCTGTGGCATCTCCCACAAATCCACTCTTTGCTCTGCGGGAGCTACTCTCTATGGAAACTGCCGCAGCAGCAGAGAGCTGAAACCCAACCGTCTTGGGTAAACAGGGCTGGCACCAGCAAGAACGAGTGGCACCACTCTTGTAAAGAAGATAATACTCAGCACTGCCAAGGGCTTGGGAGCGGTGGAATAGGTTACAAACTCTCTTAATAAAACTTCTCAAGCCTGAAATACGAGTCTGAAATCATGGAAGCCCCAGGGACAGCTGCTGGGACAGACGACAGTGCACAGGTTTCCAATGCACGAGCAACTTGAATGCTCACCTTCAGGGTCTTCTTGATGTTCTCCACCACTCTGCTCTGGATGGCCTGGTCGCAGAGGACGTAATCCGGGGCAATGCAGGTTTGCCCACAGTTCGCGTACTTCCCCCATGTTACGCGCCTGAAGAGAAGGATTTCTCTGTTTACTGGGGTATGTGCCCACAGCAACAGCTAACTTCTTTGAGAGTGGAAGGAGAGGTGCTTGCTAGCAGCCTCCCCAGCACCCCCCGAGCCTCCTTCCAAAGTGCTGACGAAGCACCGCAGAACAAACCTCCTCCCACACTGCCTCGGCGGGGAGCAAAGGGCTGGCATTTCCTGTAAAAACCCAAGCCCTAGAAACGCTCTGTGCCTGTAGGTTTGCAAGCCATACGAGGGCCAGGCTGGTCTCCCCAGGACCCGTGAGGAGACGGGGGAATCTCCCAGCTCAGAGCAACAGGGTGCCAAAATCTGCAGATGTCAGGAGCGACGGGTCATTTCTGCCCAGCTCTCTGCTACATCAGCCCCTGGGCAAATGAACCCTGCAGCCTTCTGCTCTGAAGCGAAAACACCTGGACCAAAGCCATCAGCTGAGCAGCAGCCACTTCAAAGATACAGGGACTGGCAGCCAGGGCTGAGACCAAATGGGACAGTCAGCCACAGCTACAGCCTCGCAAACTTCTGTCTTTCAGGCCCGTTACAAAGCACTGAAGCTCCGGTTTTAGTATTGTCAGCAGCACAGGTATCGGCCACGTAATTGGGAGCTGGCAGAGGATCTTGCCATTTGGGCTAAGAAGGATCTGTCTATCAATTCAGGAAAACTCAAAGCTGGGCTCTGACCAGGACTGAAACCTTGCGCAGATGCAACTCCTGACACAGGACCCAAGCCACTCGTGCTCTGGCACATTACAGCACTTGGCAATTTTTGTTGCTAGCACAACTTGGGGCTCCTGTGCTAGAGCCTGGGCTTTTGGTCAGGCCAGCAGGGAACACCAAATACAATTTGATTCCTTTCTAACAGAGTCAAACAAACCAGCCTGGACTCCTGAGAAAGTTGATTATGGGAATAAGAGCTTACTGGCCGAGTCAAGGAGTGCCCCGCCTCGTGACTATTTGGCTTGGTGCTGTTCAGCCGTTCAGGGTTTGGGGAATGGGCTGTCTGGCTTGGTGTGGGCAGCTGGCTGTGCTCAGTCTGCAGCCAGGGAGCTGTGGACTTTGGCCTGTGTTTGGCAGTACAGCTGGGAAAGCTGCATGGGCTGATAAGATGACAAGACTCCAGTGCTGCGGCCTTGAACCTGCACGCAGCCCTGCTTACAGAGCAGTATGCATTTTTAATAAACCTTGGTGCCAAGTAAAAGAAGTCTCAGCTTATATCCCCAGCTGAGCAGGGCTCCTGGCATGCACCTCAGGAAACTTCAGACCAAACCGCTAACAGCTGTTTAAGAAGGAAACAGTCAGCCAAACTTGCTGAAAGGAAAGGCAAGTCTTCAGCACAGGCAAAGCTGCACATCAGGCCGACATGGGTTTGGGGTCTATGTCTCCAGGAATCTTACTGCTCTGTCAAAAGGCAGAGAGAACAAACAGCGTACAAGAGGTACAGTGAGGACCACGAGCCTCCAATATACCTCCACCCCGCACACCTTCCCCACAGATTTCTCCGCTCTCCAGCACCTGAACCCTTGGAGGGCAACCTGTATGAGTCTCACCTGCAGGCAACATCAATGTCGCAGTCCTTGTCTATGTAGCACGGACTCTTCCCCCCCAGTTCAAGTGTAACAGGGGTGAGGTGCTTGGCAGCAGCTTCCATGACAATTTTGCCCACCACGGGATTCCCGGTGTAGAAGATGTAATCGAACCTCTGCTTCAGCAGCTCAGTTGTCTCAGGAATGCCCCCGTGGACCACCTGGTACAGCTCCTTGCAAAGCAGAAAGGAACAGCTGCGAGTGTTAATGGGCTCATTTTGGTTTGCCACTGCTGCACGGCACACCGGCGCAGGAACGTCCTGCGGGAACACTTTCCCTCGGCAGCTCAGCACGGGGAGGTAGCTATGCAACTGGCAGCCTGCTTTCCTGGACTCTCAAGAAAATGCACGGACCCCAGAAAAGGAAGCATCTGCAGCTGGCAGAATCGGAGCCCCACCTAAAGGGTTTTTTTGTTTTTTGCAAGCAGGCAGTTTGCCTGTTACCTGTTAATCCTTCCAGTTTAGACACCGATGAGGCTATTGCATTCAAACCTCTTGGCAAGGAGGAGAGGGGCCTATACAGCCACAGCCTGCAGTTGGGCCTGAATTGGCATATGCAGCATCTTGAACACAGAAATCACCGGCATCAGGCACAGGCACGTGACATCTGCAGGATTTAAGCTGCTGCCTCCGTCATGCTCCTGCACCTATGTTCTCTGTAAGCTGAAGTGCTGCGCTTGGAGCAAAAGGGTTCGCTCCTCCCTGTCCCGGCTAAATGAACCTGTATGCTGCCAGCAGGCTGGGCGGGGGAAGCTCAGCCCGTCTTCACCCTTCGAGAGGAGTCGCTCAGTTGCTAGCTGGCCCCAGCAAGAGCCCTCCTGCCACTATAGGCATAAACCCTTGTGCTGCAGGGTCTAGCCTGGTGACATCCTACAAGGGGATGTCATGCCCCGAGTCTTCCCATAGGAGGTTTCTAGCACCTTCTGCTGACAAACCCAACTGCAGGTAAGAGGCTGAGCTGACTGGACCCAGGATCCAGGGCTGTTCCTATGCTCCTGCCAAAGGAGAAGCCTGTAACTGCATGGAAGGGAAGTGTCCGAGGGTGGCAGGTGGGCAAACCACAGCTGTCTGTTGACTGGGTCAGACAAAGCTAGACTGAACATGCAGCCAAGGACAGCTCCCCGCCCTCAGCACTCACCTGCCAGTCCTGCAAGGCACCCGTGTCCGAGGAGCGTGGAAACCCATGCAACGTGCCCTCCCCAAAGCTCCTCCCCCGCCGATTAAGAACCAGGCTGGGACAAGCCTGGAGCAGCCCACTCCTCCACCACTGCGAATGGTGTCAGGACTGCCCAGAGCTGCCTTGAACTGAAACCTCAGGTGAGCCTGTCCCCTAATGAATAAGGCTTGGCAGAACGCACAGGCCCCATGGCTTTATTCTTTCAGTGAGAGCTTGGAAAGCCACCAGAAATGTGCCTGGGCAGCCAGGGCTCTCCATGCTGGAAACTAGGGCCGCAAGCAAAAAGTACTTGACGTCGACTCCAACGCCCTGATCCCCAAAGCTACTGACTTTAGAAATTAAAGCTATCCTGCTGCTGCAGGTGTTGAGGGACACTAGGGGCAGGTCATGTCAGACCAATCTGATTGCCTCTTATGATCAGGTCACAAAAGCATTGGATGCAGGTGTCCCCGTGGACGTAGTCTTTCTGGACTTCAGCAAAGGCCTTTGACACCGTCTCCCACCCCATCCTCATTAAGAAATTGGGTGACTGTGGCACTGATGCCTACACAGTCAGATGGACTGCAGATCAGCTGAAGGGTCATACTCAGAGGGTGGTGGTGGCGGACGGGTCATATTCGACCTGGAGAGGAATGGGCAGCGGAGTCCCCCAGGGCTCGGTCCTCGGGCCCGTGTTGTTCAATCTCTTTATCAGCGATTTGGACAACGGGGTGAAAAGCAACCTGTTTAAATTCACTGATGATACCAAAATTTGGGGTGAGGTGACGACGCTAGTAGGGAGAGAGACTGCAGCAAAACCTGGACAGGTTGCAGGGGTGGGCTAACAAACGCAGGATGCGTTTCAATACTGACAAGTGCAGGGCGCTGCACGTGGCCAGTAGTAACCAGCAGCACTCTTATAAGATGGGAAACTCCCTTCTTGAGAGCACGGAGGCAGAAAGGGATCTTGGAGTCATTAGTGACTCCAAGATGAACATGGGCTGACAATGCGAGGTCACGGCTGGCAGGGCTAACCGGACCTTGTCCTGCATCCACAGGTGCATCTCAGGTAGGGCCAGGGAGGTGATCCTCCCCCTCTACGCGACACTGGTCAGGCCACAGCTGGAGTACTGCGTCCAGTTCTGTGCGCCCCACTTCAGGAGGGATGTGGACAACACGGAGAGGGTCCAGAGGAGGCCACCCACATGATCCGGGGACAACAGGGCAGACCCTACAATGAGAGACTGCGGGACCTGAACCTGTTCAGCCTCCACAAGAGAAGGGATCTGGTGACCATCTGTAAACTCGCTAGGGGGGGACCAGAAGGGTTTGGGAGAGACCTCGTTTCCCCGAGGGCCCCCTGGCATAGCAAGGAATAACGACCACAACTTGTTGGAGAGGAGGTGTAGATTAGACATCCACAAGAACTACTTCACTGTCAGGGCGGCTAGGAGCTGGAACCAACTTCCAAGGGAAGTGGTGCTGGCTCCTGCCCCCGGGGTCTTTAAGAGGAGGCTTGACGGCTAGCTGGCTGGAGTCATTTAAACCCAGTTTTTTCTCCTGCCCAGGCGGGGGGGGTCGGATCTGAAGATCTACAAGGTCCCTTCCAACCCTACTTCTATGATTTTATGGGAACAGAACTGTTTGCTCAGAGCACACGAAACTGAGCACATAAGTGGCCGTCAGGCACTAACTGCTGTATTCCTCTGCAATACTGCGTGCATGCTTTGGGAAGACAAGCTGATGCTTTTGGCTGACACTGTGGAAAGTCAGCACCTGCCCTGCCGAGCTCCCGTGGCTTCCATCGGGGTGTAGGTCCTAACTGGACTGCTACGCAGCAGGCCGGCAGGGAACGGTGTAGGAAGGGGACTCCTGTCGTGGGAAAGTGACTCCTGTCCGATTCGACAGTGCAACAAGGCTGAGGAACGCTCGCCCTCGTGCATGGCTGCCCTGAATGCCACCAGCCTGTTTTCACTGCCCTAATCCCTCCACACAGCTCACCTCTGATTATCACGCAGAGCAATCTTATTCCCAGCACCGCCCCCATTGCACCTGTTTGCTTTAGCTCCCAGTTGCCTCACAGCAAATTTGTAGGGCAAAGGCTGCCTCTTTTTCTGCTTGCCTTGCAGCACCTGGCACGGCAACTGCAGGGACCCAGAAGGATCAACTCACCGGGTCAAGATACTGCGGGATCAGCTTGGCAACGAGGTTTGCCGTGTGCTCGCTTAACTCCGATGGCTTAATCACCACAGCATTTCCTAGGACACAAAATCAGGGCAAGGATCTTACCTGCTCGAGCATCCTCAGAGGAGACAGGATAGCCACGGGAAGAAGCCCACAGAGCACAGGGGCCAGGGGCAGGGCTGCCTCATACCTGCCGCAATAGCCCCTATCAGTGGCTGGATCACCAATACGAAGGGGTAGTTCCAGGCCCCGATAACCAGCACCACGCCCAGCGGCTCATGGTGGATGTAGGCCTCATCCGTCAGTGTCAGGATGGTCTTTTCCACAGGCTGGGGCGCAGCCCACGACGGCAGTTTGTCTGTGACCAAGGCAAGCTCCCCCAGGAGGCCCAGGATCTCGTGATTGTAGGCGTTGTACTCGTTCTGAAACAAGGCAGCTCGAGGTAAGCGTCGAGGCAAAGGCGCAGCTCGCCGCCCAGGAGAAACAGCACAAGACCAAATGCTGCAGGAGGGGAAACGGCCTGAGGACAGCACGCAGCAGGACCCTGGCTGCTAGTCAGCCGCCCCCGAAGGAAAGAAAGCAAAGCAGAAACTGAAGGAAGGGGAGAACCAAGCCACTGGCACACGCAACGCTCAGCTCCCCATGCCACGTCTCCTTGCTAGGGTGATTTTAAAGCGCCCCTTGTGCAAAGCCCTGGTTGAGGCAAATATTTGGAGGCCAAAGCCTCCTGCCTTACAAAACCCTGAGGCCTCTCGGTGCCTTTTGCCAGGGAGCGACACAACCCTGTTGCACAGAAAGAGCGCGTCGCACGCGGTTTGCAGAGAGCAAGGACCTTTTTGATGTCTGCATTGATGGCCGCTAGGATTTCCCTCTCCTGCTCCTTGATCATGCGCTCCAGGGCCTTCAGCTGCTGGATCCTGAACTCCACCGCCCGCGACCGGCCAGAGCCGAAAGCCGCTCTCGCTCGCTCCACGGTCCGCTTCACCTCGTCCATGGCGCCGGACGCTGCAGCGAGAAAAGCAGCCTCAAGACACCGCTCTGCCCAGCGCGGCTCAGAGGCCTGCACACGCTTCTGCTGCGCTTCAGGAGCCTTTAAAAGCTCGACCGGCGACCTCCCGCTCCCCCCCTTCAGGAGGGAGGGCCCAGCGCGGGCTCCGGCACGTGCCTCGGTCACGCGAGCGGCTTTCGGGAGTGGAAAGAAACCGCGCGGAGACGCGATTTGGGAAAGGTCCCGCCGGACGACGGGTCTGCAGCAAGTGGCGCTCGAGCCCGGACAGCAAGGAGTGCAGGACAGCCGGGGCCAAGGCCCCAGCAGAGCAAGAAGCAGGCTCTTACGCGAGGGCCTCGCACGGCAGCCGGAGGTCGGACGCGAAGGCGCGGACAGGCGGAGCCGCCGAGAGGGTTTAAGGCAGGGAGGGGCCGCCAGCGCCTGGCAGCGAGCCCGGGGCGGGCCCTGTGCTGGGGGCGGAGCTACAGCGCTCCACTGCTGGACCTGCACGCCGACACGTACGTCGCTGCGCTCTGCTCTGTGCTTATATATGTATTTATTTGCCGAACAACCCCCAGAAACCAAAGGAGAGAGGAGGGGGGCTCCCGCAGACCCAGCCGCCCCGGTTATTCCGCACCGGCTCCGGCCGCACCCCGCGCGAACTGCGCGCTACCGTACTTCCAGCGCACGCCGCGGCCAGCGGCACTTCCGCCTTCCGGGCCACGTGACGCGCGGTTCCGCTCGCCCCCACTCGGGCGATCCCAAGTGGAGCGCGGAGCGCGGACCCCGGACCCCCCCCCCCAGCGGCCGCGCAGTGGGAGGCGCCAGCAGCTGCGCACTGCGGGCCGCGCTCCTCGGGCCCGGCCTGGGGCGGGTGAGGCGCGGGCCCCGGCCCCGCGCCCCACGGCGAGCCAGACACCAGGCCGGGCCCGGGCCCCGGCCCCGGCCCCGCTCCCCCCGGCCCGGGGGGCAGGCTGCAAGGGCTGCCACCGGGCGCGGGAGCATTTCGCACCCCCCGCGGGCCGCGATGGAGCGAGCACGGCCGCCCGCGGGAGCCGACGGGGCCGCGGAGCGGGTTTCCCGGGGGGGGGGGTCGGTGTTGGGAAGATGGCAAGCCCGGGCCGGTCCTCTGCCCCGCTGCCCCCGCGCTCCAGCACCCGGGCACCGCGGGGAGGAGCCACGGCAACGGCCGCTGGCACGTGGAGTGGGGGCCACCGGCACCTGCCCCTGCCCCGGCGGCCGGGGAGCAGGCGCTGCCCGCCTGCAACGCACCCGCAGCCCGTGGAGAGCAGTTTTGCCCAGTCTCTAAGAAACGCGGAAGGAAGAAGGGGGCCGGCCGTCCCTAGGGCTGCAATTACTGCAGCCGTGATGGGTTTCGTCACATTAAAATGAACGAGATGCTCCCCACCCCGCTGGTGTCCCCTCTCCTTGGACCAATTAGCTAGACAGTAGCATCTCCCCCCTGACACAGTCCCTGGCGGCCGAGCTCAGAGCAAACCTTTCCGGGCTGCGCCCTGCCTCCCCCGAGCACACTCACCCGTGAGCTCCTGCACGATCAGCCCCAACTGGTACAGGGCTGAAAGCAGAGGAGACAGGAGCTCCTTCCGGCAGCACGGGAGCCGGGACCAGGGCAGGTTGGGCAGGGCACGAGGGCTGTGAGCCACTGTCCAGCTCTCAAGGGACGGGGCCTGGCGTGGGGGTAAGCTGACCCCAGAGCCCACCAGCAGGGAGGAGATCCAGCAGCAGTGGAGTAGGCAGATTCCCCAGAGGCAGCACTTTCCTCCTGTCCTGGCTTCATGGTTCAGGCCCAGGCTAGGACCAGGGGGCTGTAAGCAGAGCAGGAGGGGGAAGGACGGCTAGTGGGGCTGGGGTAGACGAGGGGCATTTATCCTCCAAGGCTAGGGCCAGAAGTCCCCCATGAACCAATGTAAGTGACCAGAAACCAGTTCAAATCTGTAACACAACAGAAGATCAGTGCACATAAACCTCTTCCAAAAGGGCCCAAACCGGTTTAAGATAAATCTGGATAGGTGTGGTATTAGACTTCACTGATTTAGAAGTTCAATAAACTGATTTAACCCGTCTCAGATCCCCTCCCGATTCAAGTTAACTTACAGTCCCCCAGCATCCCAGGCTGCTTTGCACCTCTGCAGCAACCCCCGTGCAGGTTGGGTGGGCTCCAGCCCAGAGGTGTGCCTCCAGCACCTGGATTCTGGCCTGGACCACCGCAGGCATGGGGCTACAGGTCCAGGATCAACAGTGAATGTTCATTTGCTTATTAGCTCAATCCACCCAGCTTACACTCACCCATAAACATCAAACTGATTTAGCCTTGAGCTTTTACACTGTCTGTACTTAACCTGTCTGTGCAAGTCCACTGTCTCTGCAGGCAGAGGAGTCACAAAACCAGAGAGGAACACAAAAAAACCAACACAATTTATCAGGGAAATGCAGTTTCAAACCACCCTGCTTCAACAGGCCAGATAGTGTGGGAACATGGAGGTAAAAGCAGGCGAGAAATAGCTTCCCAGAGCCCTGCCAGAGTACAAGGGGCTTTAGTGAATAAATGCAGCTCAGTTCGTTTCACGGAGTCACGTGTCTTGAAGGCGGTAGCCGAGCTGATGTTTGCAAGAACAGAATCCTGTCATGCACAGCTCCGATCTGTGGGCTGCATTGTAGGCAGCGCTCGAGCAATGGAAAATGTGAAGCAGCCCAAGAAAGAAAAAGAACAAGAGTGATTGCCTGGGACAGGCCTGGGGAGCAGTTTGCTTTCAGCGGGGGGTTAGAGTCAGCTGCCCACAAAAGGCTTAAGGTAAGGTGTCTGTACAGAGGCAGCACCCATGGCTAGCGACGTAGGGGCCAAACTGGCTTAGAGACTTCCACCAAAGGCCGTCACGCAGAAATACAGCCCCTGGCTAGTGGGCGTAACTGCCAGAGCACAGGCCAAGTGTGTTTTTCAATAAAAGACTTCAGCCAAAACCCAAGGACTTCAACAAAATCTTAAGTCCCAGCCTTCGTCCCAATGATGTGGTTAAGGAAGGGTTGCCGATTAGGAGACAGGCTGCCAGGAGATTTCAGAGGAGAGGGGAAGAAAGGGGAAGAAGGGTAACGAGGAAGTAAGGTGTACATCAGCCTGGCAGTCCACCATTCAAAACACTGGCGGGCCCTGGAAACAGCCATGTTCTGCTTCCCTGGCTCCGGTTCCTGCTCCTTTATCAGCTCTGGGAGACGAGCTATTTCTCTGCATTGCAGTGCGACCTCACAGGGCCACAAAAGACGACAGCGCTTCCAGCCTGGGTCCCAGTAGGGTGCACTTGTACTTCTGGAGCCCAGCCCAGACGGAGAGCAAAGCTGTCTCGCACAACGGCGCAATTACAACATCAGCCTATGCGAGGTAAGGAGAAGCCAGTGTGGTACACAAAACCAAGGGACAGCTCCCTCTCCTCCTCAAAGTGCAAGAGGAAGAACTGGGTCACATTTTTCAAAAGGACTGATTGAATGACTAATCCAGACCCGAAACTGGGAGTGGCAGAGAGATCCGTTCACTGAAGAAAAAATACTCTGGGAAATCTCAGCAGTGGGAGCGGAAGGGGGAAGACTCACTTGTTTTGATGAAATCCCCAAGTGGAGACTGACTGAGGATTGAGCTTCTCAAATCATAAAAGTGAAAACCACTTTTTTCTGGTTTTCGCCAATCTTGCAGGGGACACTGTACACAACAGAGCAGATACAAGATCCAGTAAGTACCGAACACGGTCCCCTCAGGCTAACAGGTGCACCCGGGAAGTTTTACTGAAGGGGTTAAGTGTTTTTTTCCTCTTGCTGTTCAATGCAGAGCTCTGGAGCTAGAAGACATCTCAGGGATCTCTGTCGAAGGAGATGACAGAGTTGCACGCAGCCTTTCTGGTTGTCTCCTCCTGAAAACAGCTCACAAGAATAGCCCTTTCTTCTCGCTCCTGTTTGTACAGCTGTAGACTTGCTGGCAGGAGCAGAGAGGAGATTCAGAGAAAGGAGGCAGTGAGTTCTTGGGGGAAAAGCTGCCCATCTCCCAGCGTTTTGCATCAGAGCCTTCATTTTGTTTCCAGATTAATGTCTGGATAGTTCAGCAGCGCTCCCTTCTCCTCCTGCTTGAGTTGCCTTTTATTGGGATGTGCCAGCTCCGAAGAGATGTTTTCCTCTTCTGGGAGAGGCCCCAAAAAATCCTGATAATGTGGCTAGGAGGAAAAACAAGAGCCCTTTCCCTTGCCACACGGCTCAGCTGGGAAAGCAGCTCGCTGGAAAGACTGACCTTTAGCAGCATTAGCAAAGGGGAAGGTCATTTGCATCCAGCTCCATCAATCCACTGTCCATCGCACCAGTTCTGGCAAGTCCAGCAGCGAACCTTGCTGCTAAAAGCAATTAGGCAGCACCTCACTCAACAGCGCACAGCCGTTATCCAGAAATCTGGTTTGAAAACAAATGCTAAGCAGTCAGAGCGAGATGGGGAGAAAGCAAGCAAGCAGCCTTAGCTTAAGGAGAATGAACTTACCTGCTGCGAGTGGCAGCGTCCAGTTTAACCCACCGCAGCCCTTGGACATCAGCGCAAGCTCGTCAGGCGGCTCCCTGCTCCTGGAATCACCTCTCGGTCTAGGAAGAAAGTCCCGTCTCCTTGCCTCATTCACTTCCTTCTTTTAACCAACGATTCAGAGGTTTTCAAAAGGTGACACGGCTGGCCCCCAGGTAGAAGAGAGGCACCAAGGCTGTACCATAGAAACACTTCTAGTGTCAGTTTATTTTACCTTAATATACATTTATACAGGCCATAATAAAAAGGCTATTACACAACAGTTCAGTGAGTTATTACCTAGTTTCAAGAATGCATGCAGTTACAAAGGAGAGGTAGAAACACTGTATTAAAGACCTAAAAATACAAACATTATATAAACAAACACTTCCAAATGAACCGCTGGAATTTCATACAGATAAATAAGGTAAAAAGTACATTACTTTGTCAAAGTAAAGGAAACACATGGTTATCAGTATACTAAAACAATACCGGTGCAGGAACTCTGTACAACTGTCAAATAGCTCAGATCATGGTATCTAAGAGGATTAAAATTATTTTGTCCTGGAGAATGGTTTATTCAAGTATTCAAGCAGTGAGTAACCAAGAAAAACAAAAAAACAAAAACAAAAATGAAACAAACCCCCAAAACAATTCCCCCAAATAAAATACAGGAACCATTTCCAGAGAAGCTGATTCGCCTAAATACTTCGAGAATTGCTGCCCTGATGATTTGAAGGGATGCTTGAAATGATAAATGCCTACGAGGCTACGTGAAGCTTCCCACCTCTCCCTGAAAACACACACAAAGTGGCCTTGATGTCTGCACGCTGCATGTCCAAATTCCACGCCGCCAAAGCAGCATGCCGATTCCCAGTTTCTCTCCATTCTCACACGGCTCCTCACAGAACCTCTCAGCTTACAGTATTTGTTGTAATACTGTCCAGGAAACAGGATACAGAGAGCTGCTATACACCCAGCGACTGCAGGCATTAATGCACGTACTGCATGCACAACGGAAGATGCAACCAAACTGCTATAGAAACAACCAGCAACTCAAACATTTCTATTACTGAGAAAGTCTGTAGCAGTAAGTTACTCAAGTATTAGACAAATAGGTATAAAATGGAAAGGCTCACATGAATAATACAAGTCTTTACAAGTTTTTCTGAAAGTCTCCTAGAAGCTACATCTGAAATTCTGAAAAGGATTTTATATACAATGAAATGAAACCGTGTCAGCAAAGCCCATTGTGCCTTTTTTAAATTAATAGAGCTTCGAAAATGACTATACAGTTGCTTTAGTAAATTAGTGCAATACAAAGTGTTTTGGAAGAAGAGCATCAAATTGTAGCCATTGCAGCTGACGAAACCATTTAGGGAGTTTGAACAGCTGGAGCAAAGTCTCTTCCATTGTCCGTCTTCTCCCCTGTAAAAGGTGCTTCCTTCCCACCCTGTCCGCTGCGGACCGGTGAGCCGTCTCTGGAACGGGAGCTCATATCCAAGCCAGCTTATCCCCCAAATGCTTCACACTGCACATGTATGCATGTGGAGTTTTACACCTTCATTCAATAGTTTGTTACTGGCAATTAAAAACAAAAAAAAGTCTTCACAAACCTCCAAATGGAATCTTCCCCAAGGAAACACGACTGCACCAGCTTGGTGACGAGGGCTCCAATCTTTATAGTCCTTGGTAAGGAAAATAAAGTCGACCAAGCCAGAATTACACATACAATGCTCTGATTCTTTTAAATTCTGCTGCTATGAGGAAAAACGGAAGGAGTGACTGTATCAATAAGGCAGATTTTCTACAAATGTTGTACGTTTGGAACTTTTCCTCTTTGAATTCACTGCTGCTTCTTTGGTAGTCACCATGGAAATTTAAAATCATCTTCCACAGGGGTGGGGAAGTGGCAACAATTAAGCTGTAGCAAAAGTAGTACAATATCACTGAAGTGGTCCCTTATGTTCACACCACCTGGTCCTTGGGATACTGCTACTGTTCATAAACAGCCACTGTGCTGTAGCAAAGGGCAGAGAGTCTTCGTTCGATGCTAGATTTATCTGGGGACAAGACAAACGTTAAACATGCAAACAGATTCCATGGGTATCAAATCCAGTTGCACATATGGGGGGAAACACTGCAGCAAAACTGGCGTGGCTCAAGTAGCATCAGCCTGAGCCTTTTGAAACCATTCTAGACTGGCTGCTACAAGCAGGCCCCTGGGAAAGGCTGTGCATAAAAACAACCACACACACTTATTTGTGTCCTTGCAGAGCTAAGTGCCTACCCTGTAAGTTTGATACATGGGACAATGACAAATGGAGATCAAAAGAAAGGCCATCCACAAATCAGATGGTTTTATTTCAGACACGTTTCAACACAAGCTTGACAACTCTGCTTTCGTCTAGCCTCGTTTAAGAAGCCGGCACTTCCCTGTTGGGTTTACTTTTCCGTTTTGTTTTCCTTAGTCACAGGCCTATTTTGGCCCTTCCATTTCTGACGCCTTATTTGCTCCTCTCAAAGTTCTCTGGTGTTCAGCTCATCTTTGGGATTAGCAATAGCTTTCTCCACCAGGACAACAGTGCTGAACAGCTTGGTGATGCAAGATGTGCAAAGCATCTGCCCTGGGAAAAGGCATTTTATGGGATCAGCAAATACCACAAGGGGGTGAAATCCTAGATATGCTCAATTCAACAGCAGGAGTTCCCACAGACATCAATCTGGCTGGACTTCAACCCTCACCTCTTCAGCCAGCTCATGCTGCTCTCTGCAGCCTGAGTATACTTTTTATAGTAATGAAACACTTTCTGCATTTTGAAGAAAAGCAGAGGGTAAGGTTTCACCATCAGTAAAGCTGTCCAGAACTCGCACATGCTATCAATATTAACGCAATATACTCCCAATGCATCATCCCGAACAACTTACATTTGTGTACATTTTCTATATCTGCAGGATCCTGCAGTATCTTAGTCAGTCCTTCGAGCAGCAAGGCTGCTTTGTGGTATCGATATGTGATATCTTCCGTCTGCTGAAACATCTCATCCAGTGCCGCTGACTGAACCTGGAATCGTTCAACAGATTCAGAGTTATACGGACTGTTCTACGCAAGTGCCGAAATAAAAGGATGTCTCTGAACAGGCTAGCTGCTAAGTAAGAGCATCATTAAGGGAACGGTTTCACGAGCTTAATTAAGCTGTTCTGGTTTTGCCATTTTAATAGAACAAAGAAATTAACAGGAAAATAGGCTTTCTGTGCCAGATTAAGTGAAGGGCCTCCAGCATACACACACTGTAAAATGCTTTAGGGCCCATAATAGTTAAAGTACATCCCGTACAAAAATACAGTTTAAAAATTATAGGACCACATATATACACACATGCCTTTGCTTTTATTTGCGAGGGAGACATGCCATTTCATGTCCGATTACTCATTCATACAGGTCAAGGGCCCCGCGTGGTCAATACAACTGTATATACAACAACATGTGCAATTCCACTCAACTAGAACTGCCTCTTTCCAGAAACGCAGGTCCCCTGTATATTTGCCACACTTGCTCCCTGCTTTAGCTAACTCCATTTATGTACTCAGAACCCCTCACAAATACAAGCGCTTTTCCTCGCATTTGTTCGTTAACGTTACATTAATGTGCTGACATCCCTCCAACAGAGGAGACTTCCAACTGAAACCAGATGACTGAGGAAGCCATTTGCGATCTGTTTCTCCGCTTCGGCGAGCTTTATTGGGTGAAGCTTCAGCACATAGCCTTGTTACAGATTGTGCAGCTGAGCAGCACATTTCTTACTATCTAAACAAAACCTGCTGACACATAGGAAAGTCTGAGAGCAAACCGTATCTCCCAGGAACTTAAAATGGTCTGTGGGGTGGGGAGAACAAGGCAGCCCATCGGCCCCAGCACTAACAGACGTCAGGGTTGACTGGCTGTGTAGCAGCTCTACAGAAAAGGACCTGGGGGTTACAGTGGACAATAAAGCTGAATACGAGCCAACAGTGTGCCCTCACTGCAAAGAAGGCTAGCAGCATCCTGGGCTGCCTTGGTAGGACTGTTACCAGTAAATCAAGGGAAGCAACTCCTCCCCTCTATTCAGCACTGGTGAGGCCACATCTGGAGTCCTGTGTCCAGTTGTGGCCTCCCCTGTTGCGGAAAGGTTGTGGACAAGTTGCAGAGAGTCCAGCAGAGGGCAACAAAAATGGTTGGGGGGCTGGGGCACATGACTTCTGAGGAGAGGCTGAGGGAACGGGGCTTATTTAGTCTGGAGAAGAGAAGACCAAGGGGGGATTGAATAACAACAGCTTTCAACTACCTGAAGGGTAGATACAAAGAGGATGGAGCTGGACTGTTCTCAGTGTGGGCAGATGACACAAGGAGCAACGGGCTCAAGCTGCCACAAGGGAAGTTGAGGTTAGGTATCAGGAAAAAAAGTCCACTCACTAGGAGGATAGTAAAACATTGGAATAAGTTGCCCGGAGAGGTTGTGGACTCTCCATCCTTGGAGGTGCTTAAGACCCAGGTAGACAAAGCCCTGAATGGGATGATGTAGTTGGGGATGGTCCTGCTTTGGGCAGGGAGTTGGACTAGAAGTGACCTCCTGAGGTCCCCTCCAATCCTAGTTTTCTTTGATTCTGTAATTTAGTACAGTCTGGTTAGATGAAAGGGTCACCCGATAGGGAAGTAACATATAATACCACAAGTTACTTATGCTGCTCTCCATGCCCTAGACATCAGCCAAAGAAACGATTTACCATTTCCACAGCACAGTTGTAGATGAGCTTCTCTGCAGTGACACTGTTGATTTCATCAATGAACCTCTGCTTGTCAGAAAAGAAACGATTCAGCTTTTCGGTCAGCTTCTTGCACATGCCAATGCAGAACTTGTATCGCTCATTCAGATTTCTGACAACTAGAAAGTCACAATGAAGGAGTTAAATTTGGTTTATGCCACAGTTTACCATCTGTGCGTACCTGGGTGGCTTTATATTGCCATTCTCTGTGCTGTTTTTGCTTCAGGAGGGGTGTATTCAACACATCTTCACTTCATATGTATAATCACCCATTCTTTAACTAGCTACTAAAAGCACCTTTCTGCACGTGCACTTAAAGCTACTGTGCCAGCAGTTCTCTCTTTACAGAAGCACAGTTAGCCTGGGCATAGCTCTTTCCAGAAGGGGCTACACCTTTTTGCCCCAGGGATTGTGTGTCAAGGTTTCTTAAGTGACCACTACAGCTTCAAGCATGGCACAAATACCATATTTCCAGTGTGCAAGAGGCATTTGTTCCCTGACAAAGGAGGTCTAAAATAAGAAGTGCCTCTGTCACAGCTGCATAACAAAAAAACCGGAAATCGCTGTTGTAGAAGTGGACCCCAGTTCAATCAAATTGATGTTAAAAACTCCCTTCCTTCTCTGCCCCTCAAATGTTTGGGAGGTATGCTTCTTACACACCAGAAAATATGGTAATCATTCACAAACAATGCCAATTCAACATAATGACTGCTTCTACCTTGTTTGACAGCAGTGGATGGGTTCAGTTTCCCTGACTTGACTTGTGCTTTGGCAAGATGAAGAGAAGATGCCAGCAACTGTGCTGCTTTCATGTACAACACAAGCTGCTCTACTTGTCTGGGGGGAAAAACAGAGAAAGAAAAAAAGGTAATTTAACGTTTTATGTTGTTTATTTTTTGTTTTAAGCTAACACGTTCACCCCACAGCTAGACACTCAGCTCTCAGACTCTGGCTCCCACTGGCTCCCTTCAACACACTGTGCTGGCAAGAGACAACAGACAACAAGAGACAACAGTAGAACCAAGAAAGAGATGTACGAAGTGCTAAATAAAAAACTTCTGTCACTGTTTCAAAGAGCCATCTCCCCGGGCAGAAAGAAAGGCTCCCAGTCATGTTTGAAGGTTCAAAATAAAGAAAGTTCCTTTAGTGAAGGAGAATTATATGAGGGCCACCATAAGCTGCTTCCTGCAGTTGGGAGGTACTATTACACATGCCCCCAGTGGTGACTACTCCGAAATCTGTGACCAGGAAAGGAGACTGCCCTCCCACCTCTCATCCTCAGCCTTTTCCCCACCTCTAAAGGGGTGAAGACCTCTTAGACCTCCTCCTAAAACCCAGTGCTGCTGTTACTAGCTAGCCAGCCACAAACGGTTCCCGTCAAGCAATGCAAGGTGCTCACCTCTCTCTCTCTAACTGGAGCTGCGAAGAACGGAGCTCAGATACCCATGCAGGGTGAAGCACATCAGCCCACACAGGCTGCCCTCCACCACAGCTGACATTTCAGAGTTTCCCCCTCTTTTGGGATGACTCGAGTTAGTTGTCCGAGAGCCCAGTTGCGTCTTTCCTCTATTCTATTTTATTGACTGTGCTTTCTCGTTAAAGAAGTATGCTTTTATGCAGCGTTTGCTGGAGCAAACCAATCACTTCTGAACAGCGTTAAGAATGGTGAATGCTAGACACAGCCCCATTAATTTATTACTAGAGCACACACATGAATTGCATAGGTGGCAACTCTCTAGAGACCTTTTAGCCAGATACCTACCCCCACTCTTTGCTTAGCTGGCTTATCTGATCAACGACAACACTCTCCTGAATCTGATACAGTGACACGGCAGAGGTGCACAACTCTGGGTTTCCTCCTCGTATCGCTGTCAGGTCCAAAACGCATTCTGTGAATGTCAGCATCGTGTTTAGGTGACGCAGCGTATCTGTATGTTCTCTCTGCCGAACAAAGATGACAGCGATTTAACCCATAAGGTATGACAAACCCGTGTCAGTGAAAGCCATTAGGATACTGACTGGTCTACAAATGGCTCACAGTATGCAGGAATACACACAGCATCACCAAACAGCAGACTGAATAACATTTAAGAGGGTTAATGTTAGTTATCTTGTCTTTTAAAAATTTAACAGATTTTGAAAATACACATTAAAACCCTTCCACAAAGGGCCAGAGGAACTGAGAAGAGAACTGTATTTGCTGAAATCTATTAAGTAATGAAAAAAATCCCAAGCAGTGTATATTATTTATTATGTTTCCTGCAATCAGAAGTATGCTAGCACTTGCATGAGAAGCCAAAAGGAGCATTCATCTTTCAGTCTTAACATAACTTGCTCTTCCCAAAAAAGAGTTCATATGAAGCTTCAACACTAAGTATCTGCATTGTTCCCATTTAAGTTTAGACTTAGAAACATTGGGCTCATTGTGATAAAACTGACTGCTGGCAGAGCTTTCAAGTTAAACTAAACATTTCTATTTGGGCCAACAACTTATCCCTTCCCGGCGACTGGCAGAGCCAAGATACAACGGATGAGCATTGAATGGCATTCAACACAGACAAGTGCAAAGTGATGCACCTCGGGAGGAACAACCGACACCATACCTACAGGTTGGGGAACTCCCCTCTTGACAGCACAGAGGCGGAAAAGGATCTTGGAGTCATCATTGACTCCAAGATGAACATGGGCCGGCAGTGTGGGGAGGCAGTTAGGAAGGCCAACCATACCTTATCGTGCATCCACAGATGCATCTCAAGCAGGTCCAGAGAAGTGATCCTCCCCCTCTGTGCAGCACTGGTCAGGCCGCAGTTGGAGTACTGCGTCCAGGTCTGGGCGCCGCACTTCAAGAGGGACGTGGACAGCATGGACAGCATCCAGAGGAGGCCACTCACATGGTCGGGGGCAGCAGGGCAGGCCCTACGAGGAGAGGCGACGACGGGACCTGAACCTGTTCAGCCTCCGAAAGGGAAGGCTGAGGGGGGATCTAGTGGCCTGTTACAAACTAGTCAGGGGAGAGCAGCAGGCACTGGGGGAGTCCCTGTTCCCCCGAGCACTGCCAGGAGTGACCAGGAATAACGGTCACAAGCTGGCAGAGAGTAGATTTAGGCTAGACATCAGGAGGTGCTACTTCACAGTCAGGGCGGCTAGGATCTGGGGCCAACTTCCAAGAGAAGTGGTGCTGGCTCCTACCCTGGGGGTCTTTAAGAGGAGGTTAGATGAACACCTTGCTGGGGTCGTTTGACCCCAGTACTCTTTCCTGCCATGGCAGGGGGTCAGACTCGATGATCTACTCAGGTCCCTTCCAACCCTAGAAACTATGAAACATTCATTGTGCCCAACCTAAAATTGGCTCCCCACTTTGCTGGCTAAATTTTAGCAGTACTATTGGGGGGACAAACAAAAGGCCTAATCAAAGCCCAAAATGCACCTTGTATACAGTTTTGTGAGTGTCCAAGGCCATCTCCCACAGGGTGTATACACTCAGTGTCCTTGCCTTGAGAAATCTATGTTTTGATGATGGCATTGTCGTCATGAACAGCTTCAGATTCTGTGTTAAGGGTCATTTCACAGTACAATTAAAAAAGGACTTTTTTCTTGCCAGCCACAAGCAGGACTTCACACTGTCTGCTGTGAAGAAACACTGGACTACTGCAAGCGAGCCACTGTCACAAACAGCACACATGTATAGAGGCTTGGCACCAAAAGGGTGACCTATCAGTTGAAGGCTTTGTTGAACTACGACAGCCACGCTTATTATTGTCACTTATCAGATACAGGAAAAGCAACGAACAGCTGTCCAGCAGACGAGAACAAAATTGGTAAGGAACAATGAACAGTGAAGAGAACACCTTTAAAACCTCTACTTGGTAAGATTTGGAACCCCTCTCCTATTATTTCCAAGTCTCCTAGCATTAGATGTATTACAATGGTACATTATCTTTTTCTGTACCTCCATTAAAGTTTCCTCAGGTAGTTCAGGTGCTTCAAAAGTGATAAAGCCCTCTAAGCTGGGAGGCGAAGTACCGTACGGCATGTACTTCAGATTTGGAGCTGGGTCTGCTCCAGGGGGAGAAGAGCCCATATAAATACCAGGAGGGGAGCCCATATATACACGGCCACTTGTAGAGCAGAGAGACCCTCCAGAACTGTTGGATCCAACTGCAAGGAAACAAAACAAAACAAAAAAAGTCTCAAAGGTGGGTCCATCTGCAACTCTGGGCTGAGGTTGACAGTAAAAGACAAAGTAATAAACAACATGAATTCACTATGGGGGCTGTTTCTCAATATACTTTATATCAAATCTGCAGAGCACCTTGCACCAGCCTCTGTTGGACAGTGAGATTTATAAAACACGCTTGGTGAAAGTCTGACAAGAACTCTGACTGTAGATACTTACTTGGTCGAGTCTTCAAGTTCTCCTTGCACAGTTTGCACACCTGCATTTCTTGAATACACAAGGGCTTCCAACTTGGTGCCTTCTGTATTTCACACCCCCATGCCACCATGCTGGAATGCAGCCAGTGGGTACACTGGGTGCTTCATGTCCTGCATGCTGCACAGCAAGTTACAAACAGGCTGGGGAATTTAAGTTTTCTTTGCTGGTGTCACAGATGGTGTTGAACCCCTCACAGTACGACGACACGGTGCAGGCTGTCACAAGCACCAGGGAGTGCACTGCGAAGCACTGAACTAACTATCCCATCCCTCTCTCTAAAAGAAGGCAGAAAAGTATCCAAATTCTCCTCCCAACATACTTACTGCTTAAATAGCTGCTCTTAAAATAGCCCCAAGGCCCTACTGTTAAGCTTTGCACAAATGCATTTAAACAGTCCCAAAGGGCAGAGAAACGAGAGAATTCAGATTTCCAAAAATAAACCGTTTTTAAAGACGTGTCTTACCTGAAGTCGTTCTAGTTCTGAGGACCATGTGGGTGCAGGTAGGAGGGGTAGCGCTATTTGGAGGTGACCCTACAGTAAACATTACAGCCCTGGAACTTGCTCCAGTTCCTATGCAAGGTGGTGCCATTGCAATTCCACAGGCTCCTGCCGGAGCTGGGAAACAAGATTACATATTATGTTAGTTTTTTAAAAAAAAATCATATCCTCATTGCTAATGCAGCTGCACACCACACCTGGCAAACAGATACATGCACACTGTGGATTAGAATGGGGGAGGAGAACAAGGTAAGTCTGAGAACAAATGATGCAAACAGACTGAAAGCAGAGCTGGCAGGACTGTGATGCACCTCTGGCTTTTCCGGTCCCCTTCCACATACCATGAACTGCTCTTAGCTCTAAATTCTTTAAGGCAAAGAAGATTGGAGACTATTTTTGAAAACTCTGGAAACTGTGCTTAAACATATGGAAAGAGGTACTATTAAAAACTCTAATGCAAGCAGAAACCTGGAGGCCAAAAAAGTTAGACCTGCCTGCATATATCCACTGTTTAAAAGGAAAAAAAAAATGTGGGAACTCTAGCCATAATCCCCTGTAGACGGCTTTCTGGAAAGGCATAAATTGCTAGCTTTAAAAGATAATATGAAGCAGAATGATGGGGACTGCCTCTGTGTGAAAATAAGCTGGAATTAGGAAATGAAGCTGCAATAAGGGAAGTGCAAAATCCCAAGCCAGCACATGCAGTTCTGATATTTTTGTCATTAAGCGCAGCTGCGTGATGGATATTTACATACGCTGGCAACACCGCGATGCTTTACAGAGCTGCTGAACATGCAGATGAAGTCATCTTCCAGACATGTGGGCTGACATTAGATAGGTTGACACAACAATCATACCCATAACAACTCTTCCCAGTATGACAACTTGGCTGCATAAAACTCTTGTTCTTTACCTGTGTCCATTGGTCGCTCAGTATTGAGGCTGTCTGTGCTGCCCTGATATAACTGGCCCCCAAGGGTAGCCTTCACTTGCTGATCTGACAGCTTCCCAGTACTGACAGATCTAGACAGAAGAGCAAATGGCTTCAGAACAAGCGTCTCAATGCACACCTTGCTCCTGAGGATGGCTGACAAGTTAGGTGCTACTATGTAGAATTCTTAAATAGATAAAAAAATACCCCAACAGGGGTACAGCAAATCTACACAGAACCCCCTCTATTACAATGCAAGGACTCAAACAGAGGTTTCTACAAAAGTTATTCATTTCAAAGTTATCTGTATAAAGTTTACCATGCTTTTGAATTAAAAACTAAGAGGCTCATGCTGGAAAAGAGCACTCCAGGTTCAGATGATCAAAATAAACCAAAGGGAACTTTGTCAGCTGTATGAGGGACTCCAGGAAGTTAGTACTATATTTAATACGCTGCAGAGAATGTTTCTCTAGCATGTACCCCAATGTCTCCATAGCAAAAGACATTGCAAATATGCTACAGGTCACCAGTCACATACACCTGTGCATCTCCTGCCGTTTATAAACCACAGTGTGTTCTACCTGCCAAATGCTGCCTTGCTGTGATGCTCTGCAACCTGTTTTTCACCGCCTTGCGTGAAGTGGAAGTGCATGAAGCCCCTTGGGTCTGTTATGTCTTTAGGCTGCAATGGAGCATCTGCTGACCCCTGACGAGTAGCCAGAGCCAGCAAGTTCGAGGATGCTTGAGTTTTGGGTATCTTGAAAGGAGCAGTTGCCTGGAAGACGCATGGAATCTGGTTAGCACACAAGCCCACATTCCTAAAGGGAACAGTGGTAAGCACTATGGTGTCACTTCCTATCTTCAGACAGAATAATGTTCAACAAACCTTAGTGGGAGAGCCAATAATTGTTGGTAACGGAGTTTTAAACAGCCAGTCTGAGCTCCTAGGTGATGATCCCATATGTTTTGTAGGTGACGTTCCCAGGCTAACAGGCCTGCTTGGCTGCGGAGAATGGCTGTACCCATACCCTGCATATGACGGGCACACGGGGTCCGAATGCTGCTTTCGGAGCTTCTGTTTGTTCTGGTAGATATCAGTAAGAGTTGGAGCACTCTGCAGCCTGGCTCCCATCATGAAGGACTGAGGTGACTGAGACTGTGGTACTGGAGAACCTGGGGAGAAACACCGAGAAGAAAAGTGAGTTTCTGCTAGCCCTGCTTCAGATCATCTCAGCAAAACAGAAAGCCTTGTTTAAAGAGACTTCGAAGTTAATCCAAGAGGACAGACCTCTTCTAATCTTGTGAAATATGGCTCTTTACCAGCTCGCCAGATGTTAAGAGCAGTGGATACAGAGCACCAGCTATTCAGACTAAAGGCTAGATATACACCAGGATGATGAAGAACAGGAGTTCAAGGGGAAAGCTGTACTGGCTGCCGACTACTTGCAACAAGCTGAGCCACGATAAATGAAGCAGCCAGCTCCAACAGGAACATCTCAGTTGCAACAGCCTGGCTTAAAGAATTGCTGCAGTAACAGAACTGCACTGACAAAAAACTTCTAAAGGGAGTATTTTTAGAATCCCAGCACTGAAAAGCTACTTAAACAACAGTATTTACCAAAGGAAAATCTTCCACACAAAATCATTGCTAAAGGATGGAAATAGAGTAGATGGGAAAGAAGAAAAAGCAAAGACCTTTTCCTAATTGTGCTCATCTTTTGATCACAAGTCACAGAACGTGACTGATGAAAATTAATTATTTTTAAAAAAGTGTAATGAATCTGTCCTCAGGCACAAGGGGCGACTCACCCTCGTGGCTCCTGCTGAGACAGCAGAGACCACAAGAGCAGTGAAATACGAAGGGAAGACCACTACTCTGGCCATTTGTCTTTACCTCTGTCTTTCTTACAGAGCTCCATGCATGGAACAAGTCTGTTCCTGATCAGGAATGTCAGATTGTCCTGGTGCAAATACAAGGATCCACAGGACCCACTTCGCTCAACAGTGAGCTTTGGTGAGAAGTTTCCTGTAATAGTCTCACCCTCAGAGGCCTTTTGCCTGCAGAGATGAGCTACTTTCTATGCATGCAACTGTGCAGCTATGAAAACGCAAGGTTATACATTCTAAGCATGCCTCATGGGAACGCAACTCAGCTAATCAAGGTTAAAACCCAGAACGGCCAGAGTCTTCTGTGTTGTTTATGCAGTCTGAAGTTTGATGGCATCTTCTCTTCCTTTATGTGCCCACGGTCATTCAGATGATATATCACGTCAAGCGAGGGCTGTTCATAAAAGCTGAAGCCTCATGGTCACAGCCTTGCATGTAAGAAGCACCACTTCATAATGTCAGGGAATTTGGGGAACCAAGTGCTGACAATCTCACTCAGAACTTTCCACATAAACCAAACTGTTAATGTCTTTGTTGCTTTTTCACACTGTCCCGTTAAGTTATCACAGCAATATATCAGTTTAAGAGCTACACAAAGCAGCCTTTTGAAATGTGCTTCAGTTTCATAAATCAGTGTTTCAAGAACTGCTCATCATAAAACCATTTCTTGCAGTTTGCTCAATAAAGCGCCTACTGATTTAGCCAAGATTTCATTAACCTTCTCAGGCCTACATTAATGAGTTAGAGTAAGCTTGAGCTACCTCACCCTCTTTCTCCTCAGCAGTGTTTGGTTTGAAGCTGCAAGCAGGAAGGTTATTTGCAGAGCGCTTGTGTTCATTCCTCACTAAATTCTCAACCAGGAGTTTTGACTAAAATCCCTCTGCCTTTTCGGCCGGTCCACTTCGAAACACATCAGCTCACACTTTGGAAGCGAGTCTCATCTTATCACTGGCTGCTGTTCTCGCCTCACTGTCATCAGGAGGGGCTTTTGAATTCCACATGTTTAGCATTCATTGACAAATAGCTCACTTGTCTACGCTGACAGAATACTTATTGGGCAGAGATGCAACACTCAGGTGGATAGTTTCAATGCTTAGGAAAAATCTGAGTGAAGGAGCTATGGTCTCCTTTCAATTCTAGACAGCCATAATTTCCAAGGCTTTAAGAATTTTAAGATCGGTTTATAATATAGTTTGTGATATGTTCCACAATAAAACCACCACAGCAACATTTTAATACTAAGGAATGTTATTAAAGTCAAATAAGAGCACTCAAGAAAGGTTTACAAGTGAGAATTAAGCAACCATGTTGCTGAAAAAAAGAAGTTGGGGTATGTTACATAAGCAAATGCATTGCTGGTCAAAGGTACTTGACTCAGCCCTGCAAATCTCTAATCACGCCCATAAAATGTGTCACAAATACAGTGAGAGCTCAAGCTTCCTTATATTGTGCCTCAAGCCTGTCCTGTAGAGCTTATCTGAAGCTTATCTTGCTGGGATCCAATGACCCCAGCTGACTTCCTGGCCTTGGGGCAGGGGGCTGGACTGGATGATCTCCCAAGGTCCCTTCCAGCCCTGATGTCTATGAAATCTATGAAAAGGTAATTCAGGTGTGCAGCAAGAGCGATAACTGCAATGGTTATCTTTATGATGGAAAACACACACTGCACAGCCAATACAGCTGTCGGGTATTTATGACACTTGGAGGCTACCTACGTTTGCCCTAGAGGCAAAGGCTCGTTCACCACAGGATGCTTGTGGGACACACATTTCAATTTATGCAAAACAACTATTTCAAATGGCACGGGCTTCACATTTACAACAGAGAAGAGGAACAATGAAATCTGCGAAGTCATTATTTAACCCTCCGCTGAAGTGGCATGCTGCACTTTTCTGGGCTATCCTCAGTACCCCTTCTTATGCTACGCAGAGGGTCCATCTTAATGTCAAACCATCATAAGGTCCAATTCAATCCCTCCCCAGAGTCTACCGTTTGCATGTCCTAATAATTAATGACTGACCAAGCTTACTGAATGCCTGGCAACTAGTGTCAGACACTGATCGATGCCGCAAGGGAACGAGAATGGGAGCGCTGAACACGGGCATTTCTTGCTGCCATTTCTGAATATCAGCACGACAGCATTAGCCTCTCACAACCAGATGCTGAGAAACAAGTGGCTACCATTTATTAGTCTAGTCCTTCTCTGTTCTTGCTCAATAACCACAATTAGCAGCTGCTCTTTAGTGTTGTGCAAAACAGAATCGTAAAACTTGTCTAGAGATCTGACCGCAGGGCTGGGGAGGAAGGCGTTTTGGACCAAGCTACTTTGCTCCACTTCCCTCTAAAGCCACTCTGCTTGTCTATGCCCCCGACGCCCAATCTACAAAGCAGGGGCATGACAATTACCACTCTTTGGGAAGTGCTTTTAGACATGTGGCCAAACTGAACGTGGTTGTCTGCACTGGCCAACAGCACTCACCTGAAGAGTTTCTACTCCTCGATTCATGCCCTTGAGGTTGCCCACAGCAACAGTGTCCGAGCTGCTCGGGTATAGTTCCAACTGTTCAAATTAAAAGCAGAAGTGTAAGGGTGTATGCTTTATACTTCACAATTGAAAAGAAACCAACAGACAGCTGGCTTTCTTTAAACATGCTCCTGTTAACTGCTTAATGTGAACTACTTTCGCAAGCAAGAACAGTGTGGACACATACTTTATCAATCTCACAACAAAACATGGACCACTCGAGGTACGCTTTCACTTGTTATTTATCAATTTATTAACTTACCCAATGGTGAAGGAGAATATGGTCTTGAAGACCCTGTGGACAGCCTGCGCCCAACCCCCTGCACAGTGTCTGCTGGTACTGGAGAGCAAGAGCCCATCTTCATAAAGCCCACAGGGCTGGTATTGGATCGTCTCACCACTGCAGATCTGGAGGGATTGAAAATCAGAAAGGATGGTTACTTACCTTCCACTAACTATAGTGTAGCATAACACAGATTTCACTGCCATATGCACACATGCATGAGACTCCGTTCAAAAGAATTCAGTCCGTCAGGGTTGTGCCTGTGAGCCATGTGACCCCTTGTTTCCTGTAGCAGAGGATGGAAGTCAGGGCAGCTGCAACTCTCACTCAAGTTTCTCCCCCAATAAAAATTCCAAAAATAGGACTTGTCAGTGGGGACAGAGATGGTGGGGAAGAGCCTGTGTTGACAGCATCTCTCAGTGAACTATGCTTCCGTGAGACTAGGTAACTGTTCCTTCTTCAAGGGACAGAGTGAATTTCAATCTGGGTGACTAGTGAGTGTCTGAGGTGTGTAAGTGAAGACTGCCCTGCCAAAGTGCCCACCCACCTGGAAGCCTGCACCAGGCCACAATGAGAGCTGAAGGTGTGCACATAACTCCACGGCGTTGGCCTGCAGATATCTAAACGTTTGCTGGCCAGAAGCTGCCTGGTGAGAGGGTGAAACTTTTTTTTGTTAACATAACATGTTTTAAACGCAGTCCAAGATCCGCTCAGTATACTTGTAATATTTCCTTGAGACAGGCTGGAATGATCACAAAAAGTCAGAGAAAACATCCAACATTCCTGCAAAGCATGGAGTCTCTCCTCATCCAGGGACATGTTGCGTTGGGAAGAAAACGGAGGTAAATAGATTCCAAGTTAGGTACAGTCTTTGAGTAAGGCCCTAAGATAACTTGTTTGGAGGAAGAGTTTTGATTTTGCCTTTCTGGTCTTTGGAGGCCTCTTGAAGAACTAACACTTTATAAAAGGATCCTTTGCTGAGCTTGACAGCAAAATTACAGGATGGGTAGACCTAGAAGTCCAGTGAATTAAGCTCCATCACCCTGTGCTATGCAAAGGTACCTCGAATAAAGTTGAAAAATCTATTACTACTCTTACCCAAGAGGCAAAGAACCTCCTGACAACTATAACACTTGAAGGAAAGCTAGTTTCTTGCTAGAGCAACGAACATGGAGAATATTACTTCTAACTTTGCAGTGATGGACAATAAGAAGCAAACACAGGCTGGATCCTGATTTTTAATGCTGTAATATAATATTAAATAGGAGAAATGTAAATGAGGTATCATTTAGCATGAAGGTTTATAATCTTCAGACTAATCATTTTATCAAATTCAGTCACTGTCTGTAACAACCTAGGTAATTAAGCCTGTTGATTTCTCATCACTGTACACGCAGTGGAGTGGAAGGCAGGTGGCAGCAGCAGACTCCACCGTGAACACCCATCACTAGGGTAGAAAAAGGGAGCCTAGAACAATAGTGAGAGTGTGCAGTATTGGGCTGTGTGTGGCTCAGTTGCTGGGAACCAGTTATTCAAAACCAAGTCAAGGCAAACCCAAGAAATGTACAAGCAGAACCTCAAAATTAAATATCCTGAGAAATCCAAGCAACTGTGACTTCGTTCTTAAAAAAGGAACCACATTTCAAATAACCTGTCTCTTGAACCACAGCCGCCCACACCCTTGACCCTCTGTGAAACACCAAGTCTGGAAGTGTGACGGGAAGCAGCAAAACTTTTTATTACCTAATGCCCCCCCAGCAATTCACAAATTTGTCCCTTTGTGTTATATAAAACAAAGCATCCATCCTACTATTATGATGAAGCTGGAAGAGAATTTATTATGGACATCTCCATTTCATGACATACAGAAAAAAAAAACACACAGGAAAGGAGGAGGAACAAAAAGAGCAAGAACTCATCCTTTTATTTCCTCGGGCAACATTTCAGAGTTGAAAACCAAGCAATTTAAGCTTCTCAGAAAGAGAGAGCACAGAAACTCTCGCTGTACTGCACAGCCATTCCCGGTAGATTAGTCCAATATTTGTTTTCGACTGCCTTGATGCATAAATAACTATTTGTACAACTCAGTTTAGAGGAGAAGTAACAGGCTTGCAGACAAGCGTGGTCATCTTCCAGTGCACAAGCAGAAACGAGTGCTGAGAGGGGAGGAAAAAAAGAAGCAGGACTCACCTTGGGGATCCATGGGGATTTGAAACGGGGCTGGCGGTCGACGTGAGGTTCTGTTCTATGCGCTGGTAATTCCGTAACTGCGTGGGAACGGGAATCGGTGCCGTTTCGCTGCGGGGGGACACCGACGGCTGACACTGCCTGGAGCAGGAAGGTACCGAGTCAGGAAACAAGTGCCGGTAAGCAACTCTCTTGCTAAATCACCATCACTGACAGTTAAAGAGAAGTCCCAGAAACAAGCTGCAGTTTTGCAGAGTCTGCATGAAATACGAGCTGCGGCTCCTCCAAGCCTGGCGCGCACACGCACACACACACACACGGAGCCAGACGGAGAGCTGTTGCCACCGATGCCCTGCTCCAACACTGGCATTCAGAGGGAGAGCAGAGAATGATGAGGCAAACTAAAAAGGATCCATCACGGGACACAGCCTACAGAGGAGCAGGACTCCGGTCCTCCCGGTCACACTGCTCTGTTCATGATGTTTCAAAACAAGGCAGTTCTGGGAAAACTCGCTGCTTAAAGAACAGGAAGTTCAAGCGCGGGGCGGACAGGAATGTTTACAAGAGCCACTAAGGCACAGGCAGATCTCCCGGGAGACCTGGTGAATTTGGAACAAAAAAAACATTACATAATCCGTGGCTACAACACACCTGAATGCAGAGCCAAATCAGCAACCTGCAGATTACCTCACCTAGCCAGGGTCAGTGACCCGAGGGATTTCTCAATGCCCATTTGGAAAATGGAGCAACTTTCTCCAGAGCAATTAGCATGTCACCAGCCGCCCACTTGCAAATACATACAACTGCCACCTGCGTGCAGAATTTGAAAGGCAAGGATTCCTTTGAGGAAGTCCAAGTTTTCCTACCTGGCTTCTCAGAGGTGCAAGCCCAGAAAAATGGTTGAAGGATTTGAAGGACTGCAATAAAAACTATTCGATACGTTCTTAAAAACCTTCACGCCCGATACAGAAAGGGCAACGTGACCGGAATTATAACATGGTCAAATCTGTTTATTACAAACTGATCAATAATTTATCTACTGTTCAGTACAAGGGCAAATTTTGAACACATACACACACCCTTTTGCAATTATCTTCTCTTTGTAAAAATAAAACCAGTCGGAGTCATTGGTTCTCTCTGATAACACCTTTTCCGTCTCTGCTGCTGTCTGGTCCCTGACCCCCATGGCTTTCCAAGGAATCTACCCCCTTCTACTTCTGGCTATTGTAGAAAATGTGTCTGGCTGTTTAAGCTGCTCTTATGCACCAAATTCAACGTGGCATCTTGAGGGTTACCTCGCACCCTTCCCCCTCTGACCTCCCTGCCCGAAAGTAGTACTGATGAAGTACTAATGGATCTCATGCTGCACTGAACTCTTCTAAATCAAACCAAACCGAGCACAGAGGAGGAGAAAAGAAAAAGAAAAAAGCAAATATTGTTGCTGGAGCAACAGAGATGTATGCCCCAGCAGGCAGCCATAATTTGCAGGTTGAACCACTTGGGCTAACTCTTACCACAGCAACACTCCTGCTCTTTATGGATCTAGGCTTTTCACATTTTTTTCCTCCAAATATAAAAAAATCTTCTGGGAGTATTATATGCCACAAAACTGAGTAACTAGCAATTTCTACTAATACTGATACTAATTCTGCCTCCTTTTGGTTGCTGTTACAACATTTATCTTCAGAAGCCAGCTAGAGAAACCTGGAGGAGAGATGCCCTGTGGATATGGCAAGTAGGGACTGTAAGAAGAATGCCCGACTCATATGCAGAGCTAAATTTCAGCAGCAGCCCCCCGAAGTGTTTTACAAAGGAGTTCAGAACCAACTAACACCCCCATTTTATGGATGGGGAAATTGAGGCACGGGGTGTTAAACTGACTTGCCAATGGTTACCTAAGCAGACAGACCGAGGTGGGACTGGAACCCAGGTCCTTTGAGCACTCCCCACTGAGCTGCCTAGGACTCTTCGGCGCACCTCCAAACAAGCACAACATGCTGGGCTCCACCTGACTTGCCCAGGTCAGCTCAAGCCTGCCTCACCCCAGTCAAGCAGAAGTAAAGCCCTGCTCTGGACAGTATCAGTAAAGCCACGGAGAGCAATAGGGGAGTGCTCTGGGGCAGACCAGGAATGGCGGGGTGGGGTTGATCAAGAGGGAGGAATGAGAAAGCAATAGGCCACAATATGGGTCAAGGAATGAGGAGAGTAGCAGGGCACAAGGAGGGAAAGCCGTCTCCCGAAAATTGCCAGTTTCAAAGGAGGCAGAGCTATTTCCGTTTCCCAGCTAGCCCCCTCCATAGGTCATCTGGAGCATTCCCCCATCCACCGTCCAAGCCTGTGATAGTTTTCTGCAGGACCTGCAGAAAACCATCTGGAAGACAGGTTCACTGACAAAACTGAACAACGGCCCAGGGATACTAGAGAAAGCAGAGAGCTGCAAGAAGGAGAGTTGCCAAGTCATCAATTATTCAAGAAGAACTTCACCCTGTCTTGGGAAGACGCTAAAGTGAAGTGGACAAAAATTACTGGGGGAAACAAACAGCAGATTTTCTTCCCACCCAGCTAAAACCCAAAGAAATGACAGTCACAGCACCCCCTGCAAAGCTACAATCCTATTGATTCCCAATTTTGTTTTTATCAGCATTGTTCATTACTCTGCCACTCCATTATGTAAAAATCCTATTTCCTTGGACAGTTCTGTTTTACCAGTCAGTCATGATTTAAGGATCTCACAATCTGCTTAACTCTAATGCAGCAAGACAAAAAAGGCAAGGGTGATGTGAAAAATAAGTTTCTCCTATATAACGTGGTCTGTAACCCCCCCCAAGGAACAGTGCCTCCTTTGCAAAAGGAAACAGTGCACGCTTTGGCTGCTATCCAGTGACTAGATATGCCTGGGTAATTCAGGAGGTGGAAAAGCAGCTTTGGGCAAAACCCCATCAGCACTTTTCCAGCAGTCTCATTGCTTTGTGCAAATTTAAACCCACACTTAAAAAGTTTCTCAGCTTGGAAGAAAAAGGGTTCTGAACCTCACTGGACGCAGTGGTGAGTCTGCCCAAAGACAAGATGAAACTGCAGCTCCAAGAGCCACATACTACACTGGAAAACCCTAAACCTTCCACAAAGTGACGTGGCCGTGCAGGCAGACCCAATACGAACACTTCCGATAGCTGGCTGGGGGGCAAAGCCGGAAGTGGCTGCCCCACAAATACAGCTGCACAGGTCTAAACTCCCTGCACAGGGGAGAAGTTGGTATTAAAAGCTGTAATAAGGCAGTATATAATGGCTCTCTAGGTACCTCAGGTCATACTTTTGGACTAGGAGACTTCTTCCTCCAAACCCTGCAAAATGAACTCTGCCCATGCTTACCATGGGCAGTACAGTGCAAGTTCTGCATTGGCCCCAAGAGTCAGCTGCCTCTCCCAGATCTCATGAAATATTAACTACGAAGCTTAATAAGGCCAGCACTATGATTACCTCCTGGCAGAAAATTTCACAGCAGAAACATACAGCTATTCCAGGTGGAGTCTCAATAGTGACCTCTTCACCTCCCTCTGCAAAGCCCAACCCTGGTCATGCTTCAAATGGTGTAGTACAATAGAATTCAACTAGCTCAACAGAAAAAGGTTCATTTTTCCATGTGGCCAGCTGGAAAAAACAAAGCAATCACCTTACAGCCTGGAGTTATAGAGAACCAAAATATCTTCTTCACCCTCCTTTTTTTGCCCCCTCTAAAAAAAAAAAAAAAAAAAAAAAAAAAAAAAAAAAAAAAAAAAAATCACATCCAGAGTAACCAGATGTAGGTAATTCAAAATTTGTTCAAGCAATAGGTAAAATTAAATAATTATAATAAGAGTCTGCAGCTAGAATAACATACACCAGTCCCTAACCAACTACTTGGCTCTGTGATATTACCCATATAGAAATGCACGCACTGGAATTGTGCTTTTCATAAGATCTACAAATAATAAACTTTTATACGCCAAAAACTATAATCTATTTAACCACATGCTGCATAAAAGGCAACTGAGAACCAAAGGAGATTTCTAAAAGGGATCAGTTGTTTTGGTTATCTGCCCATAAAATACACAGGGTGAGGTATAAACCTTATTAATAAGCCCTATTAAGCAGATTTTGCAAACTGCTTTTTTTGATCAGCAGAAAATGACAAAACTTTTCATCTTATGGCACACACTGCTAAACAAAAGTGCTGACACATCTTTCTGTAATATTCGCATAAACCAAGAAAAAAAGCCAACAAAATCTCTGCAGTCCCTTTTTGGCCAGTCATCCACCTTCTCCTGTAGCAGAAAAGGTTTAAGAAATGCATCTTTTCAAACAACTTAAATCCTTCTCTTTCCACGCTGAATGAACAATTTAAAACAGAAGGGCAACACCCAGTATTTTCTCAGTGTCATCAAATAAACAAATCAATCACCATTTATCAATGTCACATCACAAGCTCTATTAGGAGCTTTGTGTTCAGCTCTGTTCAGAAAACAACGCTTTGAACATTTCAAGTCAGGTGTGCTGCAATGTGGCACTCCGCATGCAGAATGAGGCGCTGCACCACCATCGCCTTGCAGATGGCTACTCAACATACCGGATTTCCTAGACATAAGAAGAAACTTAATTCTGGATCAATGACCATTAGGCTCTGCTACTCCAGCATGTTTAAAAATCACTCAGCTATCGTGCTCGTTTAAATGTTTAACTACTACAGATGCAGTAATTCAGTTATGAAAAGGGTATTTAATACTAGAGGTGCAGCGAGACATCAGTCCCATATTGGATCGGGACCGATGCAAGGAAAAGTGATAACATCAGCAACTGGGGGGTTTTTTGGGCTGACGTGGCTGATAAACACCCCATGCATTCACGCAGTGGCAGCGCGGCACACAGGTGGTGGGTAGCACAGCCTGGCAATGTAGAGAGCAGCTGGGTCCACCTGGTAAGTCTGTTGTGAGGGAACGGGCGTGGGGGGCAGGCAGATCGAGGCCCCTGCGTGGTATCTGTGCATGGGGCAAGGGCAGGCTGCTGCTCAGGGTGGGCGGTGCTGGTGCTGGAAAAGAAGCTAAATGGGAGGGACTATGGCAAATTTTGGGAGGCTGCACCCCACCCCCAGCCCCACTGCCACCTGCCACCCTGGCCCCAAACCACAGTGGCAGCCAGCTCTTGCCCTGCATGCAGATCCAGGGGCACAAGGTGGCATACTGGTGGGAGCCCCCCCCCCCTACCCCCTGCTCTCTGGACGAGCCACTTGTGGCTCTATTCTGCACTTTACCCCAGCTGGGCACCACCTGCCCCAGCCCCACTCCCTCCCTCATCATGGAGGGCTCAATCTGCCTTCCCCCACAACAGACTTACCAGCTGGACACCACTCTCCATGCTACATATCAGAATTGGATTGGTATCAGCCAATATGGCTTGTTAAAGAACAGCTAGCGCTAAATCAGCCCAAAAAAATCTATATCGGTGCACCCCTATTTAATACCCCAACTCTTTCATTGGAGGACAGAAGGACATAGTTCAGAATACTAAAATAAACACGACCCTTTTTCTGGAGGCCCACACCTATACATTTAACACTGCCAGTAAACTTCAGAGCCAACCAAAAGCCAAACATTTCCTTTCCTCCAGGAAATCTAATTTGGTACCTCTGAGCCAAAAATTAGCTGAATCACCTTTACCCACAAAAACCACAGCTGAAGATCAGGCCAGTAAGTCTGGGAGAGTAATACTACCTAGTACCATAAGCATTTCCTATGAAACAACACCTTGGGCAGTAGTGAAGTTATGGAAAAAAAAGGGAAAATAAAGTACAGAACATACCTGTTAGCTGAACTAGAAGAACTACTTCGAGAGGAGTTTGAGGATGGTTTCTGTAAAGTTCCTGAGCTTCCGGAAATGGTTAACGGTGACTGACTATTAAAACAAGAAGGTACGGACAGTCACAAAATATAAAAGAACGCTCCACAGAGACATCTGTTTAGATCTGAAACTTGCTGATCTCAAGCTGTTTACATATTCCAAATGAGTTCAGCCTGGCACGTGGACCTCACAGTGAAGAGCCCCCACTTAGCAGTGTAAAATTAAACCAGTCACCGCCAAGACTCAACAGCTACCTCTACAGCTGCACAAAAGTATCAATGTATAAACAGAAAACTTTTTTGGATAAAACCCAACACATACCCTCCACACATCAAGAACTCGCTTGAAGCCCGTCTGCCAGTTGCTCCCAATGGCATATCATCTACAGGAAGAGGCAAAGTGAACAAATCAAAATTTGCATAGTAATTCAAATCAAGCCCAGAAAAACCATCATCAATAATGTTATATAATCCCTTTAACACTATGCTTCACGTGTGTGTGTGTGCGCACGCGTTAAGTTACACCAGCACCATGACAGCTACAACACTGGTCTGCAAAAATTCCTCAGAGTAAAAGATGACTTAATATATCCAAACACATAGCACACAAGTTTTTAGTGACATGGAGAAAGCAACTGATAAAAAAAAAAAAATGCATTCACTAAAATTTACATTTTATTAAGCTTTTCTGAATGGCACTGAAAACGAGAAGTGTTGCATGAAACTGTACGGTTATGAAGCCCGGCTTTTCCCTACCATTACATAGCACAGAGGCACAGGCAGGGAGAAAGAAAGGCAAGAAACTGGTATCTTCAAGTTTAACCAGAAATGTTTAGTTGGCCTACAAGCAACTGCTTTGTTTAGCTGATAGACTTATTTTTCAATTGGATAATGCATCAGTTTTTCCCATGAATCAAATGACTACATTGTCACATGATTTAATAGCCCCATCAGAACTTTTACCATTTTTATATGTTCCACTGAAGAAAAGCTAGAAGGATGCTAGAATATTTGCGTACTAAATCTTAGTGCTTCTGAAGCTACCTAAAACTGACTTCTTTTAAACCAAGAGCCTTCACTGTGTCAAGCGAGCACATTTTGCAAGGACTATTCAAGAGCAGAGATTCAGTGTAAATAAAGAGAAATTGGAGGAAATGAGACCAACCAACAAAAGGCTAAAGATATTTCAGGGGAAATGGGAAGTGCCCTGAAGCACATGAAAGATTCTTACAGGAGTGGTCAGAAGAGATGTTATGTGGGACCAGGACAAAATCATCCGTGTCGCAAGATGAGTTCTTGCTACTGGTGCTGGCAGAATCCTTGGACACCTGAAGATAGTTAGGAGGACCCAGTGGCGGGGAAGATAAATTGTCTTCCTGAATATGCTGCATGTCTGGCAGGGACTGAAGAAAGAAAAAGAAAAAGCCATGAACGTAACAGGTCCAGGATGTAGGCAATCTCTGTAAATAAGAGGTCAGAACCAATCCATGCATAACTTGTAAAACACAGGCATTTCAGGTTTTAAACTTTCTCTAAAATCCTAAAAATAGTTTCACTTGAATAGCCACTTTAATATTAGATGCAACGTGACTGCATATCACCAAGCATCTATACAATGTAAAATTTGTACAGATTATATGTACTGCTGCATCCAAAGACCCCAGTAGTGCTTAATCTGCTGTCTTTAAGTAATTGCTTAGACTGTCACAGTTAAAATTCTGCATGCAAGGAAGTTCAACATTTTCTGTATGCAAACAGCAGCAAATGGAAAAACATTTCCTACTGAGATGATTTTGCAAAAAGAGACAACTTACTGGAGGAGATGCAAAACGGCACGATGGAGAACTACCACAGGAACTCCCCGAGACTGAGCCTGCATATGTGGGTACTGGCACAGGACAGGCTGGAGGAGGCAAAGAAAAGGGAAAGGGGGGACTGACCTTTTGAAAAGCTGAAAAAGTTTCAAACACATGAACTGACACTGCAGTGATTTCCTTGCCACTTTTTTATTCGTAAATCCCTGCAGAGCTTGCAAGTACAGTGCATACCCTTGGCAAATGCACTTATACAGCCATGTATGCTCAGAAGAAATGCCTCAGTGCTGTGCAAATGGTAGCTACACTTCAGCTGAGCAGCACACAAAGGATTTAACCTCTCTCTGACTAACAGTGAAGCATCATGATTACTGATCTTTGGAAAACGCTTCATAAAATAGGGTATGATACCTGCTAATCTCATCTGTTCTAAAATGCTATCATTTAACTCAGATACATGGAAAAATGCTATTACTTACACTTTTTGACTGTTGAAACCTGATCCAGGAAAGGGTGGTTGAAGAACGCTTCTGCAAAGCAAGCAACAATCACAGACATGGGTTAACCAGCAAACTGTGTCAGAATCTGCAGCATAGCATGCGATGCAATAAGCGGTTGTCTCCTACTGAATCAATACTTCATATCCAGAGAGTGAAGAGCTTGTGAAAGTTTAAAGCCTTCCGTGCTGCGAGTGGTATAGCATCAGTTAGCAAAGAGAGTCCGACTGGATGTCTAAGGGATGTTTTATAACTCAATTTTAGGATTATGAATAATGAAGTGTTACTGTTTTCCCCCTTACTACTAGACAAGGGTTTCTGTAATCACTACCGTCTAAAGTACCTCAGCTCTAGCTTGCTCATCAGCATCTTAAGCATATTTCATCCTGTGCACTTCCACGCAAGTCGTCACCTACAATTTCTAGTATTGCGACTAAGGATTGAATCAAGCAACCGGCCTTTTGCTGCCCAAAGCAGATTACAGAAGAGCGGCATGAGGTACTTTCCCTTCCCCTTTCCAATGGGCAGAACATGCCGTCTTTGCAGCTGGTTCCACAGCTTACGGCAGAATTAAGTTTCATGAACAATTTGTTCAGTTAATTGGAGCAATTCACTGATTATTGCTTCAATAACAGAAACATTTGCATTTGTTCAGAGCACCCAAGTATGCCAAGATGCGCTTAACTGAGTTGGCACACCCAGTTGGGTAACAGTCTGCACAGAGCGTTTCACACTTTGAGAAGGCACCATCGGCCAAATGAGGCAGAGAAACCAAAGGACTACGGCAGACAGTCATAGATTTCATAGACATTAGGGCTGGAAGGGACCTCGGGAGATCATCGAGTCCAGCCCCCCGCCCAAAGGGCAGGAAGTCAGCTGGGGTCATAGGATCCCAGCAAGATAAGCATCCAATTTACTCTTGAAGGTGTTCAATGTAGGTGCTTGAACCACCTCCGCTGGCAGGCTGTTCCAGACCTTGGGGGCTCGGACAGGAAAGAAATTCTTCCTTATGTCCAGCCTGAAACGGTCTTGCAGGAGTTTGTGACCGTTTGACCTCGTCATCCCTCGGGGCGCTCTGGTGAACAGACGTTCCCCCAGATCCTGGTGGTCACCCCTGAGAAACTTATAGGTGGCCATCAGATCCCCCCTGAGCCTACGCTTTTCCAGGCTAAAGAGTCCCGTGGCTCTCAGCCTGTCGTCGTAAGGTCTGTTTTCCTGACCTCTGATCGTGCGCGTGGCTCTCCTCTGGACTCTCTCAAGCTTCTCCACATCCTTTTTGAATTGTGGAGCCCAAAACTGGACGCAGTACTCCAGCTGCGGCCTCACCAAGGCCGAGTACAAGGGGAGAATGACGTCCCGGGATTTGCTCGAGAAGCATCTATGGATGCACGCCAGCATTTTGGTCGCTTTACTAGCCGCAGCATCGCATTGCAGGCTCATGTTCATCTTGTGGTCAATGATGACCCCCAAGTCTCTTTCTTCAGTAGTGCTAACCAACGTAGCACTGCCGAGCCTATAAGGGTGCTGCAGGTTTTTCCTCCCAAGGTGGAGAACCTTGCATTTATCGGTGTTACACGCCATGAGGTTCTCGTCTGCCCATTTGCTGAGCCTGTCCAGGTCAGCCTGGATCACCCGCCTATCTTCTGGCGTGCATGCTTTGCCCCAAAGTTTGGTGTCATCGGCGAACTTGGCCAGTCCACTCCTGACTCCAATGTCCACATCGTTAATGAAGATGTTGAACAGTATGGGTCCCAGGACAGAGCCTTGGGGGACCCCACTGGTCACAGGGCACCGTGATGAGTGACTGCCATCAATCACAACCCTCTGGGTCCAACCACAAAGCCAATTTCCCAGCCAGCGGATCGTGGTGGAGCCAAGGCCACACCTGGGCAGTTTGGCCAAGAGGTGATCATGGGATACCAGATCAAAAGCTTTTTTGAAGTCAAGATATACGACATCAATCTCTTCTCCTTTGTCCAGGTGATAGGTCACCTGGTCGTAGAAGGAAATCAGATTGGTCAAACAAGACCTACCCGCAACAAACCCGTGCTGGCTGTCCCTCAGGATGTTAGCCTGGGCCAGTCCCTCAAGGATGGCCTCCTTAATAAACTTTTCTAGGATCTTCCCCAGGATAGAAGTCAGGCTAATGGGCCTGTAGTTAGCCAGATCCGCTCTCCTCCCTTTCTTGAAGATCGGCACCACATTGGCCTTCTTCCAGTCTTCGGGCACTACACCAGAGCGCCAGGAGTTTTCAAAGACCTGTGCCAGGGGCTGGGCTATGACGCTCGCCAGCTCCTTGAGCACCCTGGGGTGCAGATTGTCAGGGCCGGCTGACTTGAAGGTGTCCAGCTTCTCAAGGTGTTCCTTCAGGAGGTCAGCATTGATGGAGGGTAGGGGATCCCCCTCACCCAGATTTCCCTGTCCCATAGCAGGCATGGGCGTCCCGTGTGACTGACGAAAGACTGACGCAAAGTACCTATTCAATAGGTTGGCTTTTTCCTGGGCGTCAGTTGTCAGTTGCCCCATCTGGTTCAGCAGGGGTCCAACATTGCCCTTGCTTTTCCTCCGGCTCCCCACATATCTGAAAAACGACTTTTTGTTGTCCTTGATGCCTGAAGCTAGTTGGAGTTCAGTTGCAGCCTTGGCTTTGCTGGTTTGGTCCCTGCAGGACCGGACCAGCGCGGAGTAATCCTCCTTGGAGGTGAATCCCGTCCTCCATCCTTTGTAGGCTTTCCTTTTTAGCCACAGTAGGTCACAGTTCTTTGTACGTTTTTGATGCCCAAGAGCGGTGGAAAAATATGACCCTATTCATGGAGGATAAGCAAATGGGAGAGCCACAGGAATCCTCAGGGCTGCAGAGGCCGCCTTTCTTCTTGCAGCAGCAATTTCTTCAACAATCTGATGGAAGGCTGTGAGCTCAGCTGTAACACACTGGTAATATAACCATTAACTTTTTATGAGGATCAGGTGTTCCCAAGCTGGTGTATAACACCTGCTGTTCCACTGGAGTCAAGAGATAAGAAGGCTTTTAAATGCCATTTATTCTTTAACAAAAACACAAACATTCCCAATTGTCTCCCCTTTTCATTCACGTGGCTAATCGCTCCTGTTGGGTTTCATGCAGCCTTCCCTTCTCGCCCCTTTCCTCCCCTCCCCTTAAAGTCCTTCCTTGGTGGCTGGGGAAGAATCCGCTCTCAGTACGTGGAAATGCTGCTGCACCAAACACTCAGCAGTCCTCTGATAAAAGCACCAGTGGAAAAAATACCTTCCCACTCTTTCAGACCTCCAAATCTATTCCCATATCCACTTTCAGAAATTATGCCCCTGCCAAAGTTGTGTAGCCCCAAGTCCACCCTCCACAAAAATTCTATGTCAACGTGAGGAGTTGGGCAACAGCCAAAGACATGTTCAGTTTGGCTAATACTATCAGTATTTCATAAAGTAATTGAGGGATTTATCTGTATCCATGTACCTAACTGGACAAAAACTTTGTGTTTTTGTGCTGTAGGCTAGCCGTGCAGCATTTCTTATTTATTTTCCAAAAGAGCGGCCATTTGTGATGGATTTTCCGAGCGGACTCGTAATGTTACAGGTCAGCTTCTCCTGAAAGAGTCAGTGTGGCATGGGGGCATTCAACCCAAATCCAAGCATCTGTTATGGGCCCAACAATGCAAAAAACCCCCAAACAACAACTTACTAGGAAATCAGCTGTCTCTCCTTTGAAAGTAGTCACCGTTTAACTGACAGCAGGATAGACCACCCATGTTGGAAAACTCTGCCTGAACAAAGAGTTATACTACAATGCTGTTCATTTTGATTTTAAACTATTTTTAAGATGTCTCGGAGTTAATGTCTGCTAGGAGCTACAATACATGTAGTAGCTGCAATGAATAAAAGCATACAGATCTATCCAGGAATGCATGATCAAGGAGTTCATTTCTCAAGTTCTCTCCACTTCAAAACATTACCTCTGTACATACAAAAAAGCTCCCCCATTAGCAGGAATGGCTAATAAACAGGATCAAAATTAACCCTTTGGGGATCTTAAAAAACAAAGCCAACCACAAAAATCAACCTCTTTCTTGGAGCAAGGAACAGTCCTAGCACCTCTGAGAAATTCAATGGATGCTGATTTTCTCAGCGTTGAAACCTCAGACAGTTAGAACACCCTGTTCTACAGCCAGAAATCTCCCAGCTAAATAGTAAAAGCCAAACATAGCATTCAGCTGGCATCAAGCTGCACTGCTATTGTCAAGCAACTATGGACCTGGCTCCTAAGTCCATTTCATGTCACAGTATGTTCCATGCAATACAGATCCTATGGAGCCCCTGAAATCGAGAGGGCTTTTTCAATTCTTTTGCTAAGGTTTCTATGGTAAAGCACCTTTCAGAGCATTATTTACACATTTATAAAGCAAGACTAGAGACAAGTGACTATTCTAGGCCCTTAGGGAAACTAATAAGTACAAAAAAAAAAAATTCAGAAAGCAAAACGTAATCTGGCGGCTACCTCCACTGCACAAATCAGCAACCCTCAATACATCTCCCCTCAACCGATGGGCCACTCCCAAAAGGTGTGCATTTTAGCATGCCCTGCAGGACAAGAGATGGGGACCAACTCATGCTCAGAGGGGGAAGTGCAATGAAAAGCTGAAGAGCCCCATCTCACATGAATGGTGCTCTAGCACGAGCCTCTTCGCACTGTTCTCACTCGTGACAATCTGACACATCAAGAAGCAGTCTCAAGTCAGTAGCTGCTGCCTCATCAGGCTTTCTAGGTCAAACCGACACATCCAATTTCTCCTGGAAACCCAGAGGCATTTAGTGCAATATGCTTGCGGTGAAACAGTTCATTTAACAACTAAGCTGCTATCCTCTTTGCTCAGGTCAGCTTCCAAGCGGATTTAGAAGGCAGTCCTCTGAGCAAAGCGCACTGCAGTCATCTAATTTTATGCTGACCTTTAGCCAATGCACAGTAAGGATACAACCCAAACTGACAGCAGAATTAAAATTAGATGATGGAAATGAGAGTATCCCCACGGTTCCATTTACATTCTGGGGGGTTTGGAAAACCCGGGGGCTAGACAGCATCCACTTCAGGTTTCTTGCTGTGAAAGAGGCTGACTGGGGTAGGGCAAGCAAATACTGTATCCCAAACACTATCCAAGATTAATTCATTTGCCTAGATGCAAGTTTCCTTCAGAAACACTGGGAGTATGCAATATCCTGGATCATAATGGTTGGGCTTTCAAGACAGATGCTCAACACATTTGGATAACAACAAATAGGGTGCAAGTGAATCTGTTAGAGGACTCTAAGCATTTATTTGCTTTTCATTTGATGCTGGTAAAATTTAATGAGCGACCAAAAACAAATCAGATATCCACATCCATGATACTTCTGGGATATACTATTTGTTGGTGTGTCTACATTTTAAAAGGTGGTGTTAATAATTTCATTAACTCTTATCGTTCTGATCTCACAAAACTATGGAAATCTGTGAACAAGCCATTCCAAAAGGTGACGCTTGGGAACTCGCTCTGTCAAAACACACAACGCCAGTGTTACACGAGTCCTTCACTCCCCTTCTGTGCGTGTTTGTGCCCATGCACCCTCTCAGACAGGCACTGACAAAGAGCACTCCCTTTGTTTCTTCAAGAAAAAGCAACAGGAAGTTACAGTTTTTGGAAGCTGTATTTCTATAGCCAAAAATGCCATGTAACTCCAGATTTGCTGAGCATATTTTCAAAGCCAAAAAGAGCATTTACAAAAAAATTTGCAAGAAATTACTACAATATCAAATTTAAGGATTAGCATAATGAAAGCAGCTGTGTCCACTGGAAAAGCCGCCTGCCAACCAAACAAAACAGGAAAGCGCATCTTTCTCTTCAGTCTTGTGCAAACAGCTACCATGTGTCAGCTGGTCAGCGAGAGATAAAAACCTGAGCTGGCAGAACAAGGGTTTAGTTGGAAACATTCCCCAACAATTATAGACGCCAACTAGACATTAAAAAAGAACAACTATAAATAGTACACCCGCTTGCTATTTCAATGCCGCTTTTGTTTTGTTTTTTGTAATGATTAACATGCTAAATACCCACAGGTTGTGTAAGGGTGGTTCATTTGTTTTGAACAATTATAAATCACCGTTCTTAGAAGCTATGAAGGATTACGTACGTAGAACATCAGTTGTTGTTTACCAGCTAATAAAACATTACTAGGAGCGCCACACCAACTGCTCGTGGGCTAGTACCCAAGACTGAAGGAAGCAACAACAAATAATTTAAAAACAGAAAGTTGCCAACTCTTGGATCCTTGCCTTCCATCCACAGCCATTTTTCCCTAGGCTGCTATGAATCAACAGTGAAGAAAGATCACGTTGGAAAGTTATTAGTGATGACAATTTATATATTTTAAGTAACCCCAATGTCATAAATTGCATATAAAAACTATTTCTGCTGGGCGACTGGGATGTTTAAAATTTAATGGAACCGTGGATGACTATGCCATATCCTCTACACATGAGTGGAAAGAGGTTTCATTTCTTTCTATAACTTGATTCACAGAAAAAGAGAAGACTTTGAGTCGTGCAGTCTAGCCTCCTGGTCAAGGCAAGATATTCCTGCTTAAGCCATTCTAGCTAAATGTTTGTCAAACTTGAAACACTTAAAAACTTTCTGACGACTTGTAATACCAGACTGAATTAAATCAAACAGTTAAGAAAAGTAATCTGATATCATCAACAAATAGTTAACAGTGGAAAGAAATAAAATCAAGAGAGCTACTGAAGAGGTAACGTACCAAAGTCCATTCTATCTTTCTGGTTTCTCTGAAGCAAACTCAACAGCAGGTCACCCAGATAAGCTGATGTTTCCCTAGGAATGCTGTGTATAAAGAGAAGCAAACAAATATGATTATTTTCAAATAATAATTACAGTTCCTTCTGGAAAGCTGACCTCCTGAAATGCCTTTGCATCTTCTGAAGGCATGCTCTGTTGTCTTACAGAAGACATGCAACTGGATTAGGTAGGCCACAAGGAAGAGAAGTAACAACGTGAAACACAAGGCTCCACGTTATTCCCAAATCAATCTACCAGCACTGAACATCAATTCCTACAGGGCCCTGGTGTCCCAAAAGAAAGCAGAAGTGGAAGGTCTAATCCTGAAATGTGACAAGGGAAATGATATCCATAGGACAAAGGCTCTGGAAATTCAAGTAGCTGGCATTTAAGGTCAGGCATAAAAGCGGCACCCATACTTGCAAACCTGGAGTGGACACATCTAATCACCATTTTCCCCAAGGTAAAACCCTCAAGTCAAAAATCTTCCTGGTTATTTACATTTTCAAGTGTAGCTTTCAACTCTGAGCAGCCTTGTAAAGCTTTGGGAGAAGCTCCCCACTGGACTCCACTCTGGATGAAGACTTAGCATTTGGGCCAGGTTCTCTCAAAAATGAGTAGAAGTTTCAATGCCTCTATTAAGAATGTCTCATTTGAACCATTTTTCAGGGCAGGTGTTGCACACTTCCTAAAACCCAGGCCCTTCCAACACAGAACATGTTGGTATTTCCAAAACTGAGATGCCCCAAATTAATTAGTTATTTTTTTTAAATCTTGGCTTGCATCTGCAAAAGGGTTTTTAAAGGATACCAATAAATAATAAGCACTTGTGAGTTAGCAGAAGGGCAGACACAACTTTTAAGGTACCATTCTGTTGCTACAACGGAGGCTACAAAACGATGAAAAACAAAATAAAGCCAAAACGAGAAAATTTACCATTTTGAAACTGATACCATTCCTAAATCAGCACATCTGTCTCCCCAATCTAGATAGCAATTTTACACTTTTTTTTCCAAACTGTTTCCTGTCAGCCCCGCAATGTGATGGCACAACCTGAAAGTCAAGCTGTGTGCTCATTTTAGCACGTGCACCCCATAAATGATTCTGCAGATAGAACTTAATTAACATTTCTTCTGATAGACTAGACATAAGAATCCAACTCCTTCTTCAACAGCTGTATTGGCTTACAGGACTAAAATATTAAAACCCGTGTGTCAAAGTCAGTACATGAGCAGGCACAGAGAAGATGCATTAGCCAGGGTAATATCATTTTATAGTCCATTTTTGAAGTCACATTTCTGTTTGAATGATTCAGTGAATGTTCCCATCTCTTTTCAGTTTCCTGACATACAAAAACTACTACCTCATCACAAAACACACATACCTAGGAATCAAGTTCCTGTTCTTTTCATAGAACATTCTCAAGTCTTGAGGACTATTGGCCTGTCAAATGCAAACATAGATTTGTTAAAAAAAACAAAACTAACACAGATGACCAAAGAAAATAGCTCTCACCTGTTTATATCAGCACATGCTTAAAAAGGAGGCCTAACTAATTACAGCGGGTGTGCGGAAAGAGGTTTACATTGCCAAGGGGAGACCTAAGCTCAGAAGTGACTTCAGTACTGAGCACCCTTCAGTACACACGCTCTAAACTTAACACTCTGTTTTCAGTAGGACAGAGAGACCGCACTACACTTCTCTTTTGCACATCCCCAGAGCCCCCTGGGTCTGCGGCATACGCATCCCCACTTTCTGGAAGGAAAATGCCCTGACAGCCTTTATGGTGGGGCCGGGGGAGGGGTGGGACGGGACAATCAACTGAGAGAGTCAGACTGAAAATAAGTGTTACCTGAAAAGGTGGTTTTCCAACAAGACATTGATAAATCACAGTTCCTATGCTCCACAGATCTGCCTTTGCATCATAGTGTTGTGACATAATTACCTCCGGAGCCTGGAAAGCACAGGAAAGTTATGGAAGGAATGGAGCAGATCTGGCAGCAATCATGGTACAAATTTTAAAAAATCTGCACATGAACTGCAATGCAGTAACAAAACGGTCCAGCATGCTGCAACGAGGTAAATATCTTGGAATGATAATTTAAGCCCTTTAATCTGTACTACTATGTGGCTTTTAAAAGCAATTGCTTTTCCCCCCAAGAATGCAGGTGTTTGGCTGGCAATATGGGTTCTACAGCGTGGGAACAGGGCAGGGTTGCCAACCTTTCCAGATTGGCCAGGAGTCTACCAGAATCAGCGCTGATCTCCCATGGACTACTAAGAGCAATCCAGGAGATTTTTTTCCCCTTAAAATATGCTAGTAAAATCTCCCAGAACAGCTTCAGTCAGTTAGCAACCCTAGAATAGCAGCAATTGGTATGCACGGAAATATGCCAATGAATATCTTGCTCTTCTATCGTATATGCATCAGTGAGCGTCAAAACTTTGCAAAGTAATATCATTTTACAGATGGGGAAGGCGAGGCACAGTAAGACAAAACAGTTTGCCCACCATCACCCAGCAGGCTAGTGGCAGTCCCAAGAACAAGGCCAGTGTCCTATCCAGCACGTAGTATCACAAATAAATGACAGAGTAGAATTGTTTGAAGCTGCTGCTCTATAAGGACAGCACATAAGTGTCATTTTCATTCCACCCAGAGTCAAGTTTTCTGTTGATGGCATTCTAACTATTTGCCACTTCTCAGTTTAATGTCCCTGCCTAGTGCCCAGAAATTGGAAATTAGACAATGCCCTCTTATTCAGAAGAAGCAGTCTGCACATGCCACCAGTTTGCATACTTCAGGAATAACATCCCCGGTGAATCACGGAGTATGCAAGAACCAGCATGTCTCACGAGCCATAATATCAACACTGAAATATTACTGCCCGTTTTAATTTGCCGGGGTTTTTATTAGCTTGCCACGCTACAGAAACACTCGCTTTCTCTCTAAGCTCCTCCCACATGAACAACTATGGTCTCCACAGCACAAGTCAACAGTTGCTGGGCAGACTGCTGAAAGATATTCCCCAAAACATCCTCAGGCAATCCCAAGCACTTGCCATTTTCCAGATGGCAAATCCTACTGCTTTGCAAGCAGCGTTTGAGATGCACAACGTAAGCCGTCACTCACCATATACATTGGGGATCCGCACAGAGTGGCAGCCATCATGTTACTATGCAGGTAACGAGCAAAACCAAAGTCAGCTGTTTAAAGAAATAGGCATGTCACCAAAAACAATGCTTACACCTATATATAGTCTAGAACTGATCTAGAATCTGTTGAAATTACTGGCTAGGGGGAAAAATAGGTGCAGAATTGTTATAAAATGCCAGCTTAGTGGAATAGCAGAAGGCTGTGCTGTAAACTGAAGGCAAGAGGAACAATGCAGCAAGTCAAGAAATAGCAACGGCATCATCTGCACAAACTGCTACTCAGCCAGCTCTCCAGCTGCAGAGAATGCTGCCTGGCGTCAGCAGGAAAGGATTAGAGTCAGTGGCTAAATATAAATGCTTCATTAAGAGTGATGAATATACATTAAAATCATATCAGGTAAAAGTCTGGGGATTCAAGTTTCAGATGCCTGAACCTTTTTTTTCTTTTTTTTTTTTTTTTTTAAATATAGGTGAGAGGGTTTGGGAACTGTTAAATAAGATGATAAGGGGAAGGGATTTTTGCCCTTTTTGTACTGCCTGATAGATGCAAGTTTGTTATACCCTCTCAAAAGAGCTCTCACTTTCAGTCAGAGACTTGTACCCCAAAAGAAACCAATTAAAAAAACACAAAGTTTACACCAACAGAAACTTGCTCCTGGCGATAAGAGATAGGAATTCTGAACAAAATCTATTAGGATGCATCCAATAATCCCAGTTAATGTCAAACCCCCTTTTACTAACAATAGGTCTTAACCTACATTTCTAGACCTTAAACACAAACAGAAAAAGTATTAAGGCCTTTCACTAAAAGCACAAACTGCATTATGATCAGCAAACACATGCTGAAGTGGGCTAAAAGTTGAGCAGATTTTTAGACCTACAGTGAAGCAAAGCTCCACATTCTGAATTAAACCATTTAATATTAAAACATGCATTAATTGCTTATTAAAGTTACATATGTAATCAAACTTGAATTGCTATGAATTTTTTTAATGTAATTTTTCTTAATGCAGCAGGACCATTGTCTGGTATCAAGTTCCTCCTTCCATGCTTGCAGGTGTTCTGCAATTTAATGCACAAGCTCCAGATTCGGTACTTTCATTCCATCTCATTACAAAGGCGCTGCTGAATTGATTTTCCCATACTGTAATTTATTTTTCTAGGGGAAAAAGATTACTTACCTATTTTGATACGTATGCCACTGACACTTGACTTCCTGCGACTTGCATAAGACAACAAGATGTTCTGGGGTTTTAGATCCCTATGAATTATTCCTTTGCTATGTAAAATACGCATAGCGGCTGCAATCTGCTGGAGGAACACTCGGATGGTGTCTTCACTAAGCGTTCCCTTAGCTGAAAGTAATATACATGCAGAAAAAATAAACACCATCTGCATTTATCACGAGTAAAAAAGGGAATACGTTTAACACACCACCGAATGTAGTAAGCCTGAAAAAGTCAGTCAAATCATACTTCTGCATCCTATGCAAAGCCATCCAATTCTATAAATGAGTTTCTATAAGTGAATATTCCTCAATTACATATTCAATTGCATTTTCTTAGCTTTACCACTAGGGATATTTTGAATTAGCTGTATTTACCCCGAGCTGTGTAAATAACTATATTTTGCTTGTGAAACTTGCCATTGTTATTGGTGTTTTGTTTGCCACCTAACAACCTACATAGGTACAGGAAACATGCTCCTGAAAAACAGTTTACCAAGCACTTACTTAGAAGTGCACCAGCCCAGAAGAAATAAGACCGATATTCCATCCTACCATCTGTTCTCAGTTTCAACCAATTTATACTAACATACATGTGGCTAAATTATGCTGGGAATAAAACTTTCACCTATGGCAAGTTATGCTTCAAAAGAAACGAAGAAATTAAAATGTAGTTTGTGCATAGCTCTTCAGGAGGTGCTATATGACTTGTAAGAATGAAGCACGAGCAAATACGTAGCTTGCTAAAAAAAAACTAAATACAATTACAATCTTATTCAAGTGCCAAAGTCAACAGGCGTCTAAGAGTTTCAGTGAAGGCTAGATTAGACCTTTAATACACACAGGTGCAGTAATGGCAGTTGTTAGCTAAAAAAACCCCCAAAACCTAATCCAACACACTGAAGACATAAAAGAACATGGTAAGATTTGGATGATGTAAAACATCCAGGTTAGATCATTGCTACCCAAAGAGAAGACTGCTTTGCTGTTTTCAAAATCAACTTCCATCACGATTCTGCAACTCGCCTCATTACCCTGGGCAGAATGAAATCTCTTCCTACTGAGCTAAAACTGTCTCTTTTCACAAAGCCTCATTATCTCTGTAATTCAGCAAATTTCTAGAGCCAGATCTTGGAAAAGCAAGTGGGAAGAATCAAAACGACATCAACAATCCAATCGGTTCAGCTTCACATTGCAGTTCTCCTGTTTTAATTCAGGTTTAGACTAGAACAGGGCTACCTCCGCTCAACTCCCAAGTGACTGGGGACGCGCCGCACTGCACGCCCCAGTGCCACCCAGCCCCTCCGCTGCACAGCATGTCTGGGTGCTCTACTCACCCTCCGCTCCCACCTGGGATGCTCGAGCACAATTTATACTGCTAACCAAAAGCCTATTCACCACATTCATCATAATAGCTCTGCTTCACTAGGTTAGTGTTTTTGTCCAATTGAGGCATATAGGTTCTTAAAGCTATCATTTCCCATGAAGCTGGAGATACAAGCTTAAATATCCTGAAACAGCACCAGAAAAAGCAACTTGGATTCCTCTGACAGTTTTATAACAAACGTTTTCCTCCACTGATTTCTGCTTTTGGAGAGTCTTGGGTACTTAACAGAAACAGACCAAGTCCCCAAACCAGGGCTCATCATGCTTTTCTACAGAAGCAAGTTCCAAGTCACACTGGGGGCATAGTTAATTTACCAACTGCCAAAATGAAAAAAAATCTAAATCTCAAGCCACAGATCAAAGTATCACTGATGAGCTTTGAACCACAAATACAACAAGGGGATGATAATGTACTAATGGAGAAATGGAGTAATCGATTACCTTGCAAGTAATCTGCCAAATCACCACCATTGCAGTACTGTGGAAGAGAAAGGAAGGCAGGCTTATATTCAAAACATAAGCACTGGAAGGCTCTCTTGCCTCATTACAAGTTCATTTTCATTTCCTTATGTTCCTATATTTTCTATGACATCTAGAAAATCTCTTCCAGCTGTCTGGCTTTAACATTATTTTGTCAATTATTCAGTTATTAATTTGCGTAAGTAATGGAAACATTTCATAAAAAAAAATATAGCACTATGACCTAAAATGCTGCATAATTTATAGAACATAAAGTTACTGGTGTATTTAATAGTGCATATGAAAGTAATTATCTAGCTTTCAGACTTATACATACATTTCAGGAAGCTAAGAACACACTGAAGCAATGCCTGCTTAAATCAATCCATTTCAACACTTTTAATACTTTTATAAATGAAAGCAAATACAAATCAAGTTACAGTGGACCATGGCCCTTAATACATACCTCCATCACCAGAAAGACTGAGTTGGGCATTTCCTGAAAGAAGAAGTGCAATAAATCTCATTTAGGGATATGACAAGACATAGCCTTTCAAGAAAATCCTACAAATTGTAATATTAGATTTTCAATTAACTGAATGACCTCAGTCAAAAAAAAAAAATCAATAACTCTTAGTGTGCAATAACTGAAATTCAAGGTTTTTTTGCAATGATTCAAGATTTTAAAGTGCATTAGAGCTTTTGAAACTGCCAAAGTAACTGTTGAAGGCCAAATTCAGGAAAAAAAAAGCAAGATGCAGGAGAGCAACAGTATCAGGTTCCTTCGCACACCACACCTCCTCTTCAGCCTTCATACTCGCTCGGTTCTTGGCATGAGAGCCAGTACCACACTGATGAAGAGCTTTTTAAAAATAGGAGAAAAATACATCTGGACCCCAGCCAAATTAATCAGCTATTGGATGGCAATTAAAGAGGTCTTGAACATACTTGGTCAAATGCAAGTGACTGCATAAGATTTTCCAGAGCTAACCAATTTCCTGTCAGAGGCATTTCAAAGCACAAATCCTTGCTCCGCTGGCAAAGCAAGCATTGATCCTGCCACCTGAAAAGCTGTAAGTCAGTCAAGGCTCACACATCCCACTGCCAAATGGATGCCCAAATTGCACTCTCAAACTTGCAGGATACTTAATCCAGGCTGCTTGCCTACTTCTGGAAGTGACCTCCCCAATGAGCGCCATCAGATCACAACCTTGCCCTGAGTCTGACTGAGATTTTCCAGTGACGACTTCCTCCAACCCAACCAGTTCCTCAGGGACTAGCTAGCTAGCCTCCGACTGCAAGCCAACCATGCCCTTTGCAAACGGGTAAAAGCTGCAGTCAGCCTGAAGTGTTGTAAAAGGTAGCATTCAAACTAATGTTTTCAGTGTCTTAAGAGAAAGCCTGCCTGCCAGTTCTGCATGGATTGTTGTTAATAGTTTGCTGCCGAGTTCCAATTTCTTAATTGATTTCTTTTTAATTATTTAGCCCATTCCTGCAGAGCCACAAATGTTCATGGCATTTTTTATTTATTTTTAGAGAGACATAAATCTTGCCTCAGAGTGCACAACCTCAGTGGGTATGACAAGATAGGAAGCAGGGGAAGCAGAGAAACAAGACAGGATAACAGGAAAGAATACATAAATAATGCTCAAACAGCACAGAACTTCATTTTCATTTTATACGGAGCTAAAATTCACTTAAGAGCAGGGGTCATTTGAAGTTTGAACAAAAGGCGTCTTCTTCAGATACTAGACAAAAAAAAAAAAAAAAATCACAGAAACCACATTTGGAAGCAGAACTGTGGATAGCTTGCCAGCACTTTGTAGCACCAGAGGCAAAAAAGAGAGAGAGTCAGGAAAGGTAGTATGTGGGAAAACAGATGCAAGCTTCACCACTGTCCTTCGCACTTATATTAATATAAGAGTTCTGAATCTGAGTATAACTACAAGACCTCCCACTCCAGAGAGTAACCACTAAAGCATTACCTAGACCCTGAACTTTCATCAAGGAAAAGGATTTAAACCTTGTGTTTTGACTAGCCATCACAACAAGTTTTCCAGAGACTTCAGACCCAGAATCACCAGGCAGCTTGAACAGGCAATCAGAAAATACAGCGTGGACACTTATGGGTTAAGATTTTAAGTGCTATGGGCGTAGGACACTCAACTACTTGTTTTCAAATCAACATCATTTTATCTGCTTATTTCAAAATCCTTGGCACTAACAAACATTTTAGTCTGGTACAGCACCAGTCAAAAGTTTGAGAAATAAAACTATAATTACAGCTCTAGGTAAACTGCTTCGGAAAAGTTTTGCTTTCAGAATTCCCTGAAGTTTCAGCCATTATCAAACGAGGCTGAAAAACAAGAGCTTAGCCATGAGCTCTGGATCCATCAACTCCAGTAATATTAATGCTCAAACTCCTGGAGTTCTTATTTAAAAAAAAGGGTTTTTAATGTATATTAACGTGCAATAACAAGCTACGTTTAAAGATGAACTGGGTCTTTTAAAGTTTATTCAGGACAGAGCCAACTCCCTGTTTGGAGGTGTTTTCTTCAGCCACCCTCTTTAGCTATGCACAAAAACCACTCAAGGGATTTTTCCCCCCTCCAGCCCAGATCACTACAGATCTGTTTGTATTCTGAAGCCAGTTTCAAAGAAAGCAAATTTCTAGGAATGTTAATAGGGTCTGTTGGGAAGGACGAGCTCGCTCCCACCAATAAAAACTGCTGTTAAAGCAGCAGCTGATCAAATGACAGGAAGTCCCAATTGTTGTGTTTTCCTGCAGCTGCTCCGTCCTGTACTAACCACAGTCTGCAGCCAAATGCCTCAAAGCCATAAGCAGCATGTATTTTATCAGGAGGACAACACACTAAATCAGATCAGATACCTGCCCCATCTGTTTAAAGGAATGACAATTTAAGAGTTCTTTTCTTTCCTCTTGCTGCATCATATAGGAACTTCCAACTAAACTATCAGTATTTTTTTCTAAAAGTCTCCAGGAGCCTCCAAGTAATATTCAGAACATAACGCGTAAATTGGAAGTTACTGACACCAATTAAATTCCTAATATAGTCCAACTGATTTCTACCATCAGTAAAACAGTTGCCTAGACCTTCAAGTTCAGGAACTCACGTGCATATTCTCTCTAATCAGACGGAGGAAGCTCAGGGAGTCGCATCCTAACCATAAGGCAAAAACCTCAGAAATCAGAATAAAGGCCTACAGAATTACGAGCTCACAATATGCGATACACTGTTTACCCTCAACAGAAAAATGCAACAAGTGACAGGATCCAAAAAAAGCAGCTAACACCAATCACTGTGCCCATCATTGAACTCAAGAACAAGTTTTCCAGGATTCCCTTTAAAGCAGTGTCCTCCTTTTGACTGAAATTACTCCTTCGGAAACAAAGTTAGTTGTCCCATGACTCCAACTAGTCTTTCTACACCTAAGCAAGTGGAATCAAAATGTAGGTTAACTTAATATCACTTTAACCCTCCCCCCCATAGTAAACAACTGCCATACCACAATTATTTGGACACACCCTCAGACAGCTGGGGAGGTAGAAGGAGCCAGAGAGGGTTGGATGAAAACATTTTTTTGTACACAGCAACCAAATTTAAAAAAAAAAAAAGGATTGTTTTTTTGCAGTTTATACTGCCACTTTTTTTTGCCAGCCACCTACTCTGAATTCAGGCCCATGTGTCCCTTTTGGCTGTTGTGTGTAATAAGACAAATGAATTAAGTCCTCAGCTTTTGGAAAATAGCAACAAACTGGCAACAGACCAAAAAATTATCAGCCCTGTTATTTCCAGCCTTGCCCTCACTCCCCTTACAATTCCCAGCTACGCAACTGTAGAAGTCAGGCAGTCACAATAGCCCAATGTTTATGAAAACACCCAGGCAAAATCTTACAGCAAATACTTTCCCAAAAACCTCAATTCTGCCTGTGTTCAGCCCTGAATATTACATTCCTGTAATGTTTAAGGTTTTCAAACATTATACATGTAAAACTGAACATTTCACTTTAGACTCCAACTGGACATTTTTTGGAGCTACTGTCTGTACCATCTCACACAACTATTTTACTTGGATTGATTTGGTGGAGCCGAAATCAAATAAAGTAATTCTGAACTTAAGACTTTCAATAAGGCAAAGGCCTGGATTGTTGCATTCTTACATTATGGAGATGTGTCAGTATTGTGCCGGCACAGGAGAATCAGCTTTGCCACGGTTTTTAACCTGTCCACTTCAGTACGTGACAGCTGCCCAACACACTGCTGATAGCATGTTTTGAGACAGATATAGCTTGGAACTACTGAACAACGAGATTTCAGGATGAGGAAAAAAATATGCCAAAACACATCTTTTCCTGCAGTTGGTTAACCCAAATTGTCAATCTATGCCAAACTATTTCCCCCCCCCCAACCCAAGTCAGTTCTTCAGCTTTCTCTCACCAGTACTCTAAGAAAGGGCCTGATATGTTTTGATGGACAGATGAGACACCTGGTAAAAATCACTACATGACTCTCACATTAAAACCTACTGGGAATCTGTAATCTGGCCAGAAAAATCCTTTAATTTCCATCTATTCATTTCAATCCATTAAGTTAATGAGTAAATTAACTGAATCACAAGGAGATTTTTCCAGTTTAGTCAAAAGTGATAACCAGTTCGCATCCTAAAGTAGCACTTGGCACCAGTGCTGGCATCAGGTCACTTAAGTGTATAAGCACACTGATTTTTCCCTTGCACACAAATATCACCGAAAACTGATGAAATGGCTCACCTCAGCACTGCAGTTTACACATATTTGTATCTGTGGGCTTTTGGATACCATAAGGAATAAGTTGGGACTACATTAAAAAAAAAAAAGCTCATATCTAACACATCTGGCTGAGAAGCAAAGCTGTTCACATTATCATTCCCTTAAACTGCAGCCTTTTATTAACTTGCTACATCGTAAGCATCAGGCAAAGCATGCAAAGTATAGCAAACCAAGGAACTAATATTCAGGAATAACACTCACCTACAAAGCTATGTTTAATCACCTCTTCACTGAGATAAAAGCTTTCAAAATTGTAAATACAGATCACACAATTACAGCTGCAGTTGTTCCAGCCTACATCTTTACTCGCTCTGAGGAACAACATGCAAAACAAATTCACATTCTTTTGGAGGAACATGAACATCCATTCAAACATTTTCCTTTGCATGCCACGTCTCTAGTCCTGTCTGTAAAAAAATTAATGCATTGGTTGTCTTCATGTTGTTTCTGAATCAACTGATTTAGGGTTTCCCTGAAAGGACAAGAGGAAGACAGGAAATGTTAGCAAGAAACAACATTTCCCAGTTTCCCTGAAACTTTAAAGCATTGCATGTCTATTAGGGAGGGACCAGGAGGTACCAAGGTAATCAAAACTCTGCCTTTTAATCCCTGACATATAGATTTCATAGACATTAGGGCTGGAAGGGACCTCGGAAGATCAAGTTCAGTCCCCCACACGAAGGGCAGGAAATCAGCTGGGGTCATAGGATCCCAGCAAGATAAGCATCCATTTTACTCTTGATAGTGTTCAGTGTAGGTGCTTGAACCACCTCCGCTGGCAGACTGTTCCAGACCTTGGGGGCTCAAACAGTAAAGAAATTCTTCCTTATGTCCAGCCTGAAACGGTCTTGCAGGAGTTTATAACAGTTTGACCTCGTCATCCCTTGGGGCGCTCTGGTGAACAAACGTTCCCCCAGATCCTGGTGTTCACCCCGATAAGCTTATAGGTGGCCATCAGATCTCCCCTGAGCCTGCGGTCTTCCAGGCTAAAAAGAGCCCCATGGCTCTCGGCCTGTTGTCGTAAGATCTGTTTTCCCGACCCCGATCACACGGCAGCTTTCTCAGGATAGAGCTGAAAGACACCACAGCTTAAGTCAAGGTTACGACACGGAGCAAAATCTTTCCAATTAGAAAATATAAGCTAAAAGAAAACACTCTTAACTCCAACGTCCAAGATGACTTAACAGTCAGGCTCGTTACCATTCTATCATTCCAGTGACAAACAGCCTGTATTTTTTTTGGAAGATGAGGGTCTCTACTAGAATGAATTACCTCCACAACAAACAACCTTACTGAGCTTTCAGTGACTTTAACATCCTGAAATAATAGTGTCAATAGGGCCCCGTTAGGTCTCCTCTGCCTCCCATTCCAGAGTAGAAGTGGTGATAGATCAAAACGTTGCTCTCTATTACTCCAAGTCCGTTAACTGTATTCCTTAACCCCACCATAACCTGCACCCCAAGCGCACGTGGGCTTCTCAGCTTATGCACCGACTTGCATCCAATTAACACATCAGAAAATTACCTTGCACTGTATCTGCCGTCACCATTTTTTAAATAGCGAGCGCTCCTCATTTTAGTAAGCTGAATGAATTTGGCAAGAGCACTAATGATTTAGTTGATCAAAGTTTGCTCGATCCCTTTTTTTTTTTTTTTTTTTTTACTATTTTTAATGCAAGGAAGACCTGCTTTAAGTAGTTTCCTATGTGCACACCACTGCAACAGTTAACACAGAAGGGCTGAACATTTACTTACTTCTGACTAAACGTTACATCGCAGACTAAATGTCAGTTGACATCTGACTGCAGGATCAAATAGCTTGCTTGCTGCCAATTAGTCACATAAAAGAGCGATCAGCCATGGGAAACATACTACAATAGCAACGTCACTCGCATGCTTTTCTTTAGGCACGCGAAACACTGTGCCTAACTAATATATACGGCAGGTAGTAAGTGAAAGTAGTCCAACCTAGTTTGCCCACTACATGGTGCAAAACAAAGGCAAGACTGCTACTATCACACCAAGTGTCTGCTGGAAATTGTTCTACCACACCTGGGTATTGAAGCAGTCTGGAAACAGCAAGGGCACCTACAAACTGTAATGTCTACGCATAGTAGGGTGAGTTAAGGACATGTTAACCTTAACCCAAATCCACTTGGTTCAAGCAAACCAACTTTTAAAGGCTTGTCTCTATTCTTCAACTTCTTCTCAAAACCTACCAGTTAAATACTAATTCAATCTCACTTGTCAGGAGTTGTTATTAGGGAAGCTAACTTTCAGAAATGATATGATAGCAGCAGCTGGAAATTCAGATTCTTGGGTATATTTTATTTAGGTTCTTTTTGCTCTAAAATGATGTTTAGACATTTTAACCTTCGTTTTTACTGGTTGGGGGGGGGGGTGTTACTAGTGAAATTATCCTCAAAGGCCTGGCTACCATTTCAATGGATAAAGATTATTGGAGGTCAGTTAAAGAGGGTCTTATTAAGTATTTAAGCAGGTGTTTATTATTTAAAGAGGACCCTGAAGTGTGAAAAGTCTCTCAGCACAAACAAAACTTTACCCCAAAGACCTCACCACTCAATACTGAACACTGTACAACACAGCAGGTAACAGGACAGTAAGCAGATGTAGGAGAGGCATGACACCTCCAGTTGCTTAATGCGATCAGTTCGTAGTATGATGGGACAAAAACAATTGGATGGTTGAGATACATGTATGGAATACATAGGTTTCTTGTAGAAGAGATTTGGAGGGCCTGCCGGAGGACCATCATTTTGCGCACCAGCTCAAAGGGGTTTCCACAATTGGGGTAACAGGGACTATGTGCTGGAACAGTTTCACACAGAGGAAGAAAAGCTGTTGTCGAGTTCAGAGGCCTCTGCCAAAAACCTGAAAGAAAAGAGGTACCAGTGAATCCGCACTCAGAGACCAGCTCTCCAAAAAAAAAAAAACTGTACCAAAAGCACTGAAGCAAATAATAAGAGCACACACTCAGGTGCCAAATACAACACTGCATATTTAGACGCAACCCCCTCAAGACATTTTGGGAGTCATACCAACCTGACCAGACAGTTTGGATCATTTGGAAGAGTCTACACACTTTGTGCTGGTCAAAGAACTAAAGCTACACAGAAATGTGTTTCTTCCTTATGCAGACCCACTTTCCAGATGTTTGTGCTTGTTTGTAGAAAGGGGCAATGCATCAAGTGGGTCCAACTGGTGTTTCTCACCATTGCTGCTCTCAAGGATGAAAAGAACAGCCAATGCTACTCTGTCTTGCAACAAGCATTGGAAAAAAGAGAGCAAATTCTGCATAGGCAGTACGTTTAGAGTGAACTCATTTCCGGTTTGTGGCACTAGCCTTTCTTCAAACTGTTGCTAATCACACTCTAGTCGTATCAAGTGAAGGCATTAATTCATTCTAGCAAACCACTATTTCCGAGATATGGCATGTTTTTATTTGAGAAAGCGTTTTGAAATGAATTATGTACTAAAACAGGGTTGACTGGCACTCTGTAAAGGACGCTCTCTAACAACACATTTGGGATCAGCGGCTTTATAAAGAACTGCAAATTAGCTTAAATGTAAATATGTTCCAAATAGCTATTTTCCCTGTAAATGTATTTGCATTCAGATAACCAAGACTTTGTACTCGCACAGAATCCTCTGTCCAGATTCAACAAGTAAGTTGTTGCCTATGAAAGCTCCTGCCTGTCTGAGCCAGTTAGTCTTTAAGGTGCCATCCTGCCCGAACTTCTGTCAGACCTCAAGCTAACACAGCAAACCACCTCTGGGTTCAGCAAGACTAAATGACTCCCAGACTCAAAGCAGTGGAAGACGTTGCATTCCTGACGCTGTTTCAGAGACAGACAAATCTTCACTCTAGCACAAAAGAATACTGAACACAAGCACCAGAAGGCCAGCAAAAGGAAACGATAAATAAAATGTATTTAAAAACAAAAACAAATTAAGACTACCAAACTATTTTATCAACAGAAGACCCTACAAAATTCTGTACATTTAAATATTTAAGTTCACCTTTAAGTTGACATTTCAGGTGCCTGGGACCTCAACCTTACTGCTCCAGGTGGTTTATTACTCATCCTTCTCTCATGGAAGAAAGAGTCCAGGTCAACTATCCCCCAAAATGTCTATAGAAACGCAAATAAGAACCACTGTCTTCCATATTCTTGCCTGCTTTTATCCTGGCTCCCAAGATGGCAAAAATATAAAATACATGCTCTGCTTATATGAAATGCTTAACTGTAGATCAAACCTGCTGGCACTGCATGTAACCACCTTATGGAAATCAATGACAATTATGGTGCTGGCATCAGTACAGCACTTTTAATGCCAAGCAAGACAGGCACATTAATGCCGTACCAATTCATCTGGGAATGTTTTCAGATGAATGGGCATTTTCAGTACTGTAACAAGTGAAGACTATACATACTGAGAGATACATCAAGCTGCTTTATTCAGAGGGAGAGGAAGCCACAGCAGTGTATGAAGTTTCCAAAGGTTCGCATGCTAAACGGCAGGATTACTCACAACCGAGGTCTCCTTGGTTATGAATGAAGAACTGTGCGGGGGCATGCTCTTCACTATACAGACTATGCAAGGCTCTTGAGAGTCAGTGTAATCGAAACAAAACCGTACTTGAACAGAGATAAGAGGAGTGGGAATCCATGAAATAAACTGCCATAGGGAACAGATCAAGGATGAGACTTGAAAATAATATGGAAGTTCAGCAATGTGTTTAAAGAGTACCTAATACCTTCAATTCAAGCTCGCCGATACATTCTGAAGTGGAATGAAAACTTATACTTGCGTCTGCACTGTGCTGCCATTACATGCAGAAAAGGTTACCACTTGACACCATGAGGTATTAAAAATATTTCTTCTACATTAAAATCCATTTGCATTCCCCCCCACATATTAACTCCTTACATCCCCCACCACCATTCAGTCTGATGACTTAGTACCACAGTCAGTTCAGTTCTTTGGTTATTCAGCTAACTGATCTATCCAACAGCACATTTGAAACTCGATGATTTTCTGCTTCAAACTGCCTAACAAAAATTAGAAACCGACATAAGACAAATAGGCTCCCAGTCACACTGGGAACTCCCTACTGTGATACAGACACTGCTGGCTGCAACATTGCAGGGGAAAAAAAACCAAAAAACCAACAAACTAGTTTCTGTGGTTCGATAATTGTTTGATTTCCAGAAGTCTTATCTACTGCATTATATTCCAACAATGTTAGCAATTCTATGGCAAACAAAAAAATGCAATACGTGCTAGAACATGAAATACTAAAGCAAATTAGAAGGTGCAGTGACATACCACACGTGTCAATGCCTAGCAGAGTACTCATTCTTGCCAGGTTATAAATTAATGTAATTATGCAAGTTAATGATGTGTAATTTTTCACACTGTAAAGAAACTGTAGGTCTCATTTGTGCAAATGTCACATTCTTTAGCTCATATTTCAAAGAGGTTTTGTCTACAGAAGGGGCATCGCCATGCCCAGTTTTGCAGTTTGCCACGAATGGGTCCAAGACATATCCAAGATATGACAGTTTTATTTAAGTTTAAGGCTGAATGAGAGGCAGACATATCCCCTTCTCAAACTGAGAATATAGGCCTGAAGCCTCATGACTAACATTGGCTCTTCTAGCATCTTCCCAGCTCTGACAGACCAGGAAAGTATGAGAGTCATGTTTCCAAATAACCTTTATGTAAAAAAGAACAAGAAAAAAAAGAAAAGCTTCATAGAGAGGCACAGTGTTCTCTCTTTTGTCACTGGACAGTACTGGATGTTTTGAGCATAAATCAAAGGGAGTACTATGCTTCTCAGAGCCTATACTGTAATGGAAAAATATACAATACATAGATCATCAGTCTGTCATGTGTTCTAAAAGTGAACTAAAGCTGCTATAAGAACGAACAGGCTTATAAGCCTAAACTTGAAGCATGTGGACTTCAAAGTGACTAGACATTGCAAATCACTTCTTTGAAGGCCAGCTCCTCTCTTACTTGCATGTCAAGACACAAACTCAAGATTTGCAATGCGTCTTGCAACGGCAGGTAGGCCATTAAAGTTCAGATGCTGGGCACCTTGTGTTCCCAATCTCAAAGGATCAGGCCCTGCCCCTCCAGGAAGAATGGCAGGCAATGCAGGAAAGGATGCACACTCACTCGCTGATGTTATCAGCTACTTGAGGACAAATCAACAATTCAGTGCTCGGAAAATAGAGGGGGGGGAAAAAGGGAAGGGGGAAGACTGCAAAACCACACATCCTAATGAACACAGTGTTCACATGTTCCCTCCTCAGCACACACACCATAACCCTGCTCCAAGAGACTAGCTTACTTCCCGAGTTTGCTAGTCAACATGAAATCAGTCTCTTTAGCATGTATCCATGAACAGGAGACTCTACCCTAGCCTGTACAGACAGAGATGGACCTGCAACCTGAAAGTTTTTCAGGATGCTGACATGCACGCAGGAGACAAAGTACAGAAACATTTATTTTTATGTTGCTTTAACTGTGCACAGTCCCAAGGGCCTTTAACAACCATTTTATTCATAAATGCACCTCTGTATTTAAGATTACAATAAAGCCCAGGAGACAAATGCATAGTTCTTATTCAATTAGGAAAAACAACTGCATAACCTATATAACTTCATACATGGCTGCACTAGCACTCACAGGCCTCAGGGTACCCAATGTGCATCTTACTAAGCAGAATTCATACCAACATGTACTGCCCATAATAGGCTGAACTTGTGTCCTTTTAATTCTAACAGGCAATATCCCAGATATAAAAGAAATAGGAAGGCCAAGAACTGAAGTTGCATAACAGAGTTTTACTATTACAGGAAGCCCAATCTCCCAGCTGTGATTTACTCTTTATCGTAGCTGGTGGAACTCAGATATACATCAGTAACATATAAATACTGTATCAGAAGACACCACTCCTCTTCTACAGACACAATTTTAAAATGATGCTGACATCTTAACGTCACTTGCCACAATAACTGAAAAGCCCTTCTTTCACATCACCTCCTACTAGGAAATGTTCCTAACAGGTCTGTTCAATAGTTAGCTGCAAACACCCACTTCCCAATTAGCAGCCTTTCCCTTGGACCCCTCTCCTCACTGAGAAAGAAGGTAGCTGCTGCCACTAATGTAGCTCCCAGTGCAGACACTTAAGTGCCAGCTGATGCTCTCTCCCTCCGGAGACTGGGCCAGACTACACAAACAGTCTCTGCAGAGATCCTCAAGCCTCCTCTTGCTCCTGAAGCCCAGCGGTCTGGAAGCACCCTGTGCTTCCCAGCTTTGTATTTCAAGTCCAACAGCCTGTTTCCTCTTTTACAGACATTAGGCTGTCCCTATTTAATAACAAGCACCTGTCTTAAAAAAAAAAAAAAAAAAAAAAAGTGGTCACATCTTGTCCTAGCCTGAGCCAACCTTTGCATTCAGAAGCACAGAAGCCTAAATTCCTGGTAGTGGAGAAAGTCTTTCACCATCACCAAGCTTTTGAGTGTCACTTTACCTTTGTTCACACACAGGTAAATGCTGTACTTTTAATGTGTATTTAAGCCAGCAAAAAAAAGACGCCAAGAAATGATTTACCTGAACATCATAGAGAGCTACAATATTCTCATGCTGAAGTTCCTGTAAGGCAAAAGAATTACATCATGGGAATATAGTCAGTTAAAACGATCATCCTAAATGATCACTTAATCTCCTGAGAAGTATTCAAGGGACAGGTAAATAACAGGTATTTTCAGAATGGACTTAAGGGTGCCTGTTCCCAGAATTTATTTTCCTTGCCTTTTTATAGGAAACACTGCAGTGTAACATGCAGTGAAAATGGGATTGACTTCCAAGCTCCTTACTATCGCTTGTTATGAATGAAATGATTATTTTGCTAATCTCACTTGAACCATCTCCCCGTTTTAAAGAGGAGGGGAAAGCAAGCTAAATGCTACTAAACAGACCTCCCAGGGCAGCTCAAATTGTTACCCTCCTTTCTTTCCCCCCAAAAAAGTACCAGAGAAACTAAACAGAGCAACAGAACGTGTCACAACATGTTTGAACATATTAAACAAACAGTACAGATTATGACTATAAATTCAAGAGAGAGAAAGAAAAGTGGTACAGTATGGAATTACTAGGAGCACTAAGTGGGGAAGAATTTCCCATAAATTACTACAGAACATGAACAAGGTTCCTAGACATAAACTGTGCGTTTGGAGTCAATTAACCTTTTAGTTGAGAGTGGGAAGGTAGCCCTAAGAATGACATGCCAGCAGGAAACATCTAGTTTTCCAACAGCCACCTGCTTTTCATCAGAGGTTGTGAGAAATTTCAACACCATTTAGGAAAGGACTAAAAAATAATTAGCGTGCATGTTACTTGTCCCCATTATTCTCAGTAAATGCAGTGCTTTTGAAGGGGGCCAGACTGAAAGCCTGCAGCACAAAATCCTCTGCCCATACAACAGATTCTGCCCAGACACAGCCTATCCAAAAGCCCTACACCTCCATGTGCCTTAATCCTATTATGGGACCATTTCTAGCATTGAAACCACAATTTAGTCTATTTTGAGGGACATACTCAATTCTTGGCTTTGGCAGAACTAACAGAAGCGTACATATGGAAAACCCTGCATTTGCAGCAATAATGCCAACCACATGCTACAGGCTGGACTGAAACACCAGTTATCTTTCATATACAGCAGCTTTGCAAAAGGGCACTGAAAATTACCATACCTTTAAGATTTTGATTTCTTTCCCAAGCAGGATTTGTGACTTGGACAAGTTCTTTTTGTTGATGCTTTTTATGGCGACTTCCCAATCAGTTTTCTGCAAAACAAAATCATCTTTTTAAAAACAAAACAAAAACGTGGTACTTTCTCCACTACTGCCTGCTTTAAATGAACAGACTGGAAGCTATGAAAGAATCTCTCACCTGTCCCCATTGCTATTGCTAACCTGTTAAACAAATCCGAGGGACCTCTATTTGTATTTACTCTGACTTTTCACATGGTCACCAAAACCACAACAGGGGTTTTAAGCAAAACAAGATTTGGGTTGGAAAAAGAGACCTAAAATGAACAGACACAAGAAAAAAAATCCCATCTTCATAATCCAAGAGGTTTTTCAAGCTGGAGCCAATGGGCATATCCAGTTTGGGCTGTCTGCCTTTAAATTGTCATCTCAGCTTGCGCAGTCAACACTGGAGCCACTTTCCCTTCCACCTCCAGGCTTGCCAGCTTCAGGGTCTCAATGATGCAATGTCTGCATTGCAAACCAGGGGAGGGGGTGGAGTTGTTTGTTAAAACAGAAGTTGTGCCGATTTGATGGCAGAAACATTTCTATTGGCCTTTTCTTTGTAAGACCTTGTTACCATCTCTCTAAATTAGATCCCCGTAGAGGCGGGGTGCTACTTGTAAGTGCAGCACTTGAAGGGAGTTGTGCCAGGCACCCCAAAATTTAAAAAAAAAAAAAAAAAGGAGACACAGGGGCACTGAACATCTGGGGAGACGGGAAGGCGAGGCTGGGAAACCAGACACCTTTACATTTCAGAAATCTTCGGCCAATCCCAAAGCGGCCAATTTTCCATTCGGTCTCCAGTTCTCGACTCAAAACAAACACGGGTCCCTCCAGCAAAACAAAGAGCTACGGAGATGAAATCCCCAAGGCAAGCCGGCACATCTGGGCACCCCTGGGAAAAGGGCTCGGCGTGGGAGCACTCGGGGTTGCCGCGAACGTGCGACTCGCTCGCAGAGCTCCCGATCTTTTCCTCCCCGAGCAGAGCCAGAAGGGGAGGTCCAAGTCGAGGCATGGGAGACCAGGTGCAGGGCCAAGCAGGATGGCCAGGACACTTGTCGATGGGTGGAGCTCTGCTTTTTAACGGGCGAAAAGCTGCAAACCAGGGCTGAAAACCCCATGCCCCCAACCGCACGTCCCCAACCTGCTCCCCAGCCCCCCGTGCCCCAGGGAAGGGGGTCCCTTCTCCTCGCTGGGCAAGGGGGGGGGGGGGGAGAGGTGGTTGTGTAACCAGCCCGGGGCCGCATTTACCTTGCGGTGACGACCTTTGAAGACCACGGCAAAGGCCCCATGGCCGATCAGGTCCTTCTTGCTGTACTCGAAGTCCCCCACCACCTCCATCGTCCTTGGGGGGCATGAAGCCCGGCGGGAGAGGGGCAGCGAGGAGAAGCCGAGGCGGGGGGCAAGGGAGGGGATCCTTCCTACAGCCCCAGCAGCGACCCCCGCCTGACGGGGCGCAGCCGGGCCCGCTCCTGCCTGCCGCCCCCGGGGGAGGGGGCAGCTGCTGTCATGCCGCAGGCCCCCCCGGGCCCGGGGGCTCCCACGGGCATGGGGAGGAGGGGGGAGAAGCCGCCCGGGGGAGGGACAAGGCTACATGAGGGAGACGGATGGTGGCCGAGCCCGGAGGCAGGTGTGTCGATGGTTGCGGGGGGAGGGAGGCTGATCTCAGGCCGGCTCCAGCCCCCGCCGCTGCTGCCCCCCCTCCGCCTGCCGCCAGCGCCGGCTCCGACTGCCGGGCCCTCCGCGCCGCCCGCCGCCTTTTGTAGGCCGCCTCGCGCAGGCTCCCAGCGCCTCGCTCCTTCCGCCGCCGGACAAAGAGTCCGCCTCGCCACCGGCCCCCAGCCTCGCTGTGGCGTGGCCGGGCCCCCGGATCCCTCCGCGGGGTGAGGCACCTCCCTTCTGTGAGACCCACAGCATAGGCCTGGGGCAGTGTGAGGGGAGCCCTCGGCAGCCCCTCCTGGGGGCCCGTACCTCCAACAGCCCAGGGGCTGTGCTCCCCTCAGCACCAGGCGTGTCGGCACCCCTCGCCGGCCTGCGCACTCAGGAGCGCGAAGCGGACAAAAACCCTGCGACCCCCCCGGGTCATGCCAAGGGGACATGGATGCTGCTTGCGACAGAGGAGAGCGGGCCGATGCCCCAGCGAGGGTGCGTTTCTGTCAGGGCGGGACCCTGCACCCTTTCTTTCTGCACCCACCCCAGGCCGCAGGGGCTTGGGGTTTGAGCCTACGCTAGGTTTCGGTGATGCTCGCCCAAAGCCGGAGGTTGCAACCCTGCGGTATTTTTGAGGGGTGACCCCGCCGCGCCAGTCGGACGCAGTTTATGGCATATCCTGGGACCTGCTAGGTTGTCAAAAACAGATGTAGATGCTCATGCTGATGGGCCCAAACCGTGTTCAGTGCCGGCGCGCGGGTTAGCGTGCTCCTGCCTGCTCCTTGCCCAGCGCTCTGCTTGGCCTTGCCTCCTGCGGACCACTGCAGTCAGTGCCAAGGCCATTTCTCCTAGCACAGGCAAGGCCGGAGCATGAATAGGAAAGCAAAAGCAGGAGCAACGGAGGCAGAGTTAATCCATCTGCCCACTGGCAGCACGCGTCAGCGGTGGGACTGGGATTACCACGTAGCCGCTAGAAATGGGGGAAGACTGAGGTCATCCTGTCCTGTCTACCTGCCGGGGCAGAAACGTGGCTTGTACAGCATCACAGGGCTTCCTATTTCTCAGCTGTGTTTCCGCTCCATTAGCTAGCGAGACAATGCTTAAGTGCAAATCTGACCCAGGGGACTTGATGGAGAAGCAAGGGATGGAGACACATATATACCGCTAAGGTGTATCAATGCTATCAATCAGGGACACCATTTTCAATTTAAATGACCTAACCCTCCCTTCGGAAATGTGCAGGGAGCTCTTCATCATCCAGCCTGTGCCCTGGACATGTGGAAATGAGTCTTGGGACTGTTGCAGCTGCAAACGTCATGAAACACATGTTGGTCACATGAAGCCTTTAACCTTCACCACTGTGCCCTCGCATAACCCTGCTCCCACCTCCATTTCTCTTCTGCTTACCATATTGCCTCTTGCTCCGAGCAGCTTCCCCACACCACTGCTCCCTTTCCTTCAAATTCCTCATTCAGGCTCATTTCTCTCTCACTGCACACTGAGACTAGTCACGACTGACCCTGCCGTGCTGCATACCTTTGGCATGCCAGCCTCCCAGCTGACGGCTGATATGCTGGAATGAGAGGCACCACCTGAGTTTTTGCCCCGTGTGCCTTTGGCAGTACCCAAGCAATCGTACGCATCACGTGGTGCATGGGATAAAACAGCTGTTGCTGCTGCGGTCATGCTCCAGGTCCCACATAGCTCCCTCTCATGGCATGAGGTCCCATCCCAACCTCATTGTCTCTAAAGAGCAACCAAGCAGTAAGCACCGGGGTGGTTCTGTCGTTGCTGATCCCCATTACCTGAATGCACACCACAGTTATTACCTTTGCCTCTGCTGCCCTCAAAATGATTGTGGCTCAAGTCTTTTTAGAGCCTTTTACAAAAAGGTGACACAACCAATACAACAATACATCCCACCATCAATTTCAGAGGACAAACCTTGGACTTTGCAAATAATTAAGCGTGTGGAAGTGCTATAGAATACTAATACGAAGATTCAGTATCAAAGAGAAAGGGCTTTAGTTTTACATTTCAAAACCTTTCTTTCTGCAGTGTCATGAACCTCCAAGCCACCACAGCAATGAGCAAACAAACAAGAACTAGCCAGGAAAACGGACCAAAGCACTTAAGTCAGCAAAGAAAAACTCAGCAAGATCCTAGCATGCTAAAAACATTTTCAAAACCTAAATAGGTGTTTAACCATCATGTCAGGTGCTGCTAGTACATCAAAAGGCTGTTTTCTCAATATGCAGGGGAAGCTCAAATTCAAAATCAAATCAGGGAAGCTTAATAAACAAGATGCTTAAATAGACAAACCAAGCTTAATAAACAAGATACTCAGATTCAGAAACTCATTCCCATGAGGAATAGTCATGTATTCCTCTCCGTTGGTTCTTGCATGCAAGGCCACCATCCTTCGGCCCAGTGCCAACTTATGTCCTCTTCCCAGAAACTGCATCACGCAGCCAGCTCGTAAGGAAGACAGCTCAAATGGGCTATAAGTTATGTTTGTGGAGAAAAACATGCTCCAGGAATTTCTAAGCAATTACACCTTCTGGGTCAAAAGTAAATCACTAAATTTCTCTCAACGCCAATTGTGCTGCTTTATTAGCCACCTGCCTGCCATGCTCGTCTTCACAACAAGATCCGGGGGGTAAGTTAGCTTCAGCAAAAGACCAAAGGTACGAGGGACATTGGTGGATGCAGGAGACTCCAGTTACAGGGGCAGCTGGGAGATTTGACTGGGGTAACCAAAGTAGTCAGCTGCCCCCAAAATTTTAAAATTAGGAGCTGAAGAAATTTCTCCTATTACAATGGTCTCCTATTACAAAAAAAACCATGTAGAAGCTTTAATTCCCCTCCAGAGCAGTCAAGATAGTCTCTAATGGCCTACCAACAAACTCCTCCCAGCTGCCCCTAAACCATAAATCACATGGGCCTCAGGATAACTACCTGGGAATACAATCAAGGGATGAGCTGATCCTACTCACCTTTGTATCCAGTGAAGGTGGAGTTGTACAGACAAGGATAAATCACTTCCCCACCAATTCTGCCTGGGTGAGAAGATCACAGAACACTGATGTTAATTAGGTGGGAGTCAAGGCCCTGCTTATTTAAACCTGACCAAAGGATCAGGGGACCACTATACATCTGGCTTCTGAGTCTCCACAGTGGAGGACTGCTTGATTCATGGCTGAGAGAAACAGATGCTTTCACCATTTACCGCCCCCTTAATTATTCCTGACCTTTTTTCTTGCAGAAACCAAAAACTTTCCTCCGAGGAGCAGAGTACCTCTCCGTCCTCATTAGCCTGTCCTCCTCAGGAACCAGACACAGCACATGTCATTAGGAGGTACTGCCTTAATGAGGCACTTCTAATGAGTTTGATGGCGGCATGAACTGAAACATCATTACATGATGGTATTAGGAGGGATCTTTGTAGTAAGAGTGCCATAGTAGCTAAACACACTTAAAAGGGTATTTATCTAAAGAACACCATCTCCATTGCAAGCTGTTTAACTGTAGCATATTTAATGAATAAGAGGGATGAAATGAGACCTGCAAATGGAGTAACTTATACAGATATTCACACCACACACCAGCTTTTGAGAACCAAGTATTTCAGCACATCCATTATCATGATGTTATCAATCTGCTCGCCAGCCAGATGTGTATTTTCAAGTACCTCTTTTAAAAATATATTTGATTATTAAACACCCATCAAGGACTCCAAAGGCAGAGTTTTTAGAGCAAAATTCACACTTGCCGTGCACACCTGCACTTAGAAGTGACAATGTCTAGCACCTTGTATCCTTGTTTTCAAAAGTTCTGAATAACTATTGACTGAACCTGACCATGAGGAAGCAGATTGTAACCACTTCCCCAAAGGCAGCAGCATCTAGAGTGGAGCGCAACCGCTAGTGAGCAGTGCACAGAAGAACCTCAGAATGCTTGGAGACAGGAAACAAGGAATGCCTTATCCAAATAAAACTGAGGCATGGGATTCAGCTAGGCAGAAATTACTCAAGCTGAAGGTTGGCCAAGGGACTGAGGTTACCACTCCTCCTCTCCTAAGAAGTGCCAGGCCATCTTTAAGGACCACTGGGGGGAAAGACTGGAATTCATTTCACCTGGATGCTGGTGTCATGCAAGTGGAAAAACCCTAGTGTTGTTTTGGGGGTTATTTGGATTTTAGAAAATGTTTGGGTTTTTTGCCAGTTTATCTCGTAAGTAAATAAGCATGAAGAGATGGATTTTCAACCATGTGGCTAAAATGCCAAATTAAACAGCATGTTTCAGGGAATGCATATATACGGTCAGCTCATCCTTTTGTATGAGAGCTTTATAAAAGCAGCCATATGTGCCCATGTTTAGGAGCTATGGAAGCCACTTTTATGTGGACTCGATTTGGTACTAAATACTAACCCCCGGGACAGAGGACAGGAGAGAAGGTGACCACAGCAACACAATGTATGTTTAGGACAGGAAGTGGAGGCACACACCTCACTCAACTGAAAAAGCTGGTTTCTGTTTAGAGATGGAAAACCAAGCCCCTGAACAATGCAGCTGGGCAGACTGAGCAGGAAGTCACCTCGGGGTTTTTATCCTGGCTGAGGCCTTTGCTTCCGCTGCACTTCTACTTACTGGTCTGCAGAAGGAGGAGGATGCCACTTACTGTGGAAAGGTGGAAGGCAGGTTGGTTTCTTGGACAGCACAAAGCCTTCAATAACTACTGAGGATCATTGGTGTGGGCTTTCCCCTCCTCTGTACTGGGCTAACATTTAAAGATAAGGCTACTGTGAGAATCCTTTTCTCTCGCCATTTTTGACTCCATCTCTAGGACGAGACAGACTGAAAGACGGTTATTAGCTGCGCCTCTGAACCACCGTACCTTCACATCAGTAAAGTGCGAACTGCTTTGCTTCTGTAGACAGACACAGCACAGCCTTACAATTCAGTGAGAGGCGACTCTGCAGGAAGCATATTAACAAACCGTGTACAGGATATTGAGTTCTTCCCAGAAGATCTTGTGCAGATAGGAGTCAGGCGAGTCGGCTGGCAGAGGGATATGCTGAGAGGTACAGCAGTTTGCTGGTACTCTCTAATATCAATACACGTTATATAAGTAACCTTCTGTTCCAACCTTCTGCTCTGCTTGGTGGTTTTGAGGAGCAGATAGGCTGGTGGTCATTTCCAGAACAATGAAACCTGGTCTCGGTCTTGTATAACAGCTCAAAGAAAATTATCCATGCCACGGTGGTAACAGCACATGAGGCTCGAAAAGCATCTTACTCAGGCCTGTAGAATTACAAGCACGTTTCCAGTGACATTAATGAAAGATGAACACACAGCAATCAGTATAACCCAAGCCGGAAAGTTATTCTGCCCGGACTCACTGCTCAGGAGGTCAGGCATCTAGCGCTGGGCTGAAGTGAGCCAGAAGGTTCCAATATCTTCTAGGCTCGACTGGGGCCAAGAGACAGTCACAGCCTCACAGCGTTAACTAACTCAGCTTTGTAGGGCTGGTGAAACAGAAGCGATCTCCACCTCTGCTGGATAGAAAGCAGCGAGCTGGGTACAATGTGAGAGGCCCCATGAGCCTGGGCTGGTGTTTAAGCACTCACTTGAAATCTGACTTGGAAACACTGTTCTAAGCAACTGCTTTCTGGGTGGTGTGAAGCTGTGCAACAAAGATGCTTCATCCCCTTATGGAGCAGGAAGGTGCCTTGCAATGCTGACCTGGGGCCCTGGGGGCCAGTTGTAGTTCAGGTCTCAGAACAACCCTTTGTCTCTGGGCCTCTTGCTCTGCTGCAGCAGAAGTCAATCCAACTTGGCAACTCTGGCATTGCATCTTCCCTGAGGTTTGGCATCTGTGCACCCCCTATCCACTCTCAATACCCTTGTGAGGCAGGAAAAAAGTGAGTATTCCCAGCTACAGCTCAGGGAAATGAAAGCCTAAACACCATGCCCAGGCTGTCACGGGGAAAGCAGGGACCCAAGCTGCTCTGGGTTAGGCTACTGTCCTGACCTCCTGTTCTCCTTGTCAGCATTCCTTGCAGCAGCATGATGTTTAGGCAGGAGTCCCACCACTGGGCACAAAGCCATGCCAAGTTCCCCCATTGAGATGGATAAAACACCATAAACCCAAACTATCCACTTACAAACCCCAACAAGAGCCCTGGAGGGAGAACGCTTTGGTCCTTACTGCACATTTATTGCAATTACTGCAGAGGAGTTGACAGCACACGATTGATTCATCATTAGTCATATTTGGACTCGCCCAGTTCTTAGACTTCACAGGTATAAACAGTGTGTGTCCACAGAAGAGATACAGCCCTGTGCTCCAACTGATTTGTCAATCATTTTGCATCATGATGGGGGAGTTTTGCCATTGACCTAACAGCACCGGACCAGACAATCCCACCCCACAGATATCCCCAGCTGCATGGAAAAGAAACGACAGCAGGCTGCTTTATCTTTGTCCGCAGCCCTCTGCACCCAAGCCAGGCTGTGTTAGCAGGGCTGGGAGAGTCACTGACTTCCAGAAGCAAATGCCCTCACTTCTCTGCTCTCAGGTAACAGCTGAGACTGGAAACTCAATGCAGTGCAGGCACCAGCTTTCATTTCACACCTGGTCCTTCCAGCCCTGGTGCAGAACACACACAAGTCAAGCAAGAAGCCTGCTCCCCGGACTGAGGCAGGTGGGGTATTGCTGACTGACAAACAATGCTCCAGGCAGCCCATTATGAATTATTACCAGCCAAGGTGCAAAACCTCCTCTGTCCCCCACTCCAATGCAGTGAAAGCAGCCAGGAGACACTACTCACACATAGACACCTGCCCCAGGCAAACATCAGCTTTGAATTTTGCCAGGAGACAATACGATGGATTTCCCCCTTTCATCTTGCTGAAGGTCAGGTGGGGACACCCACCTTTTCTGCCCACACTGAATGCTCTGGTCCCTGGAGGCTTTGCTGACAACGAAGGCAAAGAGCATGAACAGGCTCCATCTTTGCACCCCTCTCCCCTGAGAAAGCAGGCTTTTTGGGGGGCTCAGGGGTCCCAACAGAGCTAGTGGATCTGCAGCTCTAAGAGGTCTTGGCACATTAACAATCAGGAACAGTCATCTGGATCCAGAAAGAAAGGTCTTTGCGTCATAAAAAAATCCAAGTCAAACTTTCCCTAATTAAAAATTAGAGCTGAGTGAGTGACACGTGTATGAGGCAGAAGATGAGATTGTCTTAAGCAGCCCTTGCCATACACACTGGGCCGCAGCAGGGGCCAGCTTCCACCTGGCAGGTTCTCTCCATGGCACCTCCTATCTTCTCCATCTGCAAAGGGAAAGAACACAGGGTCCCATGAGGACAACAGTGGTACCAAGGAGAGCGCAGGCCTGCAGGCTGTATCAGGGCTGAAAGGCAAGCCTGGCAGAGAGGTGGGAGGCGAAGAACTCCAGTGAGCACCCAGCAGAGCAGCCTGGGAGCTCAGGGAGGGCCGGGATTCCTACCACCACCACCACGATGCAGAGCCAAGATGGGCAGAATCAGCTGAAAACTCAGGTCTACCCAGACTGCAAGCAAGGTCTGTTTTCTGGATGTATATATACCGTGCAGGGCCCTAATCTCAGCTGGGTCTGCTCAGTGCTGCCATCAGGTGACAATAATGAAGCACAGTTAATTTAGTGAGGCAAAAGGCTGCATTTACACTCATGTTGTATGGACATGGGAGGGCTGGGAAGTGCTGGTTTTGGAGGGGCTGGTACTCACATCCTTAGACACTTGTCTTTCCCCCCGCTTGCCACCCTCTGTCCATCAGGGCTCCAGTCCACTGCAAACACCTAGCAATGCAGAGATCTGGGTTATTGCCACAATCAAAGGAGAGTAGAGATGTTCCCCCTACCGCCGGCCTTATGGTGAAGGCAGAGGAGCTGAGCCTCTGCCTTCTCCAGAGTGGGCATGTCCCAGGCCCTCCATGATGGGCAGACCTACCTCGTCAGCGTGGCCAGGAAGGTCGATGGCCAGTTTCTTCATCTTGGCATCCCACACCTTGAGGGTACTGTCGCTGCTCCCGCTCACCAGCAGACGGCTGTCCGCTGACCAGGCAATCTGGTACACAGCCGAGACATGGCCCCTCAGCGAGGTGAGATACCTGCAGCGGGAAGGGTGGGAGGGCGAGGATGGGTAGTCAGGCACATAGGCCTCATCCCAAATGGTGTACCTCTCTGCGGGCATACACTGTACTTACACACGCCCATTAGATGGGCAATACACGGCTCACCCATGGTTGTAGCAAGGCCAACAGGCTCCAAACTGTCTAGCACTTCTCCCACTGATGGGCTTAACACCACCCATGCCCCTCCCCAGCTGGTAACATAGTTCATTAGCCCTTTCTCAACTGTGTACAAGTGCCATTGTGGCCACTCTCCAGTATGCGGCCAGGGACTGAAGAGATACTAAATCCTCCTCTATTGTTCCTTCAAGATCCATCAGAGATGCTCTTCCAACTACCAGGCAGCCCAGTCTCAGCCGCAGGCACCATAATGGCTGCTATCCCATATAACCGCCCACGCTATGCAGAGGAATAACCAACCCTGGAATATCATCTGTACTGCAGGAGGACTGAGGGACCCCAAATAATGTTGCCATCGTATCAGATGCCACACAGACACAGAACAAAGGAGCGGCCACTCCCCAGAGAGCACAATTTCCACACAATGGCAGAAGGAAATGGCAAGCTAGACTGGGGGTGTCTGGGCTCCAGGGCTTCACCTGCAGCCAGGCAGGGTGGAGGAGCAGTCAAGACTGCGTCATTCTGCAACTGCAGCAGCCAAGCATGCTGGGTGTGCCCAACCAACACCCCAGTCTCCAACTGGGGCATCTACAGCTTCACCTGCAGCACTAGGGGCTGGGCATCTTGGCACTGAACCAGTAGGACGGCACCTGGGCGTGGGGCACTGATGTTGTGGAGCTGTGCAGCAGCTTAAGAACAAGGCCTACAGCACAGGGGGATTAAGGGACTTGCCCAAGGGCACAGTGAGTCAGTGGCAAAGCTGTGCACCAGGCTGAGGAGAAGGCTGACTGTACTCGGCTGATTCCATGCTGTATTCCCTCCTGTGTGTAACCTGCAAGTGGCAATGTGGCCTGGGAAGCGAGCACCCCAGAGCATCCTCTGGAGGAGGAGGAACCTACTTTCCTGTCCTGCCTTCCCAGAGCTTGATGGACTTGTCAAAGGAAGCACTAGCTATGACCCGTGTGTCTGGCGAGAAGAGGACTTGGTTGATCAGGGCCTGGTGGCCTGTCATTCTCTCCAGCGGCTTCTTGTCCTCTGCTGGGCTCCACAGAAACAGCGTGAAGTCGTCCGATCCCGAGACCAGCCTCTCTGGTACCTGACCCTGCAGCAAGCAAGCGAAATGCCTCAGTGCCACACCGCGGTACGCAGGCTGTGCCCTCAGAGCACGGAGCTCACCCGACCCCGGGGGGAAAAGCAGGCAGGAGGGAGCCAGCCCCAGCCTGTTCTTTCTGTGCTGGTTGGTACCAACATTACAGAGCACGGCACAGGGCGGTTTTCCTCCCGCAGACTTACCCTGACTTGGTCATACCTGGCCTGTGCCTTCTGTTTCAGCTCCATCACTGTGAGCATGAGCAGAGAAAGGGAATTAGACGTGGGATGGCAAACGGGGGCACAACAGAGCTGGGCTTTCTGGCTGTATGGATGGAGCCTACTCCCTCGGGGTGTTACCCAGGAAGGATGCCAAAGGGGACAAATCTAGGGGCATGAACTCGCCTCCTCTCAGACCTCCAACATGGATCATAAGAGGAGGCTGCACTTTCAGCACTAGAGCACAGCATGTGTGCAGGCCTCCAGTTCTGCAGAGCATGAGGCTCTCAGAGAAGGGAAAGCCACTACTAATGATTTCACAGAGGAGCAGGGAGGGGACTGGGACCACTCAGGTCGACTTTGGGCACCGGCAGCCCTGAGGAAAGTGCCCTGGCCCGCCCCCTCACCCACCCCAGCCTGCCACCAGGCAAATGCACTTACAGGAGCCGTTCATATCCTGTGGGTTAACAGAGGCCTGGGCAGGCTCAAAGGCACCTGTGCGGAGGACGTAGTCGGTGCTCAGAGCCATGGTGTTCACCCAGTGCGCGTGGCCCTGCAAGGTGCGGCACAGCACCCCCTGAAAGCAAAGTGATCCCATGGACTCGGGGATGAATGCAGGAGCTCCCTGCCCCCTCTTCCATCAGCCCTCACAGGGCCTCATCAGGCCACGAAACCTCCAGGCCCACGACGATCCCCCCATGCCTCAGCTTCTCCAACCCTCCCACGCCATTGTGAAGCAATCCACGCAGCTCCTCAGCCCGGCCAGTCAGGGCACTGCTGAACCATAGGACCCAGGCAGCATCTCTGTCCAGACGCCACTGATCGTGACCCCTGGCATCTACAGCCTGCTCAGTGCACTTACATCCTGGCCTCTCCAGACCTTGATGGTTCTGTCCTGTGAAGAGGAGTAGAGCAGCCCGTCTCCGCCCCACTTCACGCATGTGACCGACTGCGTGTGCCCAGTGAGGATCTTGTCACATCGGCCCCCGAGGGTGTCCCAGATCCGGACACTGCCGTCCTTGGAGGCGCTGGCCAGGTTGCGGCATTCTGGATTTCTGGGGAGGGGAGACAAAGCACGGCGCTGGAGGGCTCCCCACAAGGGCCCGCGAGGGCTCTCTAAGGACGCGAGATCTTCAGCTGAGGAGAAGGCGGCTGGGTGATGCTCAGACAGGAGGCCCAGAGAGCAACTTCCTTCGGGGAGCGGTCAGTTTGTAGCCTGTGCCCTTCCTAGATGTTAGCAGCAGCCTCTCTGGTGAGGGGTAAGCTCCCAGCGGGCTTTGGGCACCACTGCAAGGCCTCCCACCTACTGACACAGAAATACCAACCTCCCACTGCTTCCCACATCAGCTGGCCATGGGACTTCTCACTTCCTTTCTTAAGCAGCGGGCAGTCATTACACATCAGTTTGTGGGGGTAACGTGTTTTGGGACATGTCGCAGGATGCTCTGCTAATACCTCTGCCCAGTTGGGCTCCAGGAGCACAAGGCGCTCAAGACTATGGTTGGGGAGTAGGCCCATGCACCTTGCAAGCCAGACATATGGACAGTCTTGGGCTCTGTTCCAATCACCCCCCAGAAAAGCCCAGTCCCGTGGCCATCGAGCTGGGAGGGCAAATCCAACAGGAGTTCAGCAACACATTGCAAATTGCTCGTGGCTCCTTTAGCTTTGCAAAGGGCACTGGGCAGGGAGCCAGGATTAAGTCTGTCCCCCCACAGTAACGTACAAGTGCCAAGCGCCAGGGCAGACTTTGAGCTGGGCAAGGAAGGACTCCTGTGTGCCTGAGGTGCACTAATGGGACTTGGCCAAGCCCTGCAGCACTGCTGTGTCTTGAGCAGCACAAACCATTGGTCTTCTTAAGGAGAGTAATATCCTGGGGCCAGGGGTCAGGCAGGCACACGGGGGGGAAATAGGCAGAAGGGGGCATGGCCAGAGAGGGAGAGAGACTGGGCTCCTAAGGGTACAGCTTGAACCAGATGGTGGGCGAGCAGCTGGCATCGCAGGGCCCACCTGGGAGGTACAGCCTGCAACCTGGCTGCAGCTCACTTGGATCAGGGAGTGGAAGAGCAAAGCCTGAAACCAAGGGCTGGGCCCTTCCACAACGACAGGAGCAGAGCAGGGACAAGTGCAGGCGGCTGCAGACCAGAGAGCCCGAGGGAACCATTTCCTCTCTTCCTGCCCACCTCCCCCCCGCCATCCGTTCCCTTTAATCCAGTTAGTTCTTTGCGAACAGCTGAAGCTTCCCCCGGGATTTCTGCTGGCAGGGCTCTGCTCCAGGGCATTTCTATCATGCCTTGAACTATCATCTGCACCAGATCCACACATAAAGAACTGCATGATAAATGAACAGGATGGCTGAGGCAGCCGGGGGAGCAGGAGGGCCCCAAGGGAGCTCTCAGCACTGGCAGGACCACATCACATCGGCATGCAGACAGTGGTTTTCCCCCTCCCCTTCCCTACTCTGCGCTGGGGTTGGGCACACCTGGACTGAGGGGCAACTCGGGGAGACAAGCCCAGCTTCAGCCCTCCAAACCCCTTCATGTGGGAAAGCTGCAACAGGGAGGAAGGCCTGAGTTCACATCCCTGCTCCCAGCCTTCGTAAAGATGCTTGCCACTCCCAGCTGGTAACCGGAGCTCCCTGGCATATTTTAGTCCTAAGTCTTCATCATGCAGCACAAGAAACAGGCCCCCAGCATGCCTGGCAGAGCCAGGACTCCAACCCAGGTCTCCTGCCTCCAGCCTAGCGTCTAGTCCACTGCCCACACCTCTCCTGTCCTCCAACACTGCCCGCTTTTCAGCATCTCTTTTCCTACACGCTTACTCTGTTCCCAGCCAGGGCACTGGGGAGAGCCATGGCAGAAGCATGTCCTCTCTCGATCAGCAAAGTCAGGAGCCACGGCTGGAACATTACTTACGCGTGGAGCGGCTCCCAGCACAACCACGTGATCCACTTGGAGTGCCCCGTCAGCGCTCGGCCGATCTGATTCCCTGTGGCCGGGTCCCAGAGGAGTATCTGGCGAGCAGAGCATGCAAGGCCATCAGGTCACCAACCACAGGCACCGTGGCACAGGATCAGTTTCACCCTCCCAGCCCAAAGGGACCACAGCTGATAACAGGGGAAGGCACCAAAGGACTACTCCCAATCCCTGCAGCAGCGAGTGGATGCCTCAAGGCAGAAGAGCCAATGGTGGTAGAAGACTAAATGCAGCAATCAAATTGCACAGCAGGCGGCTGCTGTGCACGGCCACGTTTGCAGCGTGCTGGGAAGGCTGGTTCTTGGACCGTGCAGGGGGGATGTCTCCTGCTCTGCGGTGGGTCGTTTCCCCGTGCCCACACTCTTGGAACAAGCACTCGACTGAGTGCAGAACTGAGACGCACCTGCCCGTTCTTGCACCCCGAGGCCAGCTTCTTGCCATCAGGAGCCCAGGCGATGCTGAGGACCCAGTGCCTGTGACCTGAGGGGGAGAGAGCAGCAGTGAGGGCAGGCAGCAGTCACCTGCAAGGGCTGGGTGAGGGCAGGGGGCATTCCCTGCACTTGCCCCAGCCAGGCTGCCTGGGCTCACGTCCATGCCCTGCTCCGGGACAGAGCAAGCCTGTCGGGAGTGTTTTCCAGAACAGGCGGGCAGGGGAACCACCGCTGAACACCGCTTGGGGCGCAGCAAAGCAGGGACCTCACGGGCTGCAGGCTCCTCATGCCATGGGGGTGCCATCACCAAAGTCTGCTCCAAGCCCTGAACTCACAGCCAGGGGAAAGGAACCTGCTTGGCGGACCCCCCCCAAACCCTGCCCTGGATCCCCCTCGTGCCTAGGGCCACCCCCCAGCCTCCCTCCTGCTGCACTGGCCTTTGGCTGTGAACTGTGGCGTCTCTGTGCTCAGGTCCCAGAAGCGCACGGTGGTGTCGCCAGAGCCGCTCGCCAGGTACCTGCAACAGCAACACGCAACCCGTGGGGGCTCAGGGCGGCACGCAGGACGGGGCTGCTTCCTGGCGCCTCCCCCAGGCCAGGCGCTCTCTTCCTTTCCCCTCGCCAGCCAGCCCAGCACCAGGCCTGGGTAATCCTGCCCTGCTGCCTCTTACTTTCCAGTAGGGCTGAAGGCCACGGAGATGACGGCTTCCGTGTGTCCCTCCAGGGAGCTGGTGCAGCGCGTCACCGCTCGCACCCGGAACACGGCCTGGGGCTGGTAGACGACGTCGAGGACTCGCTCCGACTCCACCGCCTGCCCCGCCAGCGTCTGCTCCAGCGACGTGACGATTTCGGCATTCTGGACGTAGAAGGCCAAAGGCAGCAGCTCCTCCTGGAAGACAAGAGACGGGGGCAGATTTCCACCATGCCGGCTCGTCCCCACCTTGCGCGCTTCCCCGGCAGGGGCGGGGGCATCTGTCCAGGGAGGGAGGTCAGAGATCCAGGTGCGCCCTGTGCCCGTCCCCCGGCGCTGGGTGAAAGCAGCGGTTGTGGTGTCCCGTGGGGCTCGTCGCCCCAGCTCAGCTGTGCCCCCACGCTGGCACAGACCTCCTGGAGCAGAGCATTGCAGAGCAGCTGCAGCTTGTCGGGCGTGATGTCGACGGGGGCGTCAAAGGGGCAGCCCAGGGCCTGGCCGGCCTCATCCCTGAACTGGATCAGCCGCCGCTCCACGTCCCCCTGCATGGCCAGGGCTCGGCGCCGCGCTCCGCACGTGCGAACGCGCCGCGCGGCGCGCACCGATGACCTCACGCCGGCGTCTCGCGAGGCACGCGGCTGGGGCGTCCCGGCGGTAAGTGCAACCGGGGCGGCGGGGGGCCTTAAAGGGCACCGCGGGACATCCGCGCAGCGAGGGATTGCGGACTGACCGGCGCGGTCCAGTGCCAGCGGTCCCTGCAAGGCAGCACGCCCACTCCCCCCGGTCTATATATGTGTTTATACAATTTATGTATTTATAAATGTGTCTCGACCCGAATCACTATATTGGGCGATTTGGGCCCGAATCATACATATCAATATATCGCTATCAACATACTGAGCTATAGCATGTCTATATAGGCCTGTCATATCTATGAGCTATATATATACACAGTATACATATACATACACACATATACAGGAGAGCTCTATATACACACACCTCTCACACTTCCATGTACAGACACATGCATATGGACATACGTGGACATGTTCTTATGTAGACACGTGCATATGGACGTGAGGTGTGTGTATATATATCCATCCATCTCACATATATATGAGAAACATATAGATCTCATAGATATGAGAGATCTATATAGATATGATACTGATAGAGATATCTCATATACAAGAGAGATGGGTATATTGATATGTATGATTTGGGCCCACATGACCCAATAGACATCCAGATATGGACATATATGGACATGTCTCTCATATAGACACATATCTATCCCTTATATAGATCCATCTCTCTCTCTCTCATATAGATATATAACTATAAGCATATATGAATATAAATGTTGTCTGGGCCCAAATCAATTCCCAATTCCATCAACTGAGCAGAGCTCAGTTGTTCAGCTCCATGTGGTGCTACCATTGGCAAGGGTCTTGTTCCCCAGACCCTCCAGCCCAGGGCTTCAGATGCTCCTAAGTCCACCCCATGTACAGGCCCAAGCCCAGAGGTTGCCTTTATCATAGCATACAACAAACCTGCTTACCAAGAAGTCACTTCTGTCCACTTCTCCCTTCCATTGCAATCTCACATCAAAGGAAGCCCAGTCAGGAATGGGAACAGGGAGATCACCATTTACTAGCATATTGATGTATATTTTTTATTAAACAAGAGCAAGCATCCAAAAAGGAAGCGAGTAACAAAGCCCAGGGACTGGCCTGTTGTGCGCAGAGCCCTGCTGTGTTCCTGGATCACAGGCAGAAAGCCACCCGTGTAGCTGTATCATGCTTATGGCGCATCTACGCTAGCCGAGAAGGTGCATGGACTAGACTGGATAGCCCCCATTACCTAGCACCAGTTAAAACAGGACTGAAGACAAGGTTCCTTGGGGTTACAGCTCCCATAGGGAAGCCCAGGGCTCAGATCTGAGCTGCTAACTCAGATCAGGCACAATTGTTTTACTGGTTTTCGATACTGAGAGTTTAGCTGTCAGATCCATACAGGGTGCAACCCTGGTGCTTCAGTGCATAGACCGTGTTCACAATGGTCACAGTCTGACACTTGTGCCAGTGTAGGTGACAGCATCACATTCTCCAGGAAGACCTTCAGCACCCCGGCATGGGTCTCCTCAAGATCGGCCAGCAATGTGCTTCATGCTGCCGCGGCCAGGCAGGAGGCAGAAGGCCGGCTTGGTGATGCCCTGGACGTTGTCAGAGCACTTAACAGCAGTATCCCCTTTCCCCAGCCCCCTGGCCCCTTTGCTGCAGCCAGACATGGTCAAGTATGCACAGGACCCAAGTTATCCGTCACTGCTGTGTTAGCCTCAGTTAAACACATTTTCTCCCAAGCACAAGCCAGCCAATAGCCCAGGACTGGCACATGTACACAACACTGTTCTACTCAGGTTTTAGTGAGTGGCGTTTCTGATGCACTTTGCAATGTCTTGGGATAGTGTTAGAACTTATCTCATGAATCAGTAGGATTTTTCCGGGGACAGTAGATCTGGGCAACTCTGGTGTCCCAGACGGCATAACCAAGACTGCGCAGTAGTGGAGCAGACTGCTGCAGGAAGGGGCAGGTGCCGTGATAACTTAAGTCTCGGAAAAAGAACTTTGAAAAAGAAAATGCATGAAATGAGCTGAGCCAGGGTCCTTGGATTATTCAGTCTGGAATGAGCCAGCAGGTTTTGGCATAGAGCACTGCATCTCCAGCAGGAGAAAAGGGGGAACCTGGCTCTTCCGGCAGCCATGGAGGCAGGTTGAGGTCCTGGGATAGTATCTCAGCTGCTTGAGTGGAACTGACACTGCTAAGAGGGACGGTGCTGTCATTCTGCTTCAGAGTCAACACCCCCCCGCCAGTTAAAATGGAGGAGCTCACACCTCTGAGCTACTCCAAACCGACTCGAGACTCAGGGATCCTCCAACATGGTAGGTGCTCCCCCCCATTTTTAAGGATTTCTTCAGAGCTCAGTTCAAAGGCACACTTTGATACCAAGAAATAACTTCCAGAGTTGCACCAGCACTGCAAAGACTACAAAGGGGCTCCACAGGATTTAAGTTCACAGCCTGTCAAAGATGCCCTTCCAAGCTGCACAGGCTTGCTGTGAATGAGGGCTAATTAGTACCAAGGGAAAGAAGAAAGTTCATTAAACTGCATTGACAAAACAGGCCTCTTGCTCCTTAACCCCACATATGTGAGGCAGCAATGCTGTGAGGAACAACCCACCAGCAAAAGAGATAGACAGCAGCACCCAGGCAGGTTCAGATTACACGTCTCCCACTTTATTTAGGTTTCATCATAGAGTCAGTAGTGGCACATTCTAAACGCGTACAATAAAAACAAGTCCCGAGCATGGTTTTCAGAGCAGTCATCACCTTCCTTGCACAAAGAGCACGGATCCGCTGGGCAGCAAAACCAAGTCATTGGGGAGCAGCAATCTGCCTGCAGCGCAGGGACATTCATTCACCAAAAAGATGGAAGTGGGCTGGAGGCAGTCAATAGCTTCTCTTTCCAGCAGTCACAGCTAGATGCTGTGACGTTAGAAGCCAGCAGGTTCAGCAAGTGTTGTGGAGGTGAAGACAAGAATCAAAATGCATGTGGACCCAGAACAAGGAAACATCTGGTGCTTACTTGCCACAGCCAACCTAATGCTTTTCCCAACTGCTGGAGCTGAAGTAGCTTAGACAGGAATAGTCATGTTACTTATAAGCATTCGTTTAATTGATGGTCTAGACAATGGCACTGGCTAGGGGTTACCAGTGCTCAGAGCTTTAGGTTATGAGGACGATGAGACTTGCTCGAGGTTATTCAGGACACATAGGCAATTATGACAGTGCTGCCACTCACCCTCCTACAGTTTTCAAGTTACTCGTACTATACAGGAATGACTGTGCTTTCATTCATCTTGCCCAGCAGCTATAGCACCAAGGAAGCTGTGCGTTACCAGGATCCACATAGCTTGAGTCAGCCACTATTAAATTGGCTTGACGTGAGCCACACAGAGGGTTGCACCAAAATACATTTAGTCAAACCAGTACTATTCATCCTTCCACGTTTATCTTCCCCCATGTCTTTAGTTAAGATTGCCAGGCCCAAGCAGTTGAACTTCCTTTCTGTTGCAGCTATTTGGCAGGGACGGAAAGCACAACATTATGAGCCTGGCCTCTTCTACCCTGATCTACCACCAAGATTTGGAAGCTTTCTTCTTCTTTCCTGCCCATCTTCTTTAGGATCCTGCACTTCTAAAAGAAAAGAAAAGAAAGCTTTCCGAGTTACTTGTGACAACGTGCAAGGCTCCTCACTATTTTTCCTGTCACCTCAGTATTTCAGGGGAGTAAAAAAAGAGAATCACTGCTTTATCCTGTGCACCTGAGTAGCTGTACCCAAGCAGGGGCCACAGGTAGTTGAATCTTCATCAGCTTAGTGCTGTTTTCCAAATCCATGTTCTTTGGAATGCTTCGCTCATTTGCTGGAACAATATCTGCCTATCGAGAGCTGGGTGTCACTAGAAATGTCACAATTCAGACTTCCAACGACACACATCATCAGTAAGATGCTTTGGCACTGAAATGGAAAAAACTACTAGACTGAGAATCTAGAGAGACCCTCTCCCCCACCACAGCAAGGCAGGTGAGCATTTACAACTGGAAGACTAGTGATCAAATCTTACTTTGCACAAGCCCTGACCCATATCAGTTACCTGGATTTTCAAAACTGATGCGCAGCAGATTTCTCAATGTGAGTATAGCTGCATTTTAAGCAGCAGTAAGTGGTCAAGCAAACCAGTTATCAGCACAAAGACCACCAACAGGCCTGCCTGTCTATTGATGTGCTTTTTCCTTTAAAAAAAAAAAAAAAAAAACCAAAAAAAACTCAAAAGACTTCTTTTTATGAAAAACAACAGCTTTGATTTTACACCAATATGCATAGTTTCCACATGAAAAATTTAAAATATGCAAGATATACATATATCTTGTATATACAAGAATAACATCTGACCAGTTTTACTAGCCAAGGACTACCCGGGGATTTTCCCCCCCACCACCCAGCCCCATGAAAAAGAGATGACCCATGTTTAAAAGATACATAGGAAAAATCAAATTCCATCAAAACAGAAAACTGACACGAATTTTAATATTTATATATCTTTAAATCAAAACACAATTAAATATAGTATGCTTTAAGTACATGTATACTTGGGCATGAGAGAAATAAGAGGAGGTACACAGTACCAAAAAAACCTATACACAGCCTTTTTGCTTCTTCTTATAGACAATACCAGGTGCCCCTATACAATCAAATATTGCAACAGAATAACAATTTCTACTCAATCAAGGCGGTCTGAGAATTGGAGGCGATTGAGAATTCTTATCAGGTGATGATTTTTTTTTTTTTTGCATAAGGCTAGAGAAAAAGCAAATCGGAAGAATAAAACAAAACCCCCAAACAGAAATGTTTTACAATAAAAAGACAGTGATAATGTAACGGAGTGACACCTCAAGTGCTTCGTATACTCTGCAGAATCGATTCACTGGAGATCAAAAGAACAGAAGTGCAGGACAGGGTGGCTCTTTGTTTAAATGAAAGGCTATACAAATGGCAAACGCTGAAAATAACCACAGGGATGGGGATTAGAGGGAAGAAAGAGGCCAAGCGTCATGAAACAACAAACCCTTCCTTAAAAACAAAGGTCTGGGAATAGATACTATACTGGTTTGAGGAGAGCAGGCTATGGAGAATGGCAACAACGCATGAGAGCAATTATTTTTTCTACTTGTAGGATGGAACAGTAAGAAAACGAAACAGTCTGCTAGGCAGAGTCTCTTCAGTGCGGCGTGCTGGACTCGGAGCAATGAATCAGGGCTGGAGAGTTGCACAGGTGAAAGACTGGACTGCAAGTCTTCTGCGTTTTAGAAGCAGGGGAATGTGTGTGTTCATGTAGGTGTAAAAGCTCAGACACAGGCAGGATAAGCTACACCATCCAGTCTTCACTCCTGACCACGTTATGCCTGTCAAAACTGATGCAGGTATGAAGTAAAGTCCAGTTATCTTACAGGCAAATGCTCATCTAGTTCAAGTAAGGAAAAATAAACTCTTATAAGCTTTTTAAGATCACTCGGTTACTGTTCAACATTTCAGGTTCACAGCTCGAGTGGGTGATGTGAGGGCAGCTACCCTGAGGCCTTTGCAGTTGCACGTTAAAAACAAAACAAAACAAAACACGGAACAAAAAAGTTTAGTAGTAGAACGAGAACTACAGCAAAACTTATCCCCTCCCTGGTGTGGCTCGTGTCCTGTTCCAGATAGTTTGCTTAAAATTCCTTCTGAGACAGGGTGAAGCATTAGTGAAGCCGACCAGTTTCTCAGCGATGGGTTCATGAACTGCCTCTTCATCTCTTTAAAAACCTTCATTATTGCGAATGCCACATGCACAAGGAAAACAAACGTTACTTTGCACTCTGTAGTAGAGACACAGGATTTCTCTCCTTTTTATCCTTTCTTTTAAATGAGGGAGAGATTAGCTGTCTTGGAGCAAATAGTGCTTTGTTTTCACTGGCTGTGTTAGAGAAGAATCCACTGGAAGGGAAAGTTTACTATATCTTCAAAAGCAGAAAGCCAGATTTCCTTGGTCTGGCTTTTCTAAAATCATAGCTGGAAAAGGAAACATAGGATTAAAGTTCATTCTAGACAGGACAGCCAAACACCACAGACCAAGCATGCAGTGGAAAGTCACATTTGCAAATGTTGACACCAAATAGGTGGGGAAGTTTTTGGATGAAGAAACTTCCAAGGTATTGCAACTGAACTGGTTTAACCAAGTGCAGGGTATCATCTGTAGACACTTGCTAATTTTAAATGTTATTCTAAGTGACCTTTTCTTCTATTCAGATATGCCGTAAACCGTTTCATTCCAAACTGTTAAGTGAAAGTATTGTATAAATCACTCAAATATCACTGCCTCTGGTAACAGGAAGGCAGTTGCATGCTGAAGGTACAAACCTATGTTTGTGGCTTGTTTGTTAGACACTTTTTCAGTCAAGTCCCTGATGATAATGTGTAGGAGTGCATACACTCCACCGTGATCTTTGGCTTTCAGAAGTTCTGACTGACAATGCCAGCCAAGAGATTAAAGAAAAATATAGCATCAGTCAATAGCAACTGCCGCATCAACATTGTTTTGCAATGCAAACAGTCTTGTTCAGGAGTGGATGATCAGAAATGCTATTTAAAAGATAGCAAACACCTAATACATAATGGTAAATCAAAAGGAACTGAACTAGGCTTCCCAGTATCTTCATAACACAGATGTAGCACAGTGATAAATTTGGCAAGAAGCAGCTTCCAAGCTGTTAAACAAGTTTTATTGGTACATTAAGCAAGTGTTCTAGCATTCGTCAACTTGAAATAGCAAGGTTGAGATGGACGAAGGCACTCCAATATTGATCCAACAACAAAACAAGACAGCCCCTTTAATTAATAAGGTTCTTTAGAGACTGTGAAGGTACCAGACTCCCAAGGAAAGCATGCAAAAGCTGCTTCTTCCTACTGTCTGGCTTAAGCCAGACCGGGCAAATCAAGACTGCTGAGGTTCCCGTGCTCTTACTTTTGTAACTTTTTCCAACGGCTGGTCGTGTCGTGCCTGCTGCATGACGTCATTGACTATCATCTTTGCTATCCTCCAAGCCATCTCTTCTTGGGCCTAGGGCAAAAGGTTTTCAGGGCAAGTAGCATGAAATAGTTGTGCTGAAGTCACCCAGGCCAAACCATAGCATTAGACTAGCCATACTTTAAAGTTCTTGAGAGAGAAGCATTTACATATGCCATTTACTGAATGGAAGTAATTTTACCCTCTCTCAATCTCCGAGTCCGTGCCCTCCCTTTCTCCCCACCCTAGTTCCTTGGCTAGCATCAGTAGGAATTAAGATATATAGAGTTGGGTTATGAACTACTTCCTAGCAGCAACAGCAGCAGTGCAACTCACTTTTCTAGGGAGCCACATCAGAACGTAGCAGGGACTTCAGCTTTTAACCTGGCTGCTGCAGTCACTTTACAGTGACACTACAGAACAATACCACCCAACAACCACCATCTATACAAAATGAATGCGGCTGCCCTGTCATCTATGAACCTGAGATCCCCCCATCCCTTTTCGGCTTGTTTCCCATAAGAGGTGGCCACGATGAGCAAACCCCAGATCAGCAAACTTGGTATTTCCAATTACACTGCCAAAACCAACAGGGAATGCCAAAATGTCAGACCATTTCTCAAGTGTGTGTGGGGCAGTGTGGGGGGGAAATGCCCGTTAGACTTCCTGAACTGGGCAGTGTGACCCAGGAAAGTGGCTGGGCCAGACATTCCAGTTACAAGAGAGATGCAGAGAGAAGAGTCAGGACCGAAGTGGAATTTCCCACATCCATAACCTGAATTGTAAATTCAGATTCTTCAAATAAACTGCTTGAAAATGAAGTCTACCTCATCTGTGTTTCCTTGCACCCATTTCTTCATTGCTTGTGAGAACATTGATCCTAGATGTTGAGAAAGAAAAAGCAAAATAAGACAACCAACCTCAGCCAGGCAGTTTTTACTGCCATCCCTGAAAGAGCCCTGCTGCTCTTCTAAGCCAGTGGCTGGAAGACTCACTGCTGCTTATACTGGGGTAGAGGGTAAGGGTGGGGAGGAACAGCCTGGAGAGTATGTGGAGGACTGGTTTTAAGGGGAGCCAGGATGCTCCAGGCACAGCGTTAGGCCCATTCCTCCCTCCCAGCATCCAGTCTGAAGTGCAGAGGAGAAGGACTGGCAGTGCAGGCAGGGCTAGGGAGGAAGCCTAGCCAACAAAGCCTGCTTTCATTTTCAATGTATAGCCGTAAGGGATTTCATTATCAGCTCGGCTCTTAACAGCTTTCTACTCCTTGTTAGATTCCATCCACTGCCCAACTCCCCCCCGAGACTGTCCGCCCTCCCCAGTGGAGGATGCGTCTGAAGAAAGGCCAGATTTCCTGCCTTTGCAGAGGATGGACCCCTTGAGCACCTCTCTATGGCTGCCAAAAGCAGCAGCTCTGATCCCAGCCACCTACAGAACCAAAGGAAGAAGAAAAAAGCAAAACCTTTTGATTTCTTGACATCAGGCTCTGGTTCAGACTCTCTGATAAACTGTCCGAGGTCACTGACTCGCCCAAATGTCATTTTCCTGCAGTAAGGAGCAGCAGACAGAACTGGCAGGTTAGCCATGAAGTGCAATACAGAACATTACCCGTTAGCAAAGAAAGGAGAGGAGGCAGTGGGCTGATCCCGCTAATTTTGCGAGCTGGCAATGCTCAATACTCCACCTCACTGGGAAGTGCTGAGGAGCCCCTTGCAGAATTACTACCCAGCGAGATCCACTTCGAAAGGAAAAAAAAGACAGGTCCTTTAATTGGGGGTCCCAAAGCCGGAAGTGATATGTGCACTGGTTTTCAGGCCTCGTGACTGATGCTCAGCTGTTCTCCTCTCCTGGTTTAAATGAGCTGGGCTGGGCCCGTCCACTACCCCCTCCCCCAGAAGGTCAGTGCAGTGGCACTCAAGTGGGTAAGAGACCAAACTCCACTTGCACTATTCAAGGAAGAGGCCAGCTGACTTTGGGCAACACATCCAGTGTTCGGTTACCTTATGTGGCTGGCTAAAAACTTTAACTTTTCTCCTAAACCTGATTCTACTGGAACGCAGCAGCGCTACAGCTATTTACGCACACTCCTAACACAGGACGCAACAAGGATGGAACAGAGGTGAAGCGGGCTGGAAAGAATAAAGACAATGAACCTTACCCTGCATATGTTCGTTGATACAAAGTTTCTGGATCCAGACTTGCAGCATCTACAATTATTGCTTCATCAAAATTTTTCAGGATTTTAACATTAGCCTTTTTGACACTGGACTACAACAGAAATTCTAAATATTAGTGCCAAATGCAGAGAACTAACAGCCACTTAGCACACGCGACACATTAGCTCTTTTACACGCTATGAAAGAGCCTGACAGAATTTCTAAGTGGGCACAAAGATTCCTCAGCCTCCCACTGCACAACACATGGAGCCTCAAAATCAGTCTGACATTGCTTTTAAATGGATGGTGGGAGAACAGTTACACGAACAGATTATAAAAAAAAGCCAAACGTACAATATGCGTGTCAACAAATGTATATTTAAAGATGCTTTTAAAGTATAGCTAAGTAGTTCTGTGTGTGCATGCACATAGTCATTTCCACATTGAAGATACAGAGCTCGTTACCTCTAAACCTCTTAGCAACTGAATTAATTCCTGCCCTCTACTTGGTAAGCATGCGGATTAGTCTCAGATAACGAGACAGGCTTCCAGTCAAACACGTTATGTTCTCCCGTGTACAGAAAACATTCATCCAGGCTGGATGAATTCAAGTCAAGAAAAAAAGGATCTAAGTGACAGCTGGAGAATATACACGTGCCCTGGCCCACTAACATGCTGAACCAGAACTGAAGCTTTAGTGGCAGCTGCCTCAATCAGCTATACGCAGGGTTTCTCTGCTTGGCGTATTTTAAAGTGAAGGTACACAAAAAAATCTGTTTCCAGAGACACACCACTTTGTAATGATTACTTTAATATTTATGCAACAAAATGCAACATTTTATTTATTTCTGAATGCTCTCTTTAAGCAAGGTAAATGGCAGAGACTGGCTAAGCCCCACCTGTTTGTTCTGCTTAGTCCATCTGGCAATGAAACTTTTCAAAAAAGAAAATCCAGCAGGCCAGTGAGTTGATCCTCCCCCCCAGCTAAGTGATGCCAAAAATCAACAAATTAAGAGCAGGTAACTCAATTTCTAGTTTGAGACCCTGTCTAAGACAGCATCTGAAATGAAGTCAACATCAAAACAACTGCCTTGGTTAGACAGACCAGGAGTCTTTTAGCTGGGTTTGTCCTAAAGTTGATTTCAATGTCTGCAGTAAACTCACTTTCTGCTTCCCTGGAGTCCAGTGCTGTATACTGCCCTGTCTGATATTTGAATTACGTATGTACAGAACTAAAACTATGTTAGCAACAAGTCCAGGTTAGAAGTGAGTTTGCCATTAGTCAGGAGAGTTCCTTTGACCATATCTGGGTCTGGATCCCTCTATGAAATGCTGCCACTGGGGTGGGGAAGCCAGGGGAGACATTAATGAAGACAAGGAGAAAGCTCAAGCTGAGCTACAACTAGGCTTTCACCTATGAAAGTAGCACTGAACACAGTGGAGACCCCTAGTCATTCTCAAAAGAAACCAGCCAAATAATTCAGCTGCACTCACCTCTATATGGCTCAGAGAAGAGAATTAAACTAGCTCTATTCAGTGATCATATTCTCCTAAAGAGCAGTGGGCCTTTATATCCCTAACCACAGCTTCTGTTGTGAAGTTATCTTCAACTTCACCCAATGGAGACAGAACAAGTCCACTTATCAGCACCACATGATGCAGCTCATTACAGCCACATTCCTCCCAAGACAGAGCAAGGCACCAGAACTGTTTTTCAAAGTCAGGAGAGAATATAATCTTTTCCTACCAGTCCAATCAACATAGCTACCTACCTGGAGAAAGGCAGCACAAGAGCTACAGAGACAGAAAACCAGGAACACCTGCTGTGCTAGAAGATAGCTTTGCCCTGGAAAAACCCACTTAATTCCTACACTTTTAACTCATACCTATAAACAACAACTTTGTTCCAGTAATTAATATCTTATCGTAGACAGAACCTAAGACACACAACTCGCATTGTTTAACTGTATAGCAACTGATTCAGAGTTGGTGACACAAGTCAGCATTTGCCAATAGCTACAGTAAGAAAAGGAAGGCTGGGAGAAAATGCAGTGCTGCAAACTGGGATTGTTGGAAAATAAATCGCTGTTTCTGAAGACAATATTATAACCACTGTTGTGCTAGGAAGTGTTCCCCACTGCTTTCTAATTGTGTTTGTTCCGTTAGTCTTCAAGAATAATTTATTCTACAGCCATGTATATATTTTCTACCATCTCGAAGTGATGCATGAGTGGTATATTTTAGAAAATGGCACAACGCTGCTTAGGTTTAGCTCTACATACTGCATCATATTTTTAAAGTAATTGCTTTTATTGATTTCAGAAAGATGTGAAAGTGGAAGCAACGTTTCTTACTGTGAGAGATTTTAAAAGGATAGACAAATGTTAATGTGAAACTTATGCCTCATGAAAGCGTCCCCTTAATACATGCCAGTTTTGCTATTGTAACAGAATACTGACTACATCTGGTATTAGGATGGAAGTAAAGAAATCCCTACCTGGGAGGCAGAGCCTTCAGGGCCACCTGTGTGAGAGTCATTGTCAGGAGTGCTATGAGGGCCTTGAAGAGTTAGTGCAATATTCCCTCCTGCAAATTCATCTCCTCGTACTGAATGGATGAGATCATTCAAGTATTTGTAATAAAGGTTGCTGGACAAGAAGCCAGGTAAAAAAACCTAGAGAAACAAAGGGAGTTTCTTTTATTGATGACAGGCGCAGAACATTTCAATCAGATGGCTAGCATGACACTCAGGACAGAGAATGGACATCTGACCATACTTGGAAGCTAAAGGCTTATACGGTTATGGAAGCTATTAGGAGAATGAGTCCTTGCATGGACCTTTAAATCACAGAACCAAAGGTGCCCCCCACCCAACTCATTCAAGAATAGCAGTTGCCCTACTCTAAATTCACATTATACTTAAATTTGATTTAAATGTAAAAACTCTCTACTATTAAATTCTTGTTTCAGTCTCTGAAGATGTTGTGCATTTGTCCCTTGCAAAAAGTCTGGCTCTACCCTGGTAAGACGAAACTCTTTGCTACATTATTCATAAATTTTCAGCAGCTCTAAAAAAACAAATTAAACCAGTATCCACTGGATTTGAATATGCTGAATAGTATCAGTTATGCTGCAGCTACACAACTACCAAGACATTAAAAAGGACCTCTTAATGACCAACTGTTGATATTTGAACAGGCCACCTTCTGTAAGTCGCATAGGTGGACAGAGGCAAAACGAGGAAAGGAGGGTGTCCAGAGGGAAACAGTTTATCAAATCCATTAGCTTGCAGGACAAGTCTTCTTTTTGCTTGGACCATTTAAAACAGAAGTGACAAAGCACTCTAGCAAGTTGATGGAACAATGCTAACCAACCCGTTTGCTCCCGAAGTGATCAACCAGAAGACCAGACAAAAATTAGAAAAGGGAAAAGGCAATCCATGACTGATACTCTGGCACTTTTTTCGGCTTCCAAGGTTTTCCAAAAAAGCACTCTCACCTTCTCCATGGTAGTCCAGGCCTGCCGTAAGGGAGTAGTAAAACAGTTCGGGAGCGGGCCTCCTTCCCTGCAGATATTGGATTCAATTTCTAATCGCACAGAGTCATCAAACCCAAGAGGATGCGTAGCTTGAAGGGAGAAGTACCTGCAGCACAGAAGAGTGGAAGAACGCAACACAAAAGTGTTTCCAGACTTTTCAGACAGGCAAAATCTGTCCTTTCCACAGACCGTGATCAATCAGGTTATGGCCACTAGATGGTGCTGGCTTCAAAATGTACAACTGAAAAAAGTCTAGGGAAAGAGATCCTTGAAGCAAGGACACAAGTTGTTCTTATCCTCACCTAATGCAAGAGTAAATGGAATAAAGTACATTATATGATGACTGATAGGCAGTGCAACATTCACAGCATTATAAAGCAGATGGAGGCAGGCAAAACCCTTAAGAAACTTTCACTTGATTTTAATTGCATTAAGCAACTGATTTCAGGGATTTTGAGGACACTGCGAATTAGAAATTGCCGCAGAACGGTTTCCTCTTTTACTAGCTATCAGTCCCTACTGAGCAGGAAATAAATTCAGCACAGCTTGGGGTCAGGGGTAACACCTTTAAAACAAGCCTCTTCAAAAGCACCTTTGATTATTTTTATTCAGTTAGGTAATTACATAGTTAAAAGCAACATGCAAAAGGGAAGCAGATAAGTTATATGGCTGGGGCCTGGTTTTGCTTCTTTATTACATCCAAGAAGTTTATTTTTCCCCCCTTTTCTTTCTTTCTTTTTTTTTACGAAACAAGTTTTCTTGGAAAATCTTTTGAAATTGCAAAAATAAATTTTGTCCTACCCGTTTTCCTGGAGGACTCCTAGGAAGATTAGTGGGAAGCTCTCTCAGCCTTCTGCTGAAAGAGGGAGGGTGTCTGAATTGTTATTAAAGAGTTTCTCTTTCACCAGTATATCTGAACCCCCTTTTACCCCTTTTAAAATACAGAACAAATGCATGACTAACAAATCCTTCCCCTCCCACTGCCCAGCACTTCAGATATTGTAAGGTCAGTTTTGACAAGCATCCAGAGAGTCCTTCAGCAAAAGTGAGGCAGACAAGAATGAGTATTCTGATGTAATGAGAAGAGCATCTGGAAAAATTTCTCAAAAGCTTTTTGTGCATGACCTTTTTCATTCCTCATGCTCAGTTTCACTGAGCACACACTTTGGAGGTCTCCTCAAAAAACAGGCTTTCCAAGCATGTATGTCTCACCCTTTTTACACCAAGCACCCAAGAACGCAAGATGTACTTGGAAACGGATCCTTGTATGCAGGGTGATGCATGCAAGCACAGGATTAATCAGAACAGGGTTGTGGAAGCAAACAACCAGGAGAACGACTCACTTGTCATACAAGATCATGGCATCATTCTGTGCCTCCTGACCATCATACTGGCCCTTTTTGGCAGCAAGCTGAGACTGGAAGTTATCTGCTGCCAACCAGAACTGTAATATATTAACTGCATCCTCCTTCTCCATGTACTAGAAAGGAAATTAAGAAATGTGAAATAACCTTTACAGGAAAATTAAAGCAGAGACTTTAGCCAAGAAGTAGAAGGGGAACACAGGAGACCTGCTCCCTTTTCAAATTCACTTTTATTTAAAACATAATTCATGCATATACAACTGTTATCAGGGCAGATGCCATGTAGGCTTCTGGACGCTCAGATATATTGTTATACAAAGCAGGGATTAAGTCTGTCTACATGTGTCAATTAAAAACACAAAGCAGAAATCATTAACAAAAGAACAGGCAAACACACTTCACTGTTTGGCTCACAGATGATTCTTAGTTGATTACAAATACCTGTGTCAGACTAAAAAAGACAGAGGAACACAGAAAATCATTTCACACCCTGTATAACTTATCTCAACAGAACACTGAACACAGCATGGCCTCCAGGCAGCCTACCCTGCTGCTCCAAGATATGTGTCCATGTCGCCTGTACCGCTCACTACCCTATTCAGGCAGTTTTGCCCCATTGGCATGCTGCATTCCCCAAGCCTAGCAGGCAGTGCCACTCTGAAAGCACTCCAGATTCACATGTTCACCCTGCCATGTGAACATTTTGGCATGATGTTATCCTCATATGAACCTAGAGGTTTTGAACTTGACACCACAATGACCAACACTAGCAACCTGCCTCAGGCATCCAGTAAATGCTTCACTGGGCAAAATAATTAAACAACTAAAAGCCCAGACAACAAACAATTCTTCCCATTAACAGCTTAATTTGCAGGAAGATAATGGTTTCACTCAGTTATAAAAATTCTTGGTACTTCCAGGCTCTCAAAGTGCTTTATTGACACTGAGACTACTAGCACCTTATGTGGCAAGAGAATAAATTATTGCAGGCAAAGCCTTGCTTCAAAGCAAAGAGACATTGCTACAATGGATTACTTTAACTTGGAGAAGAACTGTATGAAGGCTTAGTCTAAATTCCATTACAAAAGTCAGCACATCTGCAACGACTGCACAGATGGACAGGAAGCAGTTTACTGCAGTTTTCTCCAGAACACTCATCAGTGTTTTCTAGTATACAGAGCTCTCTGTTCCAGCTTTTATAACACGCATGGCTTTATTGTACCATACCTCTGAGAAATAGAACAGTGCTGATTCACAGAAGAGTATGTCAGCCAGGTAAACAGTCCCACTGGTCAGCACCTCAATCTGGTATTTACAGAAGTGGTGACTTCGCAAGAATTCACTAAAGTGCCTGCGCGTGAACAGAACAATAACGATCAACTATCAGGAACCAAAAGCAGACACGACACTTCATAAATAAAATCTGATCCTTGCCTCAAGCCTCTTATAAATTGAGCAGACAGAAAACAGGTGAGTGCAGGATATCGGTAAGAATGGAAAGAGGCTAAGTTTCTAGCTGTGGCATTTAGTAAAATACCTCACCGAAACAATCTTGAGAATGTACTGAGCACGAGAGGAGGTAGTTTTTTGTATGACAAATGACTTGGCATAGTTAAAATCTTTCCCTAATGTCTGCACGTATGGAGGTATAAATCCTTATCTTTATGGAAGTGCGTTTAGCGAAAGAACACACATAATGAAACCAAACCATGAAATCAACTTACTCTTGTTCCATTGCATTAAACACTATTGACTGTGCTGTAACAAAGCAGTTAGGATCCACTTGTCCGTCTTCCCCACAAATCTTTGCTATAAAAGAGACCAGACTGAATTTAGTATACATTTGGTTTTATTCAGCTGACAGACATGAGTAGAAACAAATCTATTTAAAAAAAACAAGTTCAAACCAACTGGCATTAGCCAGTTCTAACAGTGCAAATATAAGACAGTATATTTTATTACACTATAAAAACTATAGCGCTAAAGTTGTTCATAAAATAAGAAGAAAGACCTTGCTGACAGGGACTCAGCAGATCCAGATTTTACTCGTGGCATAATCAGGCACACATTCCCATTTCCTACCAGTAAACTGGAGATTATAATACTTCTGCAGTGCAGAATGGCATTAAGAGGGCAAATCCATTGGTGTTTGTGAAGTGCTCATATGCTACAGCAATAAGCAGCAGAGGGATCAAGGGATTCTGTGGTACTTTGGTATATTTTACCATCTTTTTATTGCTGATGTCATGAACCTATAAGAATTAAGCACGTCTGCTGGCACAACAAAAGTTCTGGGGCACAACCAATAGCTTAGTTTTGGGGTTTTTTTCCTTTGGAGCCAGGGGGGCAGGGGAGGCAAAATTAAAACACAGTGCGGTCGAGCCAAATCTTCAACATTAAACGGTACGTTCTTACCCACTATATCATTTCTCATTGCTTCTGTAATAGGAATTGGTTTAGCAGCATCTGGAGAAATATATTTGGTAAAAGTATTAACTGCATCCCGTTCTATACCTAAAGGGAGGAAACACATTGAGCTTTAAATTTATTGATATAGAGAGAAAAAAAGGTAAGCATTTGCTTTTCAGAACAGCAAGAACCCAATTTAAGAGTATCCATCAATCCTCTCATCTTCCCTCCACACTTCATTCACTATTTCACCTTCCTAATATCAATTTTCATCATGACAACCCTGGCTCTGCCCAGATCACATCATGCTCTGGGCCACTAGAAGGAATAGTCTGGGGATCAACTGATGGGACAGAATAGAGACACAACCCTCAATACCCATCAGATAGGCCAACAACACTGCAACAGTGGCACACCAGTACCTCGTATACATGCTTCGGAAGTAAGAAACCCAAGAAAACTCCCAAGTTCTAGCCCTCAGGACAGCAGGGCAGAAAGCTGCTGCATTACTGTGGAATTTTAGCATTTTTAATGGAGGTTCTCTAGTAAAAAGATCAATACATTCATCTTCTGTTTTTTGTCAGTGCTGTTGCCCCAAACTCATATAGAAAGGGAAACTTACTGAAATAATGAAAATGTTACAATATACAACCTCTGAAAGAAAGTAGTCAAAAAAACAGTTCCATTACCAAGCTATGCAATGTCAGACATTTCTCTTTAGCATGGCATTACTAATACAAAGTGCATTTGCTTTTAGTTTCAGAGAGGAAGCTTGCTTAAAAGGTCTATTTCTATTATTAAAAAATGGAGGCAAAGAGCCCATAAATATAACCAATTAAAACTAGACTAATTACACAGTTTGAATAATACAAACAGCCGTAGATCTATTTTACAACCTTCTATTTCACTGAGGTGCACTGCAGGAAAAACAGTTTTGTTATTAAATACATAACCACAAAAATATACTTTCATTTAACTTCAGGGAATTTAAACATAAATCCAGTTTCCCCAGATCAAATGAATTTGGTAGGCCATTCTTTGTACTGCATTTGAGAGAAAGCAGCATAGAACTGTTTACTTTTTTTGACACACCTTTCTACTGGCAACTGGAAATTATTCCAAAATATAAACTGGGGTGAACAGACCATTTTACATGTTCACGCTGTTCTGAGACAGGCACTATGTACAAGCTTCAAGTACAATAACAGTTCTTCCCGTTGTACAAAAAGAGAAATAAATATTTTCATTACATTTAAAAATATACATACGATGGCCATTTAACTAGTTTTTAAGCTTCCGTTTAGCAAGAGGTCAAAAGAGCCCCGTAACAACACTCTGGATTTTCTACCAATCTTGAAAACATTGCCTGATGTTTTTGTCATTATGCCCGAGGCCCGCTAGGCTGCTTTAAACAAACAAACAAAAAAAAACACAACAACGATTCAGTTCCTGCAATTTTTTTGTTCCATAACAGCAACTAGAGGCCTCATTCAGGATGAACACAGTAATATTTTAGATGCTGGAGAGATGTATGATAAATCCTCCCAAGCTCCAAAGCCCTTCCAACCTAACTACATGAGAGAGAAAGGGCAGAAGCAAGTATCATGTAAAATCTAGTATTTCTCTGAGGAGATGAGAAAAGGAACTTAATGATATTGGTGCATACAACCATGGGTAAGGAGTCTCTCACCCCAACACGTGCCCCCGTGCAACGTACAGCTGGGCTACCACTGCAATGACTGCTTCATTTCAAAGACTACCCAGGTAGGAACAGGGACTCTAGCTGATGTCAAGATGCGATGGTGTTGGAGTCTGTTTGACAGCACAATATGTAAATACACAGATTTTTTGAAGAGCCCGGCTTGTTCCAAAGATGCAAGTCATTTAATGTAAATGCTCACCTATGCAGCATCTTAAAAGTTCCTACTTTCAAAAACATACATTTTTTTCAATTCTTGCTGCCAAGAATATATTCTAAAAGGTGGAACAGCTGAACAGACCTGCAAGAATCCACTCTCTTTTCATCACGATGGTTTCCAGGCTCACCAACGAGGGCTTCCTCTTGTGCTTTCAAGAAAAGTTGTTTCTTAAAGCGATTTGTGTTTGTTAAAGGGACCCTTTAGTTTCCTCTCCAAACACATGGCCAGCCACTCTCCCATCAATGGAAGGCGCACAAGTCCATGAATACCCAAGCCACCCATGAATCTATAAGCCAGATCTTTTAATTTTAAGATTGATCCACCCTCCATTTATGCCATCTCCTTGGGCAAGTTGCTTTTGTAGGAAGCAGAGCAAGCAAGACTAGAAAATCCGCAACTTAGGTCATTAAGAATCTGAATTAATAAATCTAGTCCAAGAATCTGAAACTTTGATTAAGGAGTATGTAGTATCCTTCTTCTCTGCTAATGTGACAAGTTATTAAATTGGCAATGAATTAGCCGTTTTCTTTAAGTAGGGTGAAATGTGTGTTGGCAAAGTACGTGAAAGACATTTAGAATATTTTGTGTCGTTCCTACTGGTTTACTCACCCTCTGCTTGAGCGCACGTGACTGAGGAACTGAGCATGCACGAGATTAAGTGACACACTTACTTTTCATTAGTTTTCCTGACAAGTCTTTTAGTGCAGAAGAGGGGCTGTTTCTGTTTGATACTGTAAGCTTGGAAGGCTCTTGTTCAGCTGGAAGAAAATGGGTCCCTGCTTCAGATTTTCCAAAATGAAGGACACCAGCACTGTCACTATGCTGGCTTGAAAGCACGTGGTTCTGAACGTTGCTAGTTCTATAATTCTTGGTTGTTGCCACTCTTTTGCTCAGGAGCAGGTGGACTGTGCCAGAATCCTCCAATCTTTCATCAAGCAAATCAGTTGGAGAAGATACCATGGCTTCCAGCTGTTTAGAGGGAGACACTGGCTCTGCCAACGAACTCTGTTTGACGGTGTTCAAGCTATGTGCTCTGATGCGGGACCATGACGTGGAGTGAAAGCTTTCAGCCTCTAACCAGAATTTAACCAAATGTTCCATTCTACGCAGTTCCATAAACTGGATAAAATAAGGGAGAGCAACACTGTCTTGCAAGACTTGTTCAAGAGTCTTTGAAAGGCTTGATTTGGTCTCTTGAGCCTGATAATTCAGACACGATCGCCCTGAAGAAAACACATCAGAAGAAATTAGAGCTTTATAAAACTGCTATTCTGGTACCTAACCAAAATGCACTAGCAGAGACGGGGCTTCTGAAGCCCCACATAAAAGCCTGAGGCAAAAAGCCTCTTCTACCAACCAGCAAATAGAAAGTAGATTGGTGTATCACTTTAAAAGCATTTTCTACCTGACCCTATTCTTAAATGGACAAACATCTGACTGTTCAACCAGTGTACCAAGGACCTGTGCCCAAAGAGGCCTTACGCAAGTAATCCCAGGCATGCAGCAAGGGGTTGAGAGATCATGTGAGGTAGAAGGGAAAGCCGATCTGCCCACACTGTGGTTTGCTCGACTTCCTACAACCCACATCCTATGCTTGCACGCACTGAAAACTGACAGAGCCACTCTACTCATCACCTTTACTTTCCCCAACAAAACTCAGCCTGTGTGTACAAGTCCTTAGGGAATCCACGGACAATACTTCAGACTGAATGTGCCTCTGTTCACATGCTGCACCATTATTCATTAGCACAACTGGTGCATAATGGGCAGTACATTTAGCAGCATCACAAGAGCTAGTAGGATGCTTGCTGAACATGGCTAGCGCAACGAGGAAACCGAACAGAAAAACGGTTGCTTTTTGCCGGTGGTTATTTTACTTCCAAATGCATCTAGCTGGTGAGATATTGGTAAGCATTCTCTTGACTTGCTGGGCAAATCTCACTGCATTTTGCCTGCTGCGTATAAACAGCTTGGTTCACAGAGGTTAGTAAGCACTCTGCAAGATTATTCTTCTGCGCTAGTTTTAGGCTAAAACAAACAAGACATTTTTACAATGGGTGCCTTGCAAAGCCAGCTGCTCTGATGTTGCAGTGGGTCCCTTTAGCTGCAGTGGCCTCTACTATAGGCTCCTGGCTGGGAGCTGCAAACTCCAAGCCTCAGTGTAAAACATACTAAGCTCAAAATAACCTCGTGGTAGTGAGCTGCAAAGATGCTATGTATAGAATATGCAGGCACGACTGACTGTAATAACCAAGAACAGAAATCTTACCTAAGTCTCCAAAATGAGCAGCCTCCATGTGACTCGGCTGCTTCTTAAGAGCAGCTGTCCGACTGCTAGAAAAAGAGTCCATGTTGGCGGAGATGGCATTAATTGCCACATGGCTTGGTCCAGCAGCCTCCAGCAAGGCATGGTTTCTAGTGCTTCTCTGAGGGGAATGTACTGGTATTGCAGCTGGAATCAAGACAAGACCGATTAAAAAAAAAAAAAAAAAGAGAAAATATGACCTTTTCTGTGCAGCGCTGCATGCTAAATATCAGAGGACTTGGAAATTATATTCAGCTCGATCCTTCATATGAAAACACCATGTTATTGCTTCATGGCAGTACTTGCTACAGTAAACACGCCAGAAATAAGAGGGCTTCTCCACATTAATAAGATCCTTTAAGTCTGATTATAGGAGAACCTGCCTCCCCCATCCACACTTGTTCACAGATAAGCCAAAAACTCCAAAATGAAGTTCATGTAAGGAATAGCAATTCTCAAAATCTGCCCTATTCATTTACAAGTGCTGCCACAGTTGTCTTAGGTTTTTCCAATAATGTGACAATACAGGGACATCAGCTACGTCATTCAAGATCTGCAGATCTATTTCTCTTCCTCCTTTTGAAAGCTTTTAACATGGCAAGACTGACAATGCTATGAATCTCTCTATGAACTTTAACAGGAATATTTAACTTTTCCAAAATTCTTTATCTTTGATTGCTGCTGGAGAGTACAGTAAGCAGCACCGAACAAAGAAAATGATATGCAGAATGTAAGTATTAGTTTCAAAAACTGCTGTAGTCCTTTTCAGAACAAGGTTCATGTTGGCTGCCTGAATCCGAGCAGAAATAAGACAAAAGTCATGTTTCCATCACAAGCAAGCATTTCTTTCACAGGCCTAAGCGGCTTACTCCTAAATAGCTATAGAAAACACACACACACACAGTTCTGCAGACTTTGGAGATAATAAATTTGACTAGGATGTCAGTCTAGATGGCCTTTCACCTCCTGACCTTGGTGGAGAATAGAAAAGCATTTATCCAAGCCCACTACCACCTCAAGGACCTAATTCCTACCAATTCATGGTATTGATGTGTCAAAAAAGCTTGTTTTAATAGCTTTATAGCTTCATCTTTCCCATATCTTAGGGCACATCCAGGCAAGAAGGTAAAAGAAGTTGGCCCCTACATGTCACACCTCAATGCTGTTTTCTATCCATCTGAGAAGACTCATGGGGTCCTTCCCCCTACCCTACCACCTGTACTTCTATCTTTGCCTACCAGGTTACTTTTACAAAGCCAAGCTACACAAACAACATACTACAGCTTTGGGTAAAAAACAGTCTACCTCCACTTGTTTGAATACGTATGCCTGGATAAATATCACCACAGCCCTGTTTCTGACAAGCTGTCACTAGAGATAGAGAAAACGAAAGAGGCTTGAATATTTTCCTCATGCTGAAATATATGGTACCGAAATTCTTCAAGCTACCCTCCAAGAAGTCTTTGGTATGTAACGCCTGCTGGAATAAAGATGCATATTTTCCCAAGCCTGCAGAAAGCAGCCAGTTGCTTAGCTGATGACAGCAATGGTGGATTATTTGCAGAACAGGAGACACCCATATGATGCGTCTTTCCAAATGAGACAAGTTTACTCTTAATGAACACTATGGGAATAAGGTGATGCGTTCAATCAGCTCCAAGGAGGAGGCATCTACTTTGCAATCTGTACATAGCATGAAACCTCTAATCTCAAAGGGTGCAGTTCACTGAAGTGTGTTCTGCCAGACTAGGAAGATGCTTCCACTTTATTCACTATGAGCAGCTTGTTCTGTAATCAACTGAATAGTCTGTAAAGTTTTAATTTTATTTCCGTCGTGGGCAACTCTAGCTTTTCCTTAGCTAATTGCCAAACTCTCCTGAACTTTGATCACAGGGCCTCCAACAAGCTTGGGTAGGTTGACTCTATTTCCTATACTGCTTCAAAAAGACAATTCAGTACTTCATGTAAAGTACTAAAAAAAAAATTATACCTGAAGCACATAAAAGCACCCGAATGATTGTGGCCTTACTGAAAGGAAATTGATACATGTACAGTTTAGACAACTGACAAGTCAGAGGGTCTGTTCCCATGATTTAATATGCTATGCTGATTGTTGCCTGCATTCAAGATTTTTTTTCTCCCAGCAGCAATTACTACCAAGTCTCTGTGCTATATAACATTAGGGTTGCCATTCCTTCTGAACATGATTCAGAGCTTCATGTTCAAATTAAGTTACTGCATATTTATGCCAACAAACTAGATCTGACCCTGATTTCCTGTTATGTCAGTCAGGCAATCCAAAGCCACATTATGAAAACTGTGAGATAAATAGCATACCACCAAAAGCACCTAAGGAACCACAGAAAGCAATTTGCTGTAGATAAGGAATAATCACTGTTTGCCAAGTGGTTGGATATACTGAATGTTATGAACATTTTGAAAAAAGCCCAGGGCTGGAAAAGAATTGAATAAGCTTCCTTACTTCCAGATCTGATAAGATGATCAGGGAAGATTAGTCTTCAAATTTATTTAGGCTACTTGGAGACAGATTTACTTCTCCCATCCACCCCTGGCCAAGGCACTGTCCTGTTCAACTGCAGGGAAATTAACGGCTGGATAAAAATATGTATAGATGGTAGCCAGTGTTATGAACCTGAACTTTACAGAGGAAGTAAATCTTAATCTTACTTTTAATTGCCTTCACATCTGAGGTCTTCTCTTGTTCTCTGCCTTTCACTGCAAAAATATGAAGAAAGGTGTTAAAGCAAAAGAAGCCATTTCTAGCACATGTAACAGCATAAACTCCTTAAAAATAACAACAAAATCCCAAACCTAGGGTTTAAGCAGATAATGGAAGAAGTAAATAATCTTTTTGTTTTAAAATATTTGCTGTTTTCAAATCCCATGCATGTATCCAGTAACCAACTAGGAATGTCAAGATTTGATGCCAAACCTGACACCCAAGGGGGCACACAAAATTCTTAAGAGATTAAAATGTTACAAAACTAGAGCGTTTATATTACAACATCCTGAAAGATGCATTTTGTACATGGCATATCTTATAGGTCACCTTGTTCTCTCCATTTTCTTGTTTAAAATAAATTCAGAACATAAAGCAATTAAGAGGACGAGCTGGATGCACATGGCTTTGGAAAAATTACATCCCTACATCACTACATGGACAGGACACTACTGGAGTGCCCAGTGCTATACAGACATCAGGGACTGGCTCCATGTCTCTTGAATTTACACAGCATTCAGAGCTATAGAAGCAACAGTGCTAAAATACCAGAGCTAACTGCTCTTGAAGCAACATAGATTTTCTGGTGAGAAAACAGCTGAAAAGCTTGGTGAGAAAAAAGGGGAATTTTTTTAGAAAGCTTGTAAAGGACGATATTCTAAATATAAAGGAACACCACGGAACAAGACCTAAGGACTTAAGCAGTACAGCAAGAGAATGGATGGGGAAATTATAAGTTAGTCAATGATAGTCAAAAGGTACACAGCAAAATGAACTACCAGGGTTGCACACCAAGAGGGCAGCTTATTCCCACATCAGAGAAGCACAGAGAAAACAGATTACTAATTTGGGGAAAATACAGTACAACTAAATAAAAAATAGTTAATGCAACATTATAATGTATTTTGCCTAAAGCTTTACCCTTCGACAATTTACTACTTTTCTAGTGGAACAGAGACAAGGCTACCTATTTACCAATCCAATAATAACAAGACTATAAATACTAGAAAATGGAAATCTGTTTTACATGAGCAAAGATTACCATTTTCCTCAACAGAAAAACATACATAAATTGCTTCTGTCAACTTCCACTTTCATTAGTGCCTATGTTAGATGTAAAATGTAGGTTCTAATATGAGATATTAATAGCTATTCCAGTCTTGTTTTATTCCTAAATTTTCATGTTTACCTAGCATTGCCGTTAGGGCCAATAAAGGCCAAGGGTCCAAATAATGTTTGATTAGACATATATCCTGAAACAGCACACAGCTGAATGACGAAGGGCAGGCCAACCTCCTCTTAAAACTGGGAGCCCATTCTAGGTCCTGCCATCTGCACCCTCCTCCACATTACCCGTCAGTACTCTATATGATCACATCTCATTATTCAAAACGTTCATCTGAAATAATGAGGGACATTCAAAACTAATTGAAACAAAAGAAAACCAGCACCATATTAAGAAACTCTCAAATCCAAGCTGGGAAAAAGTCCAAATAAAGAGTTTTCTTGCATAAAGTGGCCAAGAAATAATTTTAGAAAAGCAACAGAGAGAACCAACTTTTGTGAAGGTGAAAAGGACACACAATTCCATACAAAACTAGGTAAGCAAACCTTGCAAAATTCACTTACACGTCCTGTTTTAATGCTAAGTAAAACCACAAGAAGTAAGAGTGCCTTCAAGAATCTTGTCAGAAAGATTTTTTTAAATACGTATAAAAGGTCTACTCACTCTTATAAACTTCTAACCATGATTGTTCAAGAGACATGACAAACCAAATTCGCGGGGAATGCATTTACAGCTCAGTTATCTAGGAAGCATCTCTATAGTCTTCCGACATGTATATGTAGTAAGACTCCCCCCGACACACGGCACTTCATGTTTAATTGTGCTCTTTTTCCATCTGCTAAATCAGGAACTGTGATATTTGCATGTACATCCTTCTTACCTGCCCTATGGCCCTTGCCTTTACATTCTGAAAACTACAACAGTTATCTATATTGCAACGCATGTAATTTATTTTAATGCAGTTTAATACCCAGAAACAAGTGGCAGGTCAGCACCATTTTACCAAAGAGCTTCCCCAAGGCCAAGAGTGGGTATTTGGGGAACTAATTTTGGGAAGCTCCGAGTTAGATACGTTACGTCTGTCCCCAGAATAGTTCCTAACCAGTGACTGAGAATTGTAAGTACTTTTCAGCCTTGCTATTGGCAACAGCACCTGCCAGCTTGCCCAAGACCTAATATTTTGCACCCATGCAAATGCACACACGTAAGTGCATGAACTACATTTTGTGCAGGGTGATCACACACTAGAAGCTCAGCATATCTTGAATTAAAATTCCATCAACAACTTTACTTTGACACAAAATGAATTTTACTACATTTACTTTGAACATACGTAGTTCATCTATACATGGGACAAAGCTTTTAAAAATTTAGGCTTGGTTTAGGACTGGTGATTGCAGCCAATCAGATAACGGCTGTTGCCAAATACTTGGTCTGCTACCAGACATTAGAAATAGTTATTTTGCACCAACAACGTGAAGAAATGGATATGTTAATAGACATTAAAGGTTGGAAACTCAAAATTTAACACAATTGAGCAAAGATACTTCTGGAACCACTTGCATACTGTGCTTTCAGTTTCAAAAAGACTCCTTTTGAAATTCAAACTTCAAAAATACTATCCAAGCCTCAGAACAACCCTACCATGTATGGAATTATTGGTATGCTCATATCACACACCAAGAAATTCAAGCATTTTTTAAATCAACTTCCTCCTACAGAAAACAAAGTGTTCTCCTTGACTCCAACCACTGGTCTGTTTGGTGTATGTGACCCCCTGTCGCTACTGCAGGCTGTCTCCAAAGATGAACTCCATGTGAAGACAAGGAACCCATATATGCACATTAGGGTGCACGTGCCACATAAGGGCATCTTCCTCTATCAACTTCCCCAGGTACTTCCTGTTGTCTGCATTGCTGCAAACTACTTGGTTTCCAGCAAACAGCACCATTAGCCAAAATTTACAGGAAATGTGTTCAAATTCTGGGGATGCAGAGATGTCAGGTGTGATTGACCTTCCTGGAGGGAAGGTCAGTCAGAACTACCCAAGCCCTGTAACATCTTACAAAAGGCATTAACTAAATAGCCAAGGCTGCTTACAGACATGGAAAAAACCTCCCATAAAACCAATAATAGCGCTTTATGTCCAGCTCAGTGTGCCCCTGCGCCAAGCACAGCGCATGCCCCAGAAGAGGCATTGCATTAGTTTGCCCCAGCCTGCCTGATGTCTGTATTTTTCACACTTATCTAATAGCAGATTCAATTCAGCTTTAGAAAAAGCACCAAAACTGCCCTGCTAAAGCACACAATCTATACATATGCTGGGGAGCCAGTTTGAACCAACGTGCTTCCTCTTCCAATAAAGCATTGTTTTTCTTGGGGGGGGGGGGGGGGGAGAGGGGGGTGGCAGAGGATTCCAGGCCTGTCAGCATCCCAAATATTTGCACAATTGACCCTTGTAGACTTATTAGCGTCTTGACTAGTACAACTGCTTAGAGCAGGGACCAGGACTTCTCCCCGACTGGGATTCAGGACGGACTCAGGAGAGACTTCACCAAGCCTAGAGTCAGGGAGGACCCGAGTTAGGGAACTTTTGGAGGGTCTGGACGTGTTCAAATCAGCAGGTCCAGACACTCTCCACCCCAGGGTGCTGAGGGAATTGGCAGGGGTCATTGCGGGGCCCCTGGCAAGGCCTCACGAGCAGTCATGGTGCTCTGGTCAGGTGCGAGAAGACTGGAAGACCACCAATGTGTTCCCCATTTTCAAAAAAGGGAGGACCCAGGCAAGTATAGGCCTGTTAGTCTTACTTCAGTCCTGGGGAAACTCTTTGAGAAAATTATCCAGGAGCACATCTGGGAGGGACCAGCAGGGGGGAGGATGCTCAAGGGCAACCAACACAGATTCATTAGGGGCAGGTCCGGTCAGACCAAGCTGGTGGCCTTCTACAATCAGGTCACAAAATCCTTGGATGCAGGTGTCGCGGTGGATGTAGTCTTTCTGGACTTCAGCAGGGCCTTCAACACGGTCTCCCACCCCATTTTCATTAAAAAGCTAGGCGACTGCGGCACTGATGCCTACACAGTCAGACAGATCGCAAATTGGCCGAGGGGCCACACTCAGAGAGTGGTGGTAGATGGGTCATATTCAACCTGGAGGGATGTGGGCAGTGGAGTCCCCTGGGGCTTGGTCCTTGGGCCTGCACTGTTCAAGCTCTTTATTAGCAACTTGGACGAGGGGGTGAAAAGCACCCTGTTAAAATTTGCTAACGACACCAAGATTTGCAGCAATGTGGGCACACTAAAAGGGAGGGACAGGATACAGCTGGACCTGGACAGGTTACAGGGGTGGGTGAATGAGAATAGGATGCGATTCAACACTGACAAGTACAGGGTACTGCACTCGGGCAGGAAGAACCAGCAGCATACCTACAGGCTGGGGAACTTTCTTCTCGAAAGCTCAGTGGCAGAGAGAGATCTTGGAGTCATTATCGATTCTAAAACGAACATGGGCCGCCAACGTGACAATGCGGTCAGTAAGGCCAACTGCACCTTGTCATGCATCCACAGATGCAGTTCAAGCAGGTCCAAGGAGGTGATTCTCCCCCTCTATGAAACACTGGTCAGGCCACAGTTGGAGTACCGTGTCCAGTTCTGGACGCTGCACTTCAGGAGGGACGTGGCCAGCATCGAGAGGATCTGGAGGAGGGCCACTCGCATGATCAGGCGGCAGCAAGGCAGGCCCTATGAGGAGAGGCTACAGGACCGGGACCTGAACCTGTTCAGCTTCCATAAGAGAAGTCTGAGAGAGATCTAGTGGCTGTCTATAAACTTACCAGTGGGGACCAGAGGGGAATGGGTGAGACTCTGTTCCTCCGAGCGCCTCCCGGAATAACAAGGAATAACGGCCACATGTTGATTGAGAGTAGGTTCAAGCTACACATCAGGAGGCACTACTTCACAGTCAGGGCAGCCAAGATCTGGAACCAGCTTCCAAGGGAAGTGGTGCTCACTCCTACCTTAGGGGTCTTTAAGAGGAGGCTAGATAATTACCTAGCTGGGGTTATATGAGCTTAAATTTACCAGGGGTCATATGAGCCCAGTATTCATTCCAGCCCAGGGCAGGGGGTCAGACTTGATAATCTGCTCAGGTCCCTTCTGACCCTACATCTATGAACCTATGAAACGACAAGCTTCCCTCATGATGGATGACAGGTTGGGAAGTTGCTGTCTGTCACCTGAGACATTAGAAGCACCCAGAAGAAATGGCACTCTTAATTATAGAGACAAAAATAAATTTTGAGTAGCTAGCATTCTGTGTAAATTAATTAAAACATCATATTTAAGTATTCATAAGGAACATTTTAGGTTTTAAGCTGTTTGGGGTAGAGAGCAGATCTGTCACACTGTCTGAACAGTGTTTTGGACATCTGAAACGCAATGACAATATACGAGCATAGTAATGAGGCATCATTGTTAGACAACCCACGCCTATAAAATTGTCTTTTGAAAAAAAAAAGTAAGGGCAATATGGCAAAGTAGTCTGATGCAATTAAAATAATAAATGCAAAGAGAATTAAAATAATGTAATTTGAGAACATGTTAAATATTTTATGTGGAATGGTGAGTTTTAAAACCTCCTTAAGCCACTACATGCTGAAAACAAATATTGCTACAAATAGGTCACTTATTGAACACTGCCCTTGGAAAGCTTCCAAATACAACCTACACAAATCACAACTACTTAGAATAAATTTTTTACACTGCAAAACATTAACACATTTTTTAAAAAGCTCTTGCCCCATATTTAAACATTTTAAATATTTAAGAGGAATTGCAATCTCCAGTTACATAACTGTCCTACACAATAGTGACTGCAGCATTATCATTCTGCCAGCCATTTCAATCGGAAGTATAGATGCAGCCCCATGAATTAGCAACTCAGCATTTTATACCAGAGGTTAGCACTTTCGTTCTGGAACAGGGGTTGAAGCTTCAATTAAGCAACCTGGAATTATCTGCTGCTGTATACAAAACTATCCATTTATACTTCATCGGGAATGTTAAAAAAAAAATATTTAGGATGACCAGGTTCGAGCAGAGGGACTGAACACTACTGTCCAGAGAAAAAGCAGCCAAGACAAAACAGTGCATACTTGGGATATTAACTGGGCTGCTGAGGATAAATTGTTTCTTATGCTGCATCAACATTGTATCATTTCCTTCTCCCTTAAATGTTCTTAATACTGCACCCAACAAGTCTAGCCTGGACTATTAATGATGGGAATCCCAGGGCTTCCCTCAACAGTTTTCCAAAGTCTAACTGAGTTAGACTAAGATTGTCACTTGTCCTCCCCCGCCCCCTCCCCAGTAACTATTCTCTTCCTCTTTACCTAATTAACTTATTACCAGTAACGTGAACTGGTAGCTTACATTGCCACCTCTGCTTATGATATTTGATGCAGAAGTATTCCTATGTCACTGTCACCCTAAAATAACACATTTACAAAGCACCAGTTATAGATAAAGGAATAACAAGACCAGGAACTAGGCTACCTTTTAAAGGAATAACATTTCACCATAGGAGTTTTACCTCCACATCGGCTTGAGCCAAGGAAGATGTAATTTCATGTACATGAAGCCAATTCTGAATATAAATGATAACTAAGTATATTAGAGCTAAATGTCTGTCAAAATTTCCACCACTGCCTTCCTTTTCAGGGGACTAACACAGCCAGCTTACCTGAAGCCTACCACATAAGGTCTAACCATTGTAATATGAATTCGTTTAAGTGGTTTGTTCAGAAGGATGAAAAAGTCTGAGCTGCTCTGTGCATCTGTTGCTTTTGTATGAATGCACACAATTATTTGACGCATAGTTCAATTAGCCCTTCTTCTTGCATTATGGCAGGGCTGCTTACATTATTTCAAAGCTATGTGCAATAGATGAGTTTGTAATCTGACCTTGGGGAATGGCATAACCTTCTATGACCATCTGTGATTGCCTATCATTCAGTTTAAGTTCTTTTTTACCATCCTCTCTGTATTTCCCTAGCTTGTTACTTTATGGCCCAGCCTCATCAACTTGCAAGTTAGTGGATTAGTTCCCTATCTGGGGGATCTCTCTAAATGTTTGGAGATAAGTTTTTCTTACCCTTTCCCAACAGTCTCCACAAACACAGCTGTAGCATTTTGTGCACTTACCTAATGCTTTTTTAAAATATAAGAGGGTTAAGGCTTTCAGTAAGTCCTATTATTTATTGCGACAACACCAATTGGTCTGGCTTTTCCAACAGGCGGGACCTAAGCAGCTCTCTGGGACCTAAATATTTCCCATAAGAACAGGACAACTACCTTCCTCACGCTAAATAATATTCCTATTAATACAATCCAGAACACAGTTCACATCCCTCTCCCGCCTAACCCCCAACAAAGAAGTGCCACAACAACACACTTCATTTCATCTACAACTGCCATATGCAATAACCCCAGATTCATTAGTCAGAATATTCTCTCATGCAGCCCCCCTCTACTTGATATCCAGCCATTCCTTCATATAGAAATCTCTGTATTTGTTTTTCTTGGATTTCACTTGCTTTTGTACCAAAATTCCCCCTCCCAGATTAAACAGCTTTTATTTAATAAAAGTTCCCAAAACACAAAAATATACAGGGTTGAAGAATCTTCTGTATCTGACCATTAGTTAATCGCTGGCTTTATTATGTTCTATAGGGCTATTCAACAGTATAAATCTATGGCACTTGCATATCCCTTCACAGGCTTCATAAGTCTTGGAACTTCTCTCATTAAGAGCTGGAGTTAAAGCTATTTTTACTGCATTTATTCCCCAAGATAAAGGGAATGTTTCAGTACTGCTACAGCAGCTGTGAAAACTTACAAGATCAAGTCCTGTCATCTCAGGTGAAACCAGAAGCCCAGATAATAAAAGCTCTCTTAACTTGCAGTCTCATTTCCCAAAACACACGGCTTGGATTTCATTTTCCAGAAAAAAAAAAAAAAAAAGGCGCTTTATGAGAACCTCAAAACAGCTACTTAACTGTTGTAGAAGTTCTTGAAAGATTTATACTTTTACTAAAACTACCGTACCGCAGATGGTCAGGATTGATTTTCACAGCATCTAAAAAGCATCAAAATCATTTGGATTACAGCTTCAAATATGGAAGCAATTTCCCATCAAAAGCCTGCCCTGTGCATATTAAGGGTTTGTTACACTACAGGCTGTATAGAATGATTCACGTTCCAGAAAGTAACAGGAGTGTTTTACTTTCAAAAGAACAGGGAAATGTAATGTGACCACACACACACCCCCTGAAGGGGGGAAAAATATTTGGCTCTAAAACCTTGCATTTTTTTTAATATTTCTTTTACATATTTACCCAACTGTATTCTTTACGTTCCAGTTGTTTGCCATTTATATGACAAGCCTTTTTTTGTTGCAATTGTTTTATCATAACTTCTCCAGATCAGACATGGGAAGCAGTGTCATCAACTTCAAACCAGAAGACTGAAACATGGGACACGGCAACATTCGAGTATTGTCCAGTAGCCTGATTTGAGAAGTGGATGAACATGAACAAGTTTATGAAGTACCTAACAAAGGTCCCAGAAGGACTTAAAAGCTCTCCACACTTTCTGGGTTCATGCTTTAGTGCTCAACACTACTGGCATGGGAAAAAACATTTAAGTACCTTCATTTCTAACAGCAGATAAAGCATATTTACTAGCATTTCATTTACAAGCAATAAATACAGGAGAACAGTTCTTCACTGCCTAACCCAAAATATCTGCCATGCATTTCAAATTTTGCTACTTTTTGTTTGCACTCCTAATCAAAATTTGTGTGGGTGTTTCTTAACTTCATTCTTCTGTAACTCAGCACAGTTTACTTTCATTTCTTGGCTGAGACAACTTTTCCAGAGGCAGACTATGAACTGAAGATTTCAGCACCTTGTTATGTAAAGCCATCATGCTTCAGTGGACCATTTCATGCCAATTCAGCCACAGAATCTAAGCCAGGGTGGCCAACCTGCGGCTCCCGAGCTGCATGCGGCTCTTCAGAAGTTAATATGCATCTCCTTGAATCTTTGCACAAGCACATGGTGACCAGCTTCCAAATGACTCCAGAATTAATTGTACTCATTGTACCAAAAGGCTAATTAGGAAATATATTTTTTTTTTAATGCTATGCAATTTCTATAAATACAGTTGAAAAATTAAAAATTTATTTCAGGCAAGCGCTGCCTGCACTTTTATATAGCTCTCAGTACAATAAGGTCTTGACTGTGGCTACCACTACCACATGCTTAACAAAAAAATGTTTTACTATGCCATGACAGTACTAACTTTAGCTATTACCTTCATTTGGCCAATTTAAGGGGAAGGCTTGCAGGATTAGGCGGATTCATGCAAAAACGTCACTTGCACTTATCTAACCAGCAAGAAAATAAGTTGCATACAACATGCAGTTGTTAACTATCTCAAAGCTCTTAGCCCAGTGCTGCTCAACATTTTGAGACTCCTGGTGGCCCCCTGATAAGACTCCCGGCGCATCTAAAAAAACGCCAGCCTTTTGTTTTCACTTGTTTTTTCAATTACAGGGGGAAAAAAAAGATAAAAAGAGTAAAGCGATGCCTCTGTTGCAAAGGTCCCACAAGAACCACAGCAGGCCAGAACCAATGCTGTAAGGACTACAGATTCCTCCTGGAAACCTCCTGGTTTACCCTGTGACTCTCATTCATCCACCGAACCCTGCCAACACCATGCAGCACCCTGGTAAGGGCCTTAGAGCACCCCGGGGTGCCCCAGCAGCCTGGGGACAACCTGAAAAGGACCTCAAGGCACCCTGGGGACGACCCAAAAAGGACCTGGGAGCACCCTGGGCTGCCACAGCAGGCTGGCAGAGGACCAGGGCCTCGTGAAAATGCTTTCCCAAAGGCTCCTGGATACAACCCGCCCTTGGAGACGCGAGCGAGGAGGGCCCCGAGATGGGTCTGGCGGCTCCCCGAGGCAGCAGGAGCAGCCCCCGCGCGTGTGGCAGGCAGCGGGAGGCCGACCCCCCCGGCTACCTTTCCGCCTGAAGAAGGACATGGCGCCGCGGGGCGGGAGGGGGGCAGCGAGCGGGGCTCCCTACGAGCGAGACTCCTTCCTCCTCCTGCCGCCTTCTCTCCCTCCTCGTCCTGCCGCGGAGCCGCCTGCCGCCGCCATGTTGTCAACAACCGCCAGGCCTCCTTTTTCCGGGGGGGTGGGGACGCGCGAGGCATCCCGGGAAACGCCCGGCGCCAATACCTGGGCCGCCTGACCTCATCCAAGATGGCCGGCGAGACGTCAGGCGACGGACTCTCAGGTAAAGGTAAAGGGATCGAGTCCCGGGCAGCCATCTTGGAGAAGGGAAAAAAAAAAAGGGGGGGGGGCCCAATTTGCGCTCCGCTGGGCAGCCATCTTGGATAGGGGCAGCAGGTGCTTGCTTGAGTGAGGCTAAAGTGAGCCATATTGGAGAAGGGCGAGAGTTTTACCTCATGAAAGATACAGGCTGGTTGTAAGGGGAGGGGAGGAGGTGGGAGTTGGCCCCAAAAGGCTAACTCAGCCTTTTGAACGTGACTGTGGGAGAATGCTGCAGCAAGGAGCGGCTCCGGGGGCTCGGACACATCCAGGGGCTCAAGGGTGACTGCCAGCCACCTGCTTCTCCTCAGCTATGCGCCTCAGAGCAAGCCACCCTCCGTGCCTCCATAGTGCAACAGAAGGGTGCAGCCGAGGCTAAAGATGCCGCAGGCTGATACGTCATGCAGAGCGTGACAGGAAATGAGAGCAGAGCGCCCGCCTTGGCATCATAAGGAATGATGTCACCTGTTATGACATCATCACTGTGTCACCAGACAGCCGTTGGACATGGGACACCACATCATAACAGCACGGCCTTGTCGTGAAACATCGCTGAAGCAGCGCCAGGCCACAGCTCCCTTTCGAAATGGCGGTGTTTCCCACGCGTGACATTGCAACGCGTCAAGTCCTTATCAGTGCCGTGCAACGTGATGCCACAACGCCGTGTCTTTGCGTGACCTTACGGTGCTTCCACGCGGCCTTGAGGCATCCTCGTTTGGTCCAAATCCCCCTGTCCTGATTTCGTTTTACCAGCAAAGCTTTCAGGACGGTCAGCTCCGGTCGGGCATCAGGGACCCAACGCCACATGCTGGGTGGACCGCAGTCATGTCCATCTATGCCCAGAACTCTTTATTTAAAAAAGAAAAAAAAAAGCAAACAAATAAATCACTCTTTGTTTATCAGGACCTTTTTTCCTCTGCCACAAAGGACATGAGAACTAGGATGCAGAGTTGTTAGTATTTATTATTTCTACAGAGCTGTATGTGTACCAAACACAATGCAAACACCGAAGGAAATGGACAAACAAGTCCCGTCCTCAAGGAGTTTAAAATCCAATAGAGACAATGTAGGAATCAGGCCTGCCTAATCAATCTGCTAGCCTGGCTTGCACCAGAGGCTTCCGAGGAAGCCCAGAAGAGCCCATAATGGGCAATTGTGTGACAAGAGTCTAAAGAATTGAGTTTCCTCTTGACGAGTGTATATGCAATGATAGACGGTGACTTCAGCAGATGCAAATGTCTTCTGGCTACACCAGGAGTGGGCAAAATGTGGCTTGTGGGCTGGATGCGGCCCGCCAGGCCATTATATCCAGTTCGTGGGACCCCTAAAAAATTTAGGAAATTAATATTTATCTGCCCCTGGCTGCCTGTCAAGCAGCCCTCGAAGGCTTGCCAAAACTCAGTAAGTGGCCCTCTGCCTGAAATAATTGCCCGCCTCTGGGCTACATACTCCTTACGAAGCACCCAGCCCTGGAGAGATGTACGCGCATGCTCCACTCCATGTCTGGTGAAGAGTCCCGCGCCCTTCAGTGAGACCAGTGCATGGAACTAAACACAGTCTTTGCAGAATTGGAGCCACGGTCTGACCTAGTTCAAGCCTCGAGGTCAGCATCCACTCAACTGAGTGCCTACAGTTTCATTTCCAAAGGTGGCCTCTTTTCATGCAATGCAGTACAGGTTTCCATCACTTTGTGCAGGTTCTGTAGGTGCGAATTTGCCCTTATGCAATGATCCTTTTTATACCAAAAATCTGTTCTATGCAAGGTAAAATCACTCTTATGCAGTTGGTGTGGTGGGTGCCCGCAGTTACCTGCTTTGTGCGGTGCCGTGTAGGAGTGATGCGCACCTGTGTGGATCTATGCTCCTCGCCCGTTATCTGTGACACATTTCTGTAGTTGCCATCCCCATTATGGCTTCTAAGCGTCCTGCTAGCTTATCTCCTACCCCTCTCCCTGTGCTTGTGTGTACTGTCTGGTGTTGGTGAGTACCAAAATTGTCTTGTATCAGTGGTAGAAATGGGTCTGGGGATCAGTACAGCCGAGGTCTTGGAACGTATCCCTATTTGTTACGTTGTAAAGTGGGTTCCTTTTATGCAAATTCAAGTTATGTGCCATTTTCCAGGAACACATGTACAGCATACAGTGAGGGAAACCTGTATAAATATTGTTAATAAATCAAGTTTGCAAGCCCATTGTGGACATGGGCAAACTAATAAGCTGAGATCTAGAAAGTAAAGAACCCAAACAATTAATTCCATTGCATCATTCATTTCCCAACATTACAGAAATCCTTCCTGAGGTTTCTTTATAATTTTTTAAAGTCTCCCAATGAAAAGGTCTAATATGCAGTCCATAACAAGCGCAATTAATGTGAAGCAGAATAACAACATTTTGTGTCCCAGTGTTACCTGAAGTATCTCATCTCTCTTTAAAATATTCCATGAATGCTCACACTTCCCTAGGTGGTAATTAGTTGGGATTATCACTGGTCTGCAGATGGGGAAACTGAGGCACAGGAGGACGCACTGGTTCACCCAAGATGTCACAGGGTTACAGAGTCCTGAATCAGACCTTCTATAAATGGCATAGCTACAATAACTGGGATAAATGCCAGAAAGCCAGTTCATTGCAATGCATTCCAGTAACTCTAAGCACTGAAGAAACCACACACCTAATCTTTTCTACTGCATGTGTCAGTGTTAGAAATGCAAGTTACTGCAGACTCAGAGTTCCCTCTGTTCAGCTTTCAGGTTGATGTTCCTTTTAAAGTCCTATCCTTTTTTCTCCAGGTTCATTCTGATGTAGTCTATGAGAAGAGCCTTCATTAACAGGGTCCTGAAACAAACCATCTGTATGCTGCAAAGGTGCATAACAACAGGAAGAAGCTACAGTGCTGACATACCAATTGTAATGTTATCTCTCTGCAAACAAATGCCTGGTATCATGATGAACCATCAGAAACTCTATAATTAATAGCAACAGTCCACATGCTTGTAGCATCTTTCACCTAAGCATCTTAAAGCATCAAAGGTTTTATAAATTAAGCCTCACAACTGGTGAGTAACATACAAGATACACAGGATTTCTTCTCCCTTAATTGAAATGCAGCCACCTCGGAGGCAGGATGCAGCAGCTGATCAACACCCAAAAGCAGCTATGCTTTTTTCTTTTAACCTTGTCTTTAACTTGTTTTGTGATGTGCCTTGATACATTTTTGTACATGTGCTCAGACACCAGCCTGGAAGGAGTATTTTATAAATACCAAATTAAATTAATTTTCAGAATGCAAAAAGAAATGCTGATAATAGACTAAAATATACAGCTGGTGAGCTGCAGCTGGGGACCAGGAAATTAACAGCTCTTAGCAGAAAAAAAAAAGCTTGCCTGCATCTTCCTGGAGCAATTATTTGCTTTTGGAAAAATATCCAGGGGAAAGGACAAACACTGACCGAAATCCCAGGCCCACAGAAGTCAGGTCTACTGACGTCAGTGGTGCCAGAATTTCACCTATTATTTATCTGTCTAAATGAAGAACTTTATAGCTTTATGACACCATGTGAATCATAAAAACTGCCATAAAATAAAGATGTAATGTCAATATTGAGTCATAACTTTGCCTTATTATGCCTATAGGTGGCAAGACTGAAGATTTAAATTTAATTATATACCACAGATGCTTCAATGCCATGCCTAGTCGAAGACGAATCAGGTAATGGAGAAAGCATATCCATTTTTTTTGTTATTCTTGTGGGTTCAAACAGAGCACCAAAAGTCAAGATGCCCAGGGTGAGATTAGCTTCCATTCTGAGCACACCTGTGACCCACTAATCTAGTCGGGTCCCAAATCCAACCAAGGTACAGATCTTTGGCAGCAGCAATGATAAAAGAAGAGGTATTTAACGTCAGATGGTCTGCCAGGCCTAGATGCTGCTATTTTCGTGGATCAGGATGGACTGCTCTGTATTGGGCCATGTCATCTCAGTGGATTGAACCTCTATATGCAGAATTGGGGCTGGGGGTTCACAAACAAGGCAGAGTTGTCAAATGTGGCTCTTGTGATCTCTCGGGTGGATAAAGTTTGGGCGTTTCCCTAACTTACAAGGAAAGGGAAAATTGGTGTCTGATGTTCACCAGATGTCAGTGGATGACCCTCAGAGACTTTGATTGTCAACTGATGAATCTCAGGCCACAACTATATGTGGCTTGAATTGTATGTCTTTGATTGAAATGTATTCCCCTTCCTTTGGGAAGCTGCATCAGAGTAAAAGCTCTATTCCACAGTAAGTCAATCAGCCTCGGACCCTGGAGATCTAGACTAGAAGCACAAAAATCTTTATGCTCTAGAGCTTTTAACAGGACACGACAGTTTAACTGAGCAATCAGCTGAAATATAACTCCAGGACATAACAAAGCTAAGATTAGAGAGGCTGGGGATGTCTCCCCAAATCAAACTATTCAAAGGAAAATGAATGAAGTTCTTTAGCTCCTAGTAGTCTGGTGAATTTTCTCCTTCTCCATATATATAGAAATGAACAAAGTTTAATTTATAATAGGATCTAAATGGGATGCACTGTTTGGACAGAATTAATAATGTGGAACTAGAAATTGTTGATAACTTGGCAGTTCAGACTCACAGATAATTAACCAAATGAGCTGCTCTGTTTAATTACCACATTCAGAAACATAAACGAATTGACTCACATTTGGGTAGTTGTCAATTCTCAGCTTTAACATAGGTCACAAGTCAGGCAGTGACACTGAAGCAAATAATTTGTGAATTACTGAAACCCTACATACCACTGGCCACCAGTTCCTGCTGATCTTACTGTTTAAAGGAATTTCACTGACCATAGTAGAGGTTCTCATGTGAGAACACTTGGGCCTAGAACTCAAAGCTCATTATACTCTGAAAACATTTATGCATGCATTTCCCAGTCCTTATCATCCTGGAACCCACAAGAAACCTTGCCATAATGCCTATAATGAGATTCAACAATGATTAGGGAATTGAGAGCACAGTCTATGTCTTGGATTGTTTCTCTTGTCTTGTAAACTCATTTGGGTCAAGGACTGGCTTTTATTCTGTATTTGTGTAATGCCTAGCACCATGGGGTCTTGTGTATCATGACTAGGATCTCTAGAGGCTACAGGAAAAAAATCAAAATAAATTACAATATGAATACAAGGCTCTTCAACAGCAATCCGGTAGAGAGCTGTAGCAGCCAAAACAAAGTAGGATTGACATGTGAAACTCCTTGCCACTGTGTGGTGGAGAGGCCAACTGTATCAAGTTAAAAAAAAACAATTAGGCAAATCTATGGATGACAGGTCCATCAGGGGCTATTAAACACAACTGTAAGGGATGGAATCTACTCATGATAACGGGGAAGGACTAACAGGATAGATCTTCCATGCATGTCCTGTTTTTTACATCCTTCTTATAAAGCATCCACTACTTGTGAGGCTTGGAGACAGGCTTAATGAACTTTTCATCTGATTTAGTACAGCAACACTTGAGTTCTTCTGCAGGATAGAAGAGGAAGGTATTGGTAAAGGGCCACATAACCAATGTAAAAAACCCCCATACGTTCAGAATATTTTCATTATGTGTGTTAACAACAGCTTCGTAGGTTAATAATTAAAGCTGGAAGACTTAAAGCTCTTATGTGAGGTTTGTCACTCAAGCTGATTGGCTTCACTCAGCTCTGGATAATGAAATAGGATGGAGCTGTTTAAATCTTCTGTTTATCATTTAGTTTCATTTTCCAATATCTGGGTTGCAAATACTGAAGAAGAATGCTTAAAAAGCTATCTGCATTCATTAAAATGAAAGCCAAGGAATGAAAATGTCAGTAACTAATGATCCAGATATGAAAGCTGAAAGTGGGTGTGTCAGGAAAAATATAATATATACCATTATAAACAATAGGATGCCTGGAAAGCTGGATGATTGACAAGAGGTGACCGACAGCACTATGTGGTGCTTTCAGACGGAAATCATAGTGCCTTCAATTAGATTTCTTATTTACAGGAAAACAGGTGGCTACATGTACATAAAATTCATTACAGATTTCAAGTATGGCTGACCTCAGTCCATTAGTCTTAATGGGAGCGTGAGAGGGTTTATGTTATCTGCTCATCTGTGCTGAGGTTTTCCAAGAAGGGAATTATTCCACATGGCAGGCAGCAAAAATTAGCTGACTTTATCAAGAATGATGCAGAACCTCAACACTGGGACTTCTTATTTTCTCATTCCACTGCATGTGTGCCCAAGCACTTCTTACCTAATATTCAGTAGGCCTTTTAAAAGACCAGGGGTGCAGAGTTTTCTGTTTAATTTTAAGTCTAGGTGGGGGAAAAATCAGCAAGTCAAATACAGTCCAACTTTATGATAATGGATCCCGTGGGATAGGGGAAAAAGCTGTAATGGGGTTATTCAATTTGCTGCACCGTAATAATGAGAAATTCGGCTTCTGCCTCTGGGATTGTTAAAAGTGGGTTTGTTATAAACAGGATTTGTTGTAATAAGTTTATCTGTATAGAGTTAAGTAATAAAAACCCCCTTATTACATGCAGCACTGAAGACAAGCACAAGGCTTTGTAAATAAAGATCCTCTGAGCAGCTGATTGTTAAAATAGAAGCTTTGGACTGAAGAGTAGCACAGAAAGCAGCAACTGAAAGGATCTGGTAAGCCTTTTTGCTCATCCTTTCCATAGATTCCCATCATGGCTAACACAGGATTGCTCTTCACTGAATGTTCTTGAGTGCTTTGTCCCAACCTGAGGACTTTCCATCGGTGTTAACAGCGGGAATTCTGCTTTTCTCAAACTTCTGCAGGCCCTTTGCCCTAGATTTGTAGCTGTACCTCTGAGAGTGTGCATTTTCATGGCATAGATCCCTAATTCAAGTCCAAAGCAGGGCCATTCAGTCTGAAGCCAATATCTGTATTTGTTTTATCAGGTGTTTTTTTTTTTTAATGCCTCAGGAAAAGCATTAGAAATAATGTGACATCTGCTTTCCCCAGGATATTTCCTTTATCCAGGAAGGCCAGAAGGTAGTCTTGTGGTATTTTGGTTCTTTATGTGGCTGTTTCTGGCAGCAAAGAAAAACCATGTGAAACATATATAAAGAAGTGCAAGAAAATCACAGATGCTTGGAATTTAAAACTCTGGTTCCATAATTCCAGTTTTTAGACTAATTACCAGTGAAATCAGCCACTAGAGGGCAACAAACAGTTTCTCTGACACCCCACATTAATGGGAACAGAGCCTTCCAAAGCCTTTACATCTCAAAGAAAAATCTCACTATGCACCACTAAGAGGCACTAGCCTCTTTGCTTATGAAGAAGTTAGCTTTGCTCATCTTAACATCCCTGAAGCCCAGACCAGCCCTCATTAGGATGTTATTATTGATTGTTTTTAGAGAAGACTAGCTCTGAAAGCCTGTCAGCAAACCCTCCTCAGTCCAGAGGAGCTGAATTAACAAGACACTAAACAATCGACCCACACCTTGAAAGGACAAGGAGTCCCTCCAAACTGGAACCTGGGAGCTGGCCAGTGGTTCAGTGATGTAGGTGAAAGTAATTTCCTGAATCAGCTCTTACTGGAAATCCATTTAGAAAATCCATCCAGAGCAAGATTTCAGATTCTTGCCATGACCCAATGTCTGTGCTTTTTCCAACAGTACCAGCTGATTGAAACAGCCTCCAATTACGCCGATCAGAACAGTCAAGTTCAAACAACCTGTTTCACTTGGCTTGTGGCTAATGGATTGTACCTGGCGTGATACCAAAAGCAAAGGGTGAGCTTGTCTAGGAGGCCATGAAAGAGAACATTAGGATGGCCTGGCATAGCAATCAGAGTGTTTAGCAGTAAATGCTTGATCTAGCCATGGCATTTCAGAAGTATCATCAGGAGAGTAAATATTCTTTACAAAATGTCATGTTTAGAAAGACTCATTTATCCAGGTGTGTCCAGCTTTAAACACTGGTATAGATAAACCCCAAACAAATAAACCAGCCCCTTTTCTGGTTTTTCTCCTGCTTGCATGTTCAACTTTATCAAGAAAAAAAAAAGTGTGCTATTAAGGGAATTTTCCAAGCCATAAATGAAAGTTGAAATGACCAAATTCTACTATGGGAAATTTTAAAAAGTAGCTTATGTTATTTAGGAACACAGTTACCAAGAAAAGGCACTAGCATGTCCCTACTCCACATTGGCTTTTTAAAACAATGGTGTCCTAGGTGACTGTTTGTTCTTGGTCCCCTGATGAAGCTTCCCTTGAAAAGCTGTGGTCTCAATCCTGGAATTGTATCCGATCCTTTTCCCCCCTTGGTGTCACTGGGCTGGGCCTGTGCACAAAGGTTTGCCTGCTTGGATGAAGCTACAAACAAACTGATGTCATATTTTAAATTTTCTATGGATTTGCTTGCCAAGCTGCACAGCTCTTCTCTCAGTGAGAAAATGGAAATGAATGTTTATTTAATTACCACTCCGTGAAAGCCAGCTCTCCAGGCATGCAGGTTTATATTGTCATCTAGCTGAAACACAAAATAATACTGGCTACTTTAAACAGGTAAAGTGGCATAAATAATCCTTTATATTTCAGGCTCAGCTATTAGGATGAGGAAGTTACAATGGTTTGTTTGTTTGTTTTTTGCTAAAAAGCAGTGTAAAATCAGTTAGCAAAAACTTGATGGTAGCAGAGAAGGACCAACTATCTTGATCTGTGCGTGCATCTGTTGCTACTACAGACTCTTAGTATTATAGAAATGTACAATCTCAATCCCTGCATACTGCACTTAAATTGATTCCTTAAGTGGGTCTGTTAACACTGCTCTGCAGTAATGATAAAAATTCAGTCACTTTTTTTTCCATCTGGAAATCCTTCCCCTACTGTCAGTAGCCAGTAATTGCATCTGCTGCTGAAGTGCAGAAGGTGTGAAAGTCACTTTGGAGCAGATCCTGAATCTGATCCTTACGAATGTGTCACATTACACAAGTGGAACGCTCAAGGGGGTGGAGTTATGCATGTGGTTACAGGGATAGGCAATTTGGAAAGACATAGTAGTATTATAGGTACTTGTAGCAAAACCAAACTCTTTAACTTCTGTTACCCGCCACATTTGAAGCACTACTTGGCTACAGCAATCGCCCTCACTCCTGGAGGGTTGCAGGCACACTAGACCTTTTCCAAACAAGTAGAAGGTGCAGCTCCTTGCTCTAAATGCACGGGCCCAATCCAGCAAAGCCTCCCTTGTGGAAGGAGTTACACTAGCTTATGGGAACTGGTCCACTGACTTCTGGTCTGTGGGACCGGGCCCTAAACAAAACATGTGCTAGTGAGATGCACCAGGCTGCCTCCAGCATTTGAGGTCTAGGGGTTCTGATTCAGAGGCTGTGCCCCTCACTTCTGTGCTCAAGTGATGCCCCTTTCCTCCAAGGATGTGTCCAATCCCTTTGTGAATCTGGCTAGACCATGGGCTTCCACCAGCCCGGTGGCAGTGAGGCCCACCCGTCTAGGAAATGCGGCGTGAAGAATTGCCTTGCGTTCACTTTAGACGGGTTTCATGCGGGACCCCTGGTTCCTGCACTGGAAGAGAGAGTCCTACCGACTTTCCCCTCTCCATTTAGTGCTTTCTAAACCCTTCCCGCATCCCCGCTCCAGCACCTCTAAACTGCCGCTGCCTGACTAAGGGTGTTTGTGCCCAAAAGCTTGCAAAGAACAATTTTCCCAACTATTTAGTCGGTCTAATCCAAGGTATCGCTTCTCCCCGAAGAACCTCGCCTTCTGAACAGGCCTGTCCTTGCCTCGCAGCATCTAAAAGGGCATCAGGCAGGAGACAGCCGGGGTGGGGGTCCCCCCTGGCAGCGCGGGGGGAGGCTGGGCCGGTCCCGAAGTCCCCTGGGAAGGCCGGGTCCCGGCACTGCTGGCTGAAGCGGATCACCCGGGAGAGCATCCCGGGGCCCAGGGTGGGGCCGCTGCGGGAGCTCATTCCCCGCCCAGCTCGGGCCGGGGCCGGGGCCGGGGCCGGGGGACGCCCACCGCGCCGGAGCGAGCCGAGGACGGGGCCACCTGCCCGGGCAGCCCCCGCCCCTTCGCTTCCCTTCCCGCGGCTGCGCCGGGGGTGTCGCGATCGCTCCCGGCCTCAGCGGCGGCTCCACGTGGGCGCTCGGGCAGCGCTGACAGCGGCCGGGGGCTGCCGGGCGGCTGCCGCCGCCTCCCCCATGGGCGCCCCGGTGCCCGGGCTGCGGTGAGGCTGCCCCGGGCGGGGGGCCCGATGCATTCGCTGCTGGATCGGCAGAAGAAAGCGGGCGGCGGCGTGGATGCCGGGCTGGAGCTGCCGGCGGGCTCCCTTCCCCAGCCTCAGAGGATGTTCAGCTGCGTGGGCTGTTTCTGGGTCCTCCTGTCCTCCTGCCTGGTGGCCGTCTGCAGCTTCAGCTTCCTCTCCCCTGCCTGGATCGTGAAGGAGCCTCCCCTGCCCCAAGCCCAGGACGAGGTGAGCTTCGGCTTGCTCTGGCACTGCTCCGAGACGCTGGAGCAGATGTACAGCTGCTACACCTTCGGGGGCCTGGGCAAGTTCAACGAGATCCCCTCCAGCTCCTGGCAGGTGAGTGCGAGGGATGTGTGGGGGTCGGGGGGACTAAGCCCCCCCAGACTGCTCTGCTTCCCACCTTTGGCTTGGCTGCTGCTCAGAGACGCGCTTCCCTGCCCAGGCTGGCTGCCTGACAGCTGCAGCCCTGCCCAGCTGGGCAGTACATCTTTGGGGGTTTAGGAGCACGTCCCACCGGCTGGGCTGGGGGCCTGGATCTGATTCCAGAGCCTCCAGGGGCTGCTTCAAATCTCCCTGGGACTGGCACTGCTGCCTCCAAGTCACCAGGGGTGATCCCCATCAGGATCAGGCCCAAGTCCCATCAGCTCAGGTGACTGGCCAGGAGCAGCATTAGCACATGCTGCTAATGTTAGTTAAAGCATTTGGATTCACGTAAGGTTGTGAGTGCTTCAGTTAACCTGATGGGCACAAAACTCTTTGCTCCAGGGCAGGCTCTGGGAGATGCCAGTACCAGCATCTGTTTCAGGAGGAGCAGGGGGGACTGAGTTCAACTGCAAGGGGAGAGACTGTAGGACTTATAGGACCCCTTGCACAGGCAGGCTGGGCTGCTCGGGGTCTGAAGGCAGCTACTACCTCCGAGATGATGCAACTGGGAGAAGCACTGGGCGAGGCACACTGCTGACAGATTTCCAGTCCATTTTAATTTGGCTTTGTTAGAAATCTTGGGCAAAGATCATAATTGTGCCGCTTAAGCACCTGCTCAGAGCCGTGTGAATTGGAGTGTGGGGACGGGTCTGCTCGGGGTTAAACTCCTGAGTCCCATGGACTGCTGCGAATGCTGCTGGGACAATTGAATCTACTGTGTAACATAGGTGGGAGCTAACTCTGGGCAGGCAGATTTTGGGTGTACCTGTTACAATGCGTGGAAGGAAAATGGGAAAAGAAATAGAACATTTGTCCTTCCCTGGGCAGCTACTTGGCAAAATAGCAGCACTTAACCTCCTCTTTTGCACCAGGTCTTCTACCTAAGGGTGCATAAACAGATTGTCTCTTGAAAGCACTTTGCAGAACCTCTTGGTATGGATCACCTCTGAAAACCAAATCTTGACTTGGATGCGAATGTCTTTTTCTCTGACTCAGCGTTACCCATTGCTGCTGCCGCCAGAAAACACAAAGTTTCAGGGGGAAGATCTGAACTGGTTCTTCATCCCTGGGAAACTCTACTTAGAATTCAGGACAGCCCATCCACGAGTTCTGTCTGGGATTGTTCACATGTCTTTGTTTGACAAGGAGGTTTCCACACCCGATGCGCTCTTTGAAATGCACCACAAATAAAGCTGGGTTTCAGCACCAAGCCAGCAGTACACCCTCTTACCTTTATTCTTGATCTTGTTTCCTTTTCCTTTATTCCCTTGGTTGTTACACTGGGGGCTGTGACTGTAATTTTGCTACAGATTTTCAAACAGATGAGCTTTGAATTGCCCAGCACTGCTGTGTTGCAGGGATCCCAACACAAGGCGTGAATCAAGGGAAGGTCATGCCTTACGCCTGACACAATGAGGTATTTAGTTGTTGAATTTCTCAGTCTGTCTTGAAATCAAACTGCTCTTTCTCCAAGGAAGCAAGCTCCATGAGCAATCATGTGCTTTACTACTGATGACTGTCCCTAAGATGTCCATTAATAAACAATACAGGGCACGGAGCAGAGCTAACCACATAGAAACCTTCCTGTTTGTGCAGGGAAGGGGGTTTTGTAACAAAAATAACGTTGTTTTGAAAACTTGACTTTTATTCAGATGTTTGCAAATGTAATGCAGATAAACACTCCCAAGTAATAACAAAACTTTGAAGATAAGAACACTCATTTAAACAACTACAGAGTGTCTCAGGGATGCAATATCCTTTTAAAAATGATTTTAAATACAGAAAAGAACTTAACACAAAGCCTCTGAGCTTTCTTGAATGGAATGGCAGTCAGAGCAAACAATACCATTGTATGGGGTGGAGGGAGGATACAGAAGATCTTAGTCACATGCCTCGGTCACCTTTATTAACCCTTCAGAAAAAAAATCATGAACAAAATACAAACAAAGCTGTTTGTTTCAGTTTAACGGAAAGAAAACGCCCTCCTAACTGCTTCCAGCTACCAAGAGGCTGTTGGTGATGGTTGTATAAGCAGCTAGAGTGCCTGGGATCTTCCATGGGGAAGCAGAGCTGCTTTGGCTTTCTTGTATGATCAGTCTTATGAATGCCTTGGACTGCAGAAACCCAGAGAAGTTGGGGGAAGTCCAGTGTTGTCAACTCCAGGCATGAGTCAGGCCTCAACAAATCATGACATCTTTTGTGAGGAGGGAGAAATTTAGGGTGTTTTGTGTCTGTCTTCTGTTTTCTGAGTCTTTTGGATTTACTTGGGTCATATTTTCAGGCCTTTTATCTTCAACCTTGAGAGGTAAATGAAAGCAGAGATTCCCTCATTCACCTGTCTCCAGGATCTGGAGATTAAAGGGAAACGCTCTAAAATATCACAAGGTTCTTGGTAAACTCACTAAGGTTGGCAAGCCTGGCCAGTAGGCAGCTTTTATAATGTTCAGAGGTGAAGTGCCATGTATTGCAAGCTGTGGGCTCTACTGGAAGTTGATAGCATTTAGCACTTGCAGGGTGATGCTAATAGCCTGTCTGGGAAAGACGTGTGTACGTGGGCTGTGGGAAGCCAGCCAGCTGCCAAGGGTGTCTGTCCTCCCACTTCCCAAGATGTGCGCCGGCAAACCTGTTATTGCATTTCAAATGTTTCCATCCTCAAATGTGCTGATTTTGCGAAGGGGCGGGGAAGCATTCAGCTCTGCAAATGATCGTTAATGCGCGTTGCATGTTTGCACTTGGGGGATTATGTTAATCATCCTACAAATGATGCTTTGAATCATGTCTAGAGGTTAATTAACTTGCCTTTCTTCTCTTAAGAGGGCCTTCTTGTCTGCTTAAAATTGCTGGCCCTTTTCTGCCTCCTTTATAATTACTTTGCAGCTTTGTAATATCTTGGTTACCTTTAATTTAACTCTATCAACGCATTTGGGTATACACGCTTTCCATCCTGCTCAGGATCCCGTAGCTACTTGTGTCCTAAACTCAATGGCCCAGATGGTTATCCTGGCAAATTCTGGGCTGAGACGTAGGAAGGTGGAAGGAAAAAGCCTTGTAGGTATTATTACTGGTTGGACCTGGTACAGTCCAGGCTTAAACAGGACATAATGCACACACACATGCACAGTGTTTTTCCCCAAGTTGTCTCCCAGCTCATCCCTGTCTTGACATAGAGACAGTTGCTGCTGGGATGATATATGTTACAGCATCATGTAGCGCACAATGGCTGTGATATATGTACAAACAACTGCATGTAAAAATGGAGTCCTATACCCTGCCAAAATCCTGGCGTTTACTGGGCAAAAGGAAGAACACAGCATCTTACTATCCAGATATGAGGCTCTGCAGTCAGCAGATCAGGATCCTTACTGAAATATTACATGGAAGCAGAGATTCGTTTTGGTTGGGTTTTGGCAAGTAAGCTCTTTACTGTGGCCGGTTGACTGGGAGTCTGGGCTGTCTTTTGGCCATTACAGTTCCTCTTGCTCTTCAGTGATATGAGACATTGGTATAAGTTCTTTACACTAATCCCAGGCTCTGGAGGGGACAAAGATAGTTCTTGATCCTGAGCTAATGTGGTTGTTTGGTTTTTTTTGCAATGGAAGCATCAGTGCTGCTGTGTTGTTTGCCAGGGCTGAGTCTGAATGCTGGAAGCTAATACTGTTTGATTTCAGATTTCTATTTTTTTTTCTTCCAGATAGTCTCCAATTATTTTCAGGCTTTGCCGAGCATGTAATTTAAAACAACAGAGTTGATTGGCCCTTGATACTCAGGCTGGAAGCACATTGACCACTCTGTGGCTTCTGAAGCATCTAACAGCTGATGAATACCCAGTTAGCACAGAGCTTAAAAGAAAGAATTTAGATTAGAAACACAGAATTTGCTGGACCCCTCGAGACTACCAGTCTGATCAGTTGTGGCTCTTGTCTCTAGCAGGATTCAGCACTTGAGGCTCAGGGAAAGTCCAACCAAACCTCCCACTGTTTCTCTTGCTCTTCAGCAACATGAGAAGTTTGTATTTCTTTATACCATGGTGATGGGCATGGGACCATGGTAATGGACACACTATAAAAATAAGGCAAACAGCAATTTTAAAGAAGGTGAGGGGCAGTTCTCTTTTCACCCTTGGGCTATCTGTTGTCTAAAGGTTACCATCTTACTTCTTTAGCTCTGCTTTCTTCTAGTGGTAGAATTGGCACTGATTCCCTCTGTGACATGAGGCAAATCATTCTGGACCAGAGATTTTTTTTAGTTGCTTGATGAGATCTTCAAAAGAACCTAGACCAAACAACAGGTACCTCCGCATCCTGAGGCTCCCAAATACTTTTGAAAATCTGCCTCTTCCTTTATGTGAAACCACACTTTCCCCACTAAGGATTATGAAAATGAACCACCTTCCAAGATGTCACTAATGTCATTGTAAGCCTTGATGCAGCCTGTCCCAAGCTGTGTCCGCTATACCGTAGTTAATACTCCAGTGTTGTGTGTTTGGGTATTGCATGTCCTGAGCCTGTGAAGCATTTTGAGGGCGTCTTGAAGTAGGTGCTGGAGATGTACATAGAGATGATCGACTCATGAATACCTTCTTCTAGGAAATCCCAGGTGGCCATTCTTAGAGCAGGGTAGCTGAACTTGGTTCATAATTATTATGTGACCTTAGCTTGCATGTACCAGGTTTCCTAAAGCTTGGAGTGTTGGTATACTGTGTCCAGTTTTGGGCACCGCATTTCAAGATTGACATTAGCAAATCAGAGTCCAGTGAAGAGCAACAAAACTGACTAGAGGTTTTGGAAGCATGGCTTTTGAGAAAAGGGTAGAAGAACTGAGATTAAATAATTTGGAGAAAAGAAGACTGATGAGAGACTTGATAAGTCTTCAAATACCTGAAGTGTAATTATAAAGAGGATAGTTATAGACTATTGTTTTTGGCAGGACAAAAAATAACTGTCTTAAACTGCAACATGGCAAAATTAGGCTGGATATTAGGAAGAACTTCTTAACTTGGAGGGTAGGTTATCATTGGAATAGGTTAAGGTTTAAATGGTCAGGATTTCTGGGCACATTACTGAACAATGGGGTTTACGCTGCTTCATTAGTCATCCAGGGTTCTCTGACCCATATTCATTTAATGAGACATATCCATTATAGTGGGAACACAGAATTTGCATATGGGATCCAGGCTAAACTGGAGCTCATGCCATCCCATATCCTGTCTAGTAGTGATTCGTACCAGATGCTTGAAAGACTGGTGGAGAACCACCACCACAAACAATTTGTAATGACATAGCTGTAGGGGAAGTTTCTTTCTAAAGCTGGGCACTTAGGTACCTAAATCCCTTTCAAAATCTGGCCTTAGAGGTTGTTGTATGTCTTCAGACATTATGGTTGCTATCATTTTTAAATTTATAATCCTCTTTACTGCAATTATTTCTTATTAATAATTTGATACTCATTATTTATTGATATTCATTCATCTTTTTTTTTTTTTTTAAAGCTTACTAATTTCTTTGTGTTGGTTAGATCCACAGATTGTTTATTTCTGTCTACCCAGACTAAGAGTTTAAGCAACTTTGAAGATTTGGGGGGAAAAAAAGCTTGGAACATGCAACAGAATTAATACAGAATAATTGATCAAATTTTACCTTGTAGTAACTTTACTCCAGAACAAGGAAGAGACTGAGGAGCAGGTTTCTTAAGCTGGCTGCCTGCAGTGGGTGCTGTCCCAGAGCATGGTGGCTGGGGGAGCCAATTTGCATCGAGCAAACAGCTACCCCAGGGTGAAGTTGAGCGGTGAACTGGACATACAGCACATCTTACATAGTAGTGTCCTCAGGTAGTAAAGTGACTCCACTTATTCCAAGGGGTAACTTTTCCCTGGCTTCCCATGATGTACTTTATATCAGGGCTGTCCACTGGGTCTCCACTCCACCTTACTAGGCAGTGAAGTCCATTTCTTACCGTGCACCCGTATCTAGTGTTCATCCTGGTTATCCCTTCCACTCACCCAGAGTGACCAGCAACATAACCAGGCTGTGAAGAAAAGGAGGAGACCCAGGAATCTGCAAGTTGCTTCTTCAGTTTATTATGAATTGGAACAACTCCTCTAGAAATGGGATTGTGGCTTACCAGGCTCACGTACAGCATCCCTCACCAGGGCATCTGGGCATCTTCCAGCTGTGCAATAGGCAGTTTGATACCCTTGCACCACGCGTGGTTCCTTTTTGTATTTCTCCCTCTGGGGAGTGCTATTGCATAAGGATCTTTGTTTTGTTTTGTGCTGGGCCCTGTGTTCTGATGCAAAGGCGAGATGGGAGAAATGTTTCTTGTTTTGGTCTGGGCAGTGCAGAGCACTGTGGAGAATATAACTTGTATAAAAGTAATGGCAGAGAGGAAGCATGGGCTTATGGCTAAGCTGGGGTCCTGAATCCTGCAACCCCAAGACTTTAGCACAGGCTCTTTGTGTGACCTTGGGAAAGACACTTGAAAACTCTTCTGTGCCTCAGTTCACGTTATCTGTAAAATGAGGGAACAGCCCCTCGGCAGAGTGCAGTGAGGACAGATTGAGCCTGAGGTGTTGGGGTCTGGGGGTGTGGGCCACAGGAACATCCATATAGGTGAGAGCCCCAAGTTGGTTGCTGTCGGGTTTCTTTTCAGTGACGTCGGTTTAAACATGGAACCAAAACTCTTTTGCCTGAATGTGAATTGAGATGTGGAGTACTGGCTGCCGCCATCAGAGGGCTATGTTCTAGCTGGGAGGAGCACCACAGCAAACGGAAAAGACTCAGCTTCCACGACAGAACTAACTTTATTCCTCCTAGTCATCAGGATGAAGTAAACAAATAGCGAGTCACTGCACGTGACTCCTGAGAAACATGTGGCCTGATCACAATTTGGCTGGTTGAGCATCATGTTTTAAGATCTGCAGCTGCTGAGAGGAAAGTGCAGTGGGAGATCCCTGAATCCAGGGAGTGGCATTTCAGAGCCAGGCCATTCCTCTGTGTGTACTTCTAGGTGTGCTGCCTGTACTGGAAAAACAATGAGACACACAGCAAGTGCCTTTGGGTACAGTTACCTTATGTTCAGTCTCCTCTTTGATGAGTCTTTGTTCTAGGCAGCAAGTCTGCCATGCTCATCTGAGTCGTGGTGAGTGCTCCAAGCCTAACATGATTAGCCCAGCTCTGCCACTAATACCGGGAAAGGACTTATCCCAAGGAAAGAGAATAACGGCATGTGGTGGAAAGGGCTGATCTGGAGCCCAGTGACAGTGCACTGCACGCCATCTAATTAAAATTTCATTAAGTTGGTTTGCATCCCTTGATGGAGGTCACAGGCACACCATTGATGTGCTAATGTCTTCGTTTCCCCTTTTCTCTTTTGGCATCATTCATCATCCTCACAGATAAAACAGCACCACCATTACTAACTGCCTTCCTCTGTCTCTAGATGCAATGGTCCTGGAAAAAAAGCAGCTGTAACTGATCAGATCTATTATCTCTCTCTCTCATTTTATTCCCTAATAAAAAATTATGATTATTATTTTTTTTTTGCTTGACTTAGTTTTGGGATTAACCTCCCTTGTATTTGTGTTGAATAACTTAATTAGCCTGACAGCAGGGAATGTTTTCGGAAGGCAGGGTTTGTAAAAGCCATAACTTTGTTTGAAAAGAAGTTGAACTTCAGTGTACTTTGGTCTTTGAACCTGCTGCTTTGGAATAGGATGGAAACTAGAGCTTTCAGATAGGTACTGGGGAGAGAGGGACTTCTTTTCTTTGTACAGTGACTTAGATGGGCGACATGAAAGAGTATAAAGCCATTGCAAGCATTCAAAACCCATTAGAAAGTGGCACATGGGTAATGTGAGGGCTCTGTAAGTACAATTCCTGGAAGACCATAATATTTTTTATTCTGATGCTGTTTCTCTGACCCCAGGTGAACAGGATCTGGGTGCCCTGCAGGGAGGTAGAGCTGTTTTTGGGTTTGTTTTTTTTTAAGGCTTAAAAAAAAAAAGGCTTAAAAAAGATTAAATGACTAGTGATTTTACACAGCCAATGTACAGTGCTCTGAAGGGCCTGATTTTTAGGGGCAGGTGTGTGGTGAATTGAGAGAAATCAGGACTCGTTAAGGCATCTCAGACTCAGGTGACCCCAAATCATTAAGTTGTTTTTGAACATCTTGGCCCCGATCTGTTGCTTCAGGACTTAGCTGATGCAGAGAGGGACTTTGGAGAAAGTTTGAAGCTACCAAATTTCTACCCTTCCTGGAATTCACACCAGCTTCTTTCAGCCATGTGTAGGCCCTTGCCCTTTAGACAAGGTGTGTGGTGACCTTGTATTGGCATGGCACTCACAGGGAAGGGATTATGCACCCTGTCCTGGTCCTGCACCCATTCTTCTGCAGGCCTGCTCAACCAGCCCCTGTTCATGAAGGACCTAACCCCGGTTCTAATGCGAGATGCAGATCTTGGCATCCCTCACAATCAGGCCCATCACAAAACCTCCCGGAGAGGGAAATGAAGAAGGGAGAATTCGTCACCATCTGAGTGCCTTTGCCCCGTGAAACGTGTAGCAGGCTCCAGCCAGGACTAAAGCAGCGATGACAGGGAAAAATGGCTTGTTTGAGCTCTAACCCCCAGGGCAGGCTTTTGTTCCCTGGGAAGTGAGGGCAGAGCAGGGCAGGGGCACTCCCTCAGGGACTCTTATTATGAGGCTGAAGTTGAACTTACTCCTCTCAAACACTCCAGTTGGTTCACTGGTTAAGTCCTAAGCCTTCTTGTCACTGTCCAGTCAGCATTGTGGCTGGGGTTTTCCTCTCTTAATGGAGAAGGATTTGGTTAGTCTAGACCAGCTCTGGCCAAGACATTCTGACAATATCCGTCACTTCCTGAGCAGTGATTAGCAGGGGACAGCAGTTGCTCTTCAGCTTATCTTGGGAATGTGGGAGTGGGGAAGAATAAAAGAAGCCTCTTGGGTAATTCCAAAAAAGAAGGGCATCGTCTCCAGTGTGTCAGGATTTCAGGGGGTGGGGGAGAAAGACGAGACTGTGACTCAAACGCTGACCCAGATGGTGGGTGTTTGCTGCTCTGATTTGCATGGGAGGACATGTGAATAAGCTGTTAGGCATTATCCATTCATCTCCACACATGTAACATCCCCTTCTGCAGAAAATATCTGGGCACAAGAAAGCAGTGTCCGCCGGGATCCCAATCTAGGCGTGAAATCCAAATGCATCCTGCTGGCTGTCGGACTTGAGCCTGTCTCCAGGCAGGCTGCACGCACTCCTCCCAGAAGGTCTGCTGCTAGATCTTGTTCTGTTTTTTTCACTGGAAGTTGCTGCCAACTCTCTTACTTGCCTGGATCCCTTAGCCCCACCAAAATCTCCCTTCTCCCTCTGAGACATTCTACTTTGGAGGAGAGCAGTGCAGCAGTGGTTTTAGTGATGCATCAGGCAGCTGTAGGATGGCAGGATCTTGTCTCCTCAGCAAATATTCCTATCAGCAGGCACAGGCAAAGGGCTCTGTATTCTGTCTTACCTTGCTTGGGCTCCTTTATAATGCCGTGCTGCTTTGTATCAGATGACCAAGTGATTAACTTCCTTTGGAGCCATGCAAACCCTTTCCACTGGCTGCATCTTCAGGATCTGGCTCTGCCATTTCTCCTTTACCTCTGAACCAGATATTTGGTGAGGAGCAGTGTCTACATCTCCTTCACTTTGAAGGAATCACAGGCATCACCAACATGACTACAATGTGCTTGAGCCTCGTTATATTGCTTGATTCCCCCATCACACTCCCTCTGGGTAGTAGGTGGGGAGAGCTGGCTGGGTGAGGCTGTTGTAGGGCTGGAAAGGAGGTGGGACACTATCCACTGCTCTTCACAGCCACCCCAGCCTCCTTCTCAAACTCCTCAGCTGACAGGAAAGCTCTAGGGAGCAGGCAGCAGAGCAAACATTGAATAATTAAGCTGCATTTTCATCTCTACTAGAAAGTCTGTTACGTAGCACGTGAACTAGTACAGCTGAGATGGCAAAGGGGGACCATGCATCTCAGAACTGACAGCTTGGACAAAGTCAGTGAGAAGGGAAAGGATGCCCAAGATGAGCCTTAAAGTGAAATCAGTGGGATGGGGGGTGGGTTGGATAAACTGAGGTCTCACAAGGGGGGGCTGACCAGCTGAGGCATTGCCACCATTTCTGCTTTCCCTCCTTCGAAGCTCCAAGCCTCTATCAGCGCATCTCTCCTAGGAGGTCCCTGCTCCCTGCAGGTCTCTCTGCTCTGCCTTCTCCCTGGGACCTAGTGGAAGTGAGTCTGTGTAGGGCCTTCTGCTTCTCCAGTGCTAGGCTCAGGCTGCCCTTTATAGGTCCCAGCACGGCATGACCCCTAAACTCATTCACTTCACCTGCAGTAGTGAGCAAAGCCCTGACACTCATAAGGCCAGTTCCCCTTGTAGCTCTGTTGGGCCGGGCATCTCGTTCTAAGCTGCTTGTTCAGTGCTGCTGGGTCTATTTGGAGTGACTGTCCTTCACAGTGCTGGGTGAATGACCCAAGCACGCATAGCATGTTTGCCAACTACTAGGATGACAGGTGCAGCATGAGTTTAAGATCTTGGTATACCACAGGCCTGCCAGGTTTGAGAAACGTGCCTCACACAAGTCCCGCTGTTTTCTCTGGCCTTGTTCCCTATGGCTGTGGATCCTTCACCACTTCCTGCCTTTGGTCTGTGCAGAGTAGACATAGCGGAGATTTGCAGATCTCATGCCTGGAGGGGACAGTTATGAACACCTGCTGCATCATTCAAGCCAGAAATGGACACCAGCAAGTGCATTCTGCTGCTTTAGATCTGGCAAAGGAAAGACAGTTCAGCTCCAGTGTCAATGGCGGTGGAAGGCTGTGCAATCAGTGATAGAGCCTGTCAGGGCTGAGGACTCACTTGTCACTGAGGCTAGTGTCATCTGAGATGTAAACCTTTTCCACAGGAAGGAAGGAGGGATTCTGAATCCCTGAACTGCCCTAGCAAAGCTGGCAGAATCCTCTTCCTCCAGCTGTATTCACACGGGGTTTTGCTGGCCTTACTATGTTTTACACCCTCAGCTGACAGAGCAAGGCTTGCAAATGTCTGTAGTATAGACCAGTGTTTCCCAACATTTCCCAGCCCGAGGCACACTAACATTAATAAAAAATTTCTGTGGCACACCTCTTAAGGTAGTCCCCATCCCCATACTTATGAGCACCTTGTAGCTCATTGCTGCTGCAAAATTCTGTGGCACAGCTGTTCAGAGCCTCGAGCTGCGCATTCCCCATAGCCAGCACATGCGCAGTAGATGAATTTCCTACTGCTTGGCTGGTTCTCTCTCTTTCCCCCACAGCCAGCACGTGTGAGTCGTCTGTGACTAGCTCAGTGCCACTTACTCATTAGCACTAGGTGGCTGGAGAACTTTCTTCTCATTATTTCAAAATTCTCGTGGCACACCAGGGAGCTCTTTGCGGTACGCTGGTTGAAAACAGGCATAGACCAAGCCTGGCTCCAGCATGGCATGGTCCCAGATAGTGCAGCATGGAGGAGCAATGGCTTGCACCATTTTAGAGGAGATTTGAGTGACACGGTGCCAAGGGAACCCAACCAGACTGACCTGTCTGGTAGCTCCTGCACTGATCTGATCTATTCTAGCTCCTTACTGGCACCTATCTGGAAGTGATCTTATTACCCGAGATAAGAGAAATGCCTCCCTTCAGGAGTCTGTCCAGCGGTGTGGGTTTGTAGGAGCAGGTTTTAGTCACTGTGATATTTGTTTTTGAGTTATATAGCAATTTTTTCATCCACCTGAGTGCCTGTGAAAGCCCCGTGCGTGCTGTAAAAACTCATCTATATTTTCCATTGACAAACGCCAGCAGATCGAGGGAAGTGATTATTTCCCTCTATTCGGAACTGGTGAGGCCACATCTGGAGTACTGTCCAAGTTCTGGGGCCCCCACTGCAGGAAGGATGTGGGCAGATTGGAGAGAGTCCAGCAGAGGGCAATGAAAATGGTTCGGGAGCTGGGGCACATGACACAGGAGGGGAGAGACCTAGGGAACTGGGCTGATTTATTAGTCTGGAGAAGAGAAGACTGAGGGGGATTTAATAGCAGCCTTCGGCAACCTGAAGGAGGGTGGCAGAGAGGATGGAGCTGGACTGTTGTCAGTTGTGACAGATGGCAGAACAAGGAGCAATGGGCTCAAGTTACAGCCAGGGAAGTTTAAGTTGGATATTAGGAAAAACTCTCGCTAGAAGGGTGGTGAAGCACTGGAACGGGTCACCCAGAGAGGTGGTAGGATCTCCATCCTTGGAGGTTTTTAAGACCTAGCTAGACAAATCCTTGGCTGGAATGATCTAGTTGGGGCTGGTCCTGCTTTGAACAGGGGGTTGGACTAGATGTGACCTCCTGAGTTCCCTTCCAACCCTCATTTTCTGTGATTCTGTGAAGCCTACTCCCCTGCCTATAAGAAGGCCATCCTGCCTCCTGTGCATGTTACCTGGAGCAGCTGAGGTTTGCCCCTGCAGGGGCCACAGGGAATGTGAAAAAATAGTGGCTAGTGGGAATGGTTAGATAACGGTGACGTGTCTTCCTGAGCATGAGGCCCTTCCAGGCAGACCATGACAACATCAGGCCTCACTGCTGCTCAGTGCTTTTATGGCTGGCATTCCTGGGGAGGCCAGGAGACACAGCCAACACATGTGCATGCCTGCTTTTACCCAACAGGGACTCTGGGCAGAATGGTGGGACAGTGACACGTTCTGCATCTGGCCAGATCATGGAATCCTGTTATTGCTTGATGTGCAGCACGTGGGGTGTAGTGACATGGGGGGGGGGGGCGCGTTGGGTCACTATGCAATGGGGTGGAGAGAATCCCACTGCACATTGCTTTGGCATTCAGACCCATCAGTGGAGATGCACCAGGATGATCCCTTCCAGCTGTTTTCACTTAAATTCAGAGCAACAGCACAGATACCTATAGAGCCTTCCATCATGATATTCAGTTAGCACCTGTTCCATCTCTGCTTGCCAGCAGTGGTGATGCTTCTTTCACCATCAGGTGCCTGTCAGTGAGCCCAGCATCTAGAGCCACACAAATGAGATTGGCTGCCACAGAACCCAGATGTTAACAGCTGGCCTCCTTTCCTGGCATTGCTTTTTGGCTTCCTCTCTTTGCTGTTTGTGCTGCCAGGTGTTTAGTTTACAATGGGCAAAGTCTTTCTGTGAGTTAGAGTCTCTGCCCGTTCATCCTTGACAGCACGGGTGACAGGTGGGAGACACAAACAGCACCCTTTATTCAGATTCGTTCCCAGGAGTTAATTTTCCTTAGGGCTGGAAAAGCATTGGGATAAGCCTTCCCACACACTGGTGTTTCCATGCAGGTTATACATGGACTTTCTACTCAGGATTGCGCAGGGTAGCTGGCCTTTCTCTGGGTTGCCAGTCCTGGCTGCAGAGGGCAGCTGGAACAATGTCTGGGTGCTTATTTTGAACCAAACCTACAAAAACTTTGAGAGATTCTCATGTTTCTTTCTGGCACTAATTCTTTTAGGATGCATCCAGACTGACCTCCAGACTGGGATTTTCTCATGCCTGTTCCTTGCTAGCTGATGGTGGGATGGCTGCACACAGAAAGATCCAACAGACCACACACATCTTGTCTTTGTTGTTCCCGGTTCTTCAGCAAAGCAGATATGTGAATTCACATCCCCTTGGGCTCTGTGCCCCCTAACAGCCTAGCATTGACCTAACCAGCTAGAGGGGAGGTGTTGAACATGTACCCTGACTACAAGCATGGATTTCTCTTTACCAGCTCTGAAGCTGCTCAGGAGAACGTGGCAAGGAACTAAAACAAAACCCTTGGGTCTCCCCCGCCCCCGTGCCGCCTCCTGTCACTGATTTATTTTTTTAATAAGGTTAGCAGCGGGTGAAGCCTTGGTAACATTGATTAAAAATCAGCTCTAATTGATGGTACCAATGCACAGCAGGCTGACGATTGGAGAGAAGCCTCCCCAGGCTGAGTCCACGTGTCCAGAGTCAGGTGCAATAAAGCCTCTTTTAAAGCTGTAGATTCTTCCTTCATTGCCCAGGTTCTGGAGGCAGGGGATTTAGAAAACAATGCAGTAAAGGCCTATAATTCATGGGGTGCCCATGTCCTCTGAGCAGTGGGGAGGATGTTCTGATGAACACGAGCTTGGGGAGGGTTAATTAACAGCACTGCAAGCCTCCTAATGAACTGATGGATGAACTCCTTTCTGTAGGGGAGCACAGCATGGAGGCGACAAACCAGCCAGCTGCAGCGAATGCCAATAAATCCTGGGGCCAGTGATTGCAGCCAGATTGGTGTGCGGTCCTGGCACCGTGTTGCTCTCAGTGGCAGGGAAAGTTGTTGCTCCCGGGGGAATTTTGGGGGTTCAGCCTGGGTAGGATTTATGGGCAAAGGGCAATCATTTCCTAAGTCTGTCAGCTGTGCAGTGCCTCTCGGTGACTGCAGACTGTCGGCAGCCACGTGCGGCATCCTCTGCAGTCGCTGTGCATTTCTCAGCAGCCTGTCATGGCTTGTTACCCACCGTTTGCTTCCTGTACCTGGTGACCCTCTCTGACCACCCCTTTCTGACTTCTGGGCAGCCTGCAGACATAATGTGTCATGGGGCATGTGGCTGCTTGCTGCTGGTCCTGAGGGCTGTGCTGCCCTCTCACATTCATGAGCCAGTGCTCTGAAGTAGCATACCACCCGCAGGGCCCCATATGCTTCCCTGGCATCTCTTTATGAGGCAGCTCCAGTGGGCATATGGACCTTCCCCACATGCCTCCTTTTTTCACTGGAATCCATTCAGGTCTACAGCGTTCCAGGTCTCATGCAGCTCTCCCTCTTCATGCAAGTGAGCCTCATTTTCCTTTGGTAGCAGTAGAGAAGTTCAGTGCTGTTCTCACTCAGCTCTCCCAAGGGCTGCAAAGGCAGAGTAGCTATAAGGCTGCCTCCAAAGGCATTTGCAGGCTGGGTTTGGAGACACTTTCTTTGAAGCTACCAGCATCGGAAGCATAAGGTCTGGGACAGAAGTTTCATAAAGCAGTCTGACCCAAATCAGTTAAGTCTGATACTACATTCAACCAGGTTTACCTTTGAACCAGTTTCAGCCATTTTGAAACTGGTTTATGTGCACTAAAGTTCTGTTCTGTTATAGGTTTAAACTGGTTTATGTGCAACTTCTGTCCCTAGCTTAAAAGATCAGTTCTAGCTGGGGTGGGGCGCTGAGCATGTTAGACTTAGACGTATCCAGTTTTGACATGGATGTGTGCAACGGAGGAGAAAAGCCAAATGGTCCCTGTGCGGGAAAGCTCATTGGCAAGTAGTAAAGATGCTTTGTCGAGAAAAAAATGATTGCTTTTGAAAATATTTTCCTCTCCTTCTTTTTGCCTTTTCTTTTCCTGCCTCCTTCACCATTTTGTTTTTTTCCTCATTTGGAAGCTGAACGTGAGGGTTGGGAGTGGGGAAAATGAAGAAGAAAACCCTGACTACTTTCGTTTCTAAGCTTTATCAAAAAAGAGGAATATTTTATGTAAAATGAGAATTTTATTGCAAAGAGTTTTTGTTTGAGAGAGAGTGGTTTTTTTTAGCAGAAACGTCAGCTGTCTCTACGTCTCCGCTTCCCTCCCAGCTATACTCTCTCAGATTAGACCAAGGTTTGCAGGCAATACTGGGCTTGCTCGAGATTTGCAGAAAACCAAACTCCTGTGGAAATGCAAACATCTCTGTGACCTTCACTCTATTAGCCCATGGCTTTATTTTGCAATTAATTAATTTTTGCAAATGCAACTACCCTCCCCTGGCTCAAGGGGATTCTAACAAGTTTATTCAAAGTGGCATAGTGTCATCTCTGACCTTTATCAATAACAGTTTCCTGTCAAGTCTTTTCACATCTTGGGGCAGGAGAACTTCTCTCTCACTAAAGAGAAACCAAACCAGTCGTACAGGGCTGGTTCTGGCAGGGAAAGGAGTGTCCAGTGGGGGAGAATGGTGATCTGGGTGTTGATTGAGAAAGGTTGATCTTTCTATGGGAAGCCCCTGATGTGATGCATCAGGCACAGTCAGTGTATGAAAAGGGCTTGGAGATCATTTCAAGAAAACAGAGATGCCACTAGACTATTCCATACTAGTGATATACCTACAGCTTGTTTCCTGTCCTACATAGCCAGGTAGTATTAGGAGGCTAGTATGATCATAACAACAGCTGGGAGAGTTAGAAGCTCCAATTTTGGCTCTTCAGTGTAGACTGAAATTGCGACCCACTCCATAGTGGGAATTTCAGTATCATAGATGCCACTGATTGCATCCCACAGGTGAGTGGTTTCTACTGCTGGGTCTCTTACCAATAGACCTACTAATGTGCTCCCTACTGTGCTCCATACCTGCTTGCCAACCAGCATCTAAAGGAACCAACTTAATATTTACAGCTGCAGTTCCTAGTAGGTAGCACTGCAAACCTCTTGCGTTCAGAAATGAGATGAAAAATGGTAAATTTGGGCTTTGTCTATTTGTCTTCTGGTTCACGGAATCATAGAAAATGCAGGTGGGAAGGGACCTCAGAAGGTCACATCTAGTCCAACCCCCTGGTCCAAGCAGGACCAGCTCTAACTACATCATCCCAGCCAAGGCTTTGTCCAGCCAGGTCTTGAAAATCTCCAAGGATGGAGAGTCTACAACCTCTCTGGATAACCTGTTCCACTGTTTTACTATCCTTCTAGTTAGAAAATTCTTCCTAATATCTAACCACAACTTCTCTTGCTGCAACTTGAAACCATTGTTCCTTGTTCTGTCCTCTATCCCCACTGAGAATAGTCCAGGTCCATCCTCTTTCGAACCTCCTTCAGAAGCCTTTGTTTACTGGCTGTTATCTACAAGTGCTACAAACTTATTTTCTTTAAAAAAAAACCAAAAGGAAAGAAAGCTGAGATTTCTTCTAATCACGTGACTCTAGGAGCTAGGGCTTTATTTAAGGGAAATGGCAAATACTGTCAGACTTGAGGACTAGCAGGAGCTGGTGATGGTGGGTAGGGAATTGGCACTGCACTGCTACTTACTAGCAGTAAAAGCTCTTCTCCTTTCCAGGGTTGCTTCATGTTAGATCTTTGCAAGAACAGACTCAGTTATCAGGCTTTAGCACATGACTTGAATAACCTGTCATGTTGGCTTCAGTAAAACCTTGAGTGAGTGACAAACAGAGCAAAGAGCCAAAGGTCTCCTGGAAAGGAAGGGCTGAGCGGACGTCCTTGAATCATTTCCTCCAGTTAAACATAGAACAGCAAGCTGGGAACCTGCCAGAGGACTGGGGCAGGACTGGAAAGCTGTTCTGCTTCCTGTCATAGGCAAGGCTTGGTTAAAACTCGCTGCTTGCATTTTATAAGGAAGTAGCAGAAGACAGTGGAGGGGTGTGGGAGTGTTGTGTCCTACAACAGACTTCATTGGTCCTTCATGCTCTTATTCTCCCTTCCTGGAAATCCCAACCAAGTGGTCTACTTTTCCCTCAAAGCCCTGTGGGCTTTCTCTCAGCAGGCATCCCTGGGTATGGGAAAACAATTCCCTTTGCACTTTTAAAAAGCTGCTGTGGTTCAAACCTTCCTCTGCTGTGCCTCTTTCAAGCCACTGTTCCTGGTGGAGCTTAGGGCAGCAGCAAGCTGTGATTTCCACAGATCTCTGTTCATTTTAGCATTACTTTCTCCTGCCACCCCAGCTGTCTGTGTTGTCCGCTTGTTGCTTTCTGGTTGGCAACTGAATTACAGCAATTCCTCTGAGACATCGGTAGTTTTGATCCTTGAATGGGCTCACAGGTGCTACCACTGTACAATTGACAAATTGCATTGCTAACCTGATGTGAAGTACATTAGGATCAGATCCATGGCAGGAAATGTTTTTCCGGGTGAGGGCTTCGTTCTGTATAACTTCCATGCTTCAGCTTCTCTTCAGGGGGCATACCCTGGGCTGGATCAAGGCGTGAAGGTCTAAAACTCATTTGTCTCCAAGCATCTGTGGACTCCTTGCAAACAACGCTGGACTAATTGGTCCATCTTCCCTGCTCTCTCTTTTTCTATCATTGTGTGTGCTGGATATCAATGAGCAGCTTAATTGATTTTTTTTTTTCAAGTTTAGGAATGTGAATTCATTTCCCCCTAGAATGAATATATTAGGATTTTTAAGTTTAACAAAAGTGGTATCTTCAGCAGATTTATTGTTTAATGAATGGACTGACTGCAACCTGTATGTCAAACCTGTAAGCTAATAAAATAATTGATATAGGATTGTTGTTAATCGGAATTTATTATGTTACATAAAAGCATATTTACAGCTCCACTGAGGAGCTATTAATTTGTTTGGGGATAAACAATTAATCTCCCTGGGAGTGGGAACAGAAAATACAACACGTTTTTATGTCTTTTAACAGCCTTTCAGTGGCAGGCAAATAACTCAAGAGCTTGTGAGTGCGGGATCTCAGAGATCAATAGTGACCATGAGAGGGAAGTGTGGCTCTCTGGAGCTCCGTTGCAGCTGTGGCTCTCACCCGCTACAGCATAAACAAGCAGGGGACACAGAAGCCGGAGCATCCCAGGGGAGAGGGCGCCTGTATTGACTTGGAGCCTTGTGGGGCTGCGGCACACTGCAGGGATCATGGCTTCCATTTCAAAGGGAGTAGCTGTATAAACATGGGATGTGTATTAGACCTTAATCCCAGCTGCGTGCAGGTACCCTGATAGCACAGCAGAGGCTCCCACCTAAGCCCTTGTAATAAATGACCAGGTGGTTGGAGAAGGTGTCGTTAAGCCACAGGAGGAAGGGCCCTGGGTCCAGTGCATGAGGTGCTGGACTGGGAGCTGGGGTATCTACATACTCCAGCTCTGCCACTGCCCTGCTCGGTGACCTTGGGCAAGTCCTTCTCTCCTCTGGGCCTGTGTTCCTCTCCTGCCTTTTTGTTCCCCTGTCTATTTGGACTGTTTATGTTCAGCAGCCTGCACAGTGAGACTGCCCATGGATCAAAGCTACAGAGGGAGAAGAGAAAAAAGCTGGTGGGGATGAGGGGCAAGAAAGGGGTCTTTGAATTCTGTGCAGGACCCACTGAGGGACCCGGTTGTTTTATTTATGTGCCTAATGTTAGGGCCTCTAGCTTTGAAAATCTGGCCAGCCAGCTCCCTTACTGCTAGAGGTGACTGCTGGGCACACAGTGGGACTCACTGTTTGTTCTGTCTTGCTGAGCCTGCATCAAATAGTCTCCGTTTACCAGGACTCTAAAGACCATTTTTCTAGCTGTCTCTCTGCCTCTTTCCTCCTCAGTCTTGCAACTGGCTTCCAGGTGCCCCTTTGGCTGATGCAGGAGGCAGCCCAGAACCCAGCACGCTCCCCCTGCAGCGATGCCTGTGCTACCGGAGAACCATCGAAAGCAAAAATGTGTTTATAGCACACATGAACAGATGCGACTCAAATACACTATGGGAGCAGATCCGTTGGGTAGCAAGGTGCCATTTCTACATAGTCATTTTTCTGGTGGTAGCTGCACTTTATCATGTGATTAATGGCCCTATTCCTGAAATTCACTGAGCTGGGGTTTCACAAACAGCCTTGATGGATCACATTTTGATTTTTTTTCCTCTTGTCTATTTTTGGTCCTAGCTCTTCCACTGTATCCTGTTTCCCAAATCCTTTCCTTTTCCACCAAGGACAATGCAGCCACAAACAGGGGAGAGGAAGGGACACATATTCACAGAATGACGGTGGTCTTTAGTAGATGGTGTTTAAATTTTTTTTTTTTGCCTTTGAAGGCTGCTTTGAAGCTATCTCTTTTTCTTTTTTTTTCTTGGAGAGGGGCCGATCGTACCTGCAAGTGTAGTTCTAACTTAGGGTCTGGGGGATCTGAGGTTCAAACCCTAGGCCAGCTCTCACAAAGGCCAGGATTACAGGGGAGCCTTTATCCTAACAAGAAAGGATCCTTGGTTGTGACATTAACTCTCCTTCTAAAACACCCCTAAATTAAAAGCTTGGGCTCTGGGTTTAAATCAGGCTCTAAATGAGACCTAACACTGAGGGCAATTAACCGTCTGCTGCAGGGTTCCTCACACCTCTCTGATGTATGTAGTACTGAACAAGGTGAGAGACTTGGGATTTCATAGACCCAGCATCTGACCCAGATATAGGTAGTTCTTAGGTTCCTAGACCCACTGCATTGGGCAGCACTAGAAACCTTCACAGCAAAGCCACTGGCAAACCTCTGCAACAAACTAATTCACTGTTTCCACTGATCAGGTTGGTTCCATAGAGCAGAGTAATATATTCAGTATTCGGGTGTTTCCTCTTTCCCATCTAATTCCCACCCAAGCTGCTCAATACAAGTTTAAACACATGGAAACAAATCAGATGGGTGGAAAATCCAGGACACCGAACAGGGTTCTCTCACCAGGGAGCCAGGGCAAAAGGTTGCCTTTTGGAGTCATTACCTTGCAGTGCCATTACAGCTAGTTAATGTTCATAATGCACTTTCCATCTTCAGAGTGCTTTACAGGCACCTACAGCTCTTTGCAGCATCTCAGAGAGGAGCAAAGACTTTTTTTGTGTAGTGGGAGGGAGGTGGGGGGCTGCACCAGCCCACCAGGTTAAAAGACTTGCCCAAAGCTGTCAAGGGAATCTGGGCTCCTCGTCCCCACTCCCTGAGAGCTGCACCCACCTCTCTCAAGTGGCAAAGTTGCATCTTTTATTTCTATCAGCAAGGTGGTTTATGGCACCATCCTGGAGGTGTGTGCCTTCCACGTGCACACCAGCATGTACAGATAGAGTTGTATGCATGTGCATGTGTGTGATGTCTCTGTATAAATATTGAGGAAATAGATTTCTGTTCTTGGAAAGCTGAAAGATTTTCCAGCATCTAGCAAGCTGCCTACCAGCGCAGCTGTAGATGAGTAACCAGAGTTTAAAGCAATTCACACCTCAGGCTCCACAAAAGTGGCTTTGGTCTGCTTTTCTCTCTCCTTGGTCTAACTCATTCATTGCAGGACAGGGGAGTTTTTTCCTGCATTGTCTCAAAGGTAGCTTGTCCTCTCTGTCGCTTGCTGGTCCTGCTCCATAGAAGGACCAGGACACAGGGTTTGTGGGTCCCTCCTTTTGTCAGTTGATGGGCTAAATCTCTCACCCAGGCTCTTTAACACTCTCAGACAGGAAAGAACGCTAAAAATTACAGAACGGCAAGCGGCTTTAGGGGACGCCAGCGCTTTGTGTGTGAATCCGTGGCTGCCTTAAACGCACAGCTTTGCTTTGCTGGCAAGGAACTGCAGCTGCTTCCTTTGCCTCTGCTGTGATCTTTGCTCTCAGCCATCAATCAGGCCAAGCTGTAATTCAGCCACCACAGCTAGATTTCCAGTTAATGGGAGCCCCCCAACCCTCCCCCCAGCTTTGGGGAGCACAGCTCAGCACTGGGGTGGAGGCTGAGATGAGAGTGCAGGTGGGGAGGCGCACAAACAGCTTCTGCTTCGCACCACTGATGCCGGGCCGTGCACATCCTCAGGCTGTATCTGTGCCTCCTCTCCCCAGGTGCCAAGCAACCTAAATTGCACATTTATGCTGGTTCTAATACCTCTGGCTTCATTGGGCTGCAGCCTATTAATCTTTCGGTGATGAAGCAATATTCCCTCAATGTAGTAAAGTAGATATATATCACTGGGCTAATACAATAACTGTTTCTAAAGCCTATACATCTTGTTGTCCCGCCCTGTCATCCACACTCAGTGTTTAATAATGACTGTGCGATCAATCTAGCCCTTTCTGGGGCTAAATATTATATAGCATTTGTTAAGAACTTGATGACATGACAACAGTTCAGGCTGCAGCTGGATGCAAAGTGCAAGGATCATGAGCCTTTCAGGGAGTGAGGGTGTGTATTTGGGTCTCTTCTACGTACACCTGGACAACACCACGCCTGAAAGCCTTTTGCATATGGGATTTCAGCATACCCAACTCCTAGGACTCAGGCTGTTGGAAAGCTGCTGTCACCTCATGAGAGGTGAAAGGGGGGCTGCTGTGTGGCACAAGGAGATTTCGGTAAGACTCGCATCAAAAGGAAATGTAAATGAATTTATGCAAAACTCCCAACTTTAATAACAGGAAACGATTAGACAATTGGCTTAAAAATCTGCCTAAATGTAAGGGCATTTCTGGAAAGGAGCTATGTCACAAGCAAACTCTAGGATCTAGGCTCATAAGAGCCCTGTTACGCACAGACCAACACCCCCACACATGGGTCACTTCATGCTTCTCTTTTTGCTATGTGCAGTCTTTTGCACACAGGTAGCCCAGAAGAGACTGATATTGCAGTTCTGGGGTCTCTTTCCTTCCAAGCCTTGCTGCATGCTATTAACTTCATCTTGTTAGTCAGAGATAAGTCTTGGCTACAACCACTTCAACAAGGTTCCTGCCAGTTTGGCTACTCCCAGCTCAGCATAGCTCTCTACCAAATGAGGCATCTCCCAGCTAAAACCAGCTTCTGCCATGAGTGAGGCGCTCTCTGTACCATGAGCAAGGATCCTCCTCTGACACAGAGCTCCTGCAAAAGACAGGCTGCACACACTATCCATTTGATCTCGCAGCCTCATTTATCAGCGACAGCTTGTTTTTGCTCCCCAACCCCTTCACTTCACCCACCTGCCAGGGTAGGGGGGGCACTTTCTCCTGCTCTAGTTATCCTTTGGCAATATTGTTTTCCACGCAGATCAGAGCACATTTCCCCTCCCAATTACTCACTTGCTAATTTACACCAATCCCCCCAAAGAAGAGGTGGTTGCTCACCTTTGCTGGGATCCATAATTAATCATGTGGACAGAGGTCCCTGTCAGACAACATGTTATTAATAGCTGGCACACACATGTCCTAGCATTTCCAATGATAATTTCATCTCCGATCTGCCATTTTGATGTATTATTTACTGGAAAGAAGTGAGAAAATGATTCCTTTTCCCCCTGAAGCACTGCTGTGCTTCTCTAGCACTCCCCAAGGGAGCTGCAGTTCTGTTTAATCAGGGCCCTGCCTGCCTGAGTTCATTCAAGCATGCCAGCGGCTGCACACTTGCAACCAGCTGTTGCTTAGGCTTTCAGCTACCAGGCTGTGGCTGGAACGAGCCAATTTCAATGTCAAACTGCCGATATCCACCTTCCCTCTGACTTAACAGCTTAATTGTTTGGCTGCAGAAGTGCCAGCTTGAGATTTCTTTATCCTGCGTGCAACGAGCGTTCCTTAATAGCCTTCACAGGGCGTGGGGGGCAGTTGGCCTATAATTTAGCATGTGCTTCCCCACTATGTAGGCTGGGTTTTGCCTGCCACGTGGGCAGCATGACACCATGGTCCTCTTGTATTGTTTTATCTCAGTCAGAACCTGTCCCTGTTACTTTTGAAAGGCCTGTTCCAGTTTGGTCAGCCTCTTATCATTACCTGCAGATTGTGCTCAGATTCTGAATTTGGTACCTACCCATTATACAGTCCTCCTGCTCCTGAATTAAGGCTGCCTGTCATGCTTTTTTCATACCTCTAACATTGGGAGTTCCAGCCTTTTTCCTAAAGGTATTATCTCCCGTTCGGTTACAGGTAGTAACTGGGAACTGGTTTATGTGGGGAGACTCAGAAAAGTTAATTCAAATTTATTTTTTAAAGCAGATTAGTTAAACTGCACTGAAACATTATGGGGATGATTTTATTTAGCATTAAAGGGGACTTAATTTGATTTAACTTACTGTGCTTCCAAAGCGAGTTAAGCTAAATCAAATTAAGTCCACTTCAGTTCTGAATAAAATTGTCCGTTCAGAGAGTTAATGCCGTTTAATGAATCCACCTTGAATTCACACTGCTATTTTAATTCAAATTTATCTGTCTTCAGAGTCCTTTTGTTACCGATGGCCTTCCCCAAGTGAGTTGTCTCCTCTGGACTCTGACTTAATAGCCTCCCTGCGGGCTCTATGGGAGCCTAACTGGAGATGTTGGGAAGCTCTGTTCCTTGCTAGGCCCTTCCCATGGTGCATGTAGGAAGGGCCATACACACTATGGCACTTGCGACTCCCTTCATACATGGTATTAAGAGCCCAAGCTGTCACAGCCTTTGACCAAATATTGCCTCACGGTGGCTAATTAACTTTCTGCCCCTTTTCCACTTGATGCGAGAAAGAGGCTTGCCCCGATGGAAAACAGTAGCACACAGACAATCCCCAATCCTGGGCAAGGAAAACAAGTTGCATTGAGGATCTATCCTGGTATATGGACACATTCGCTGAAACTGTGATGTCCTCCAGTTGTTTGATAGGAGTTATGCTGGGAGGAGATGGCTACAGCTTCCATCTTCCCCCCATTTTTAAGGCACTGGTGTGGCCTAATACCAAATCATAGAATCATAGAAAATTAGGTTTGGAAAGGACATCAGGATGTGATCTAGTCCACCCCCCTGTCCAAAGCAGGACCAGCCCCAACTAGATCATCTCAGCCAGAGCTTTGTTGAGCCGGGTCTTAACCCCCAGGGATGGAGATCCCACCACCTCTCTAGGTAACCTGTTCCAGTGCTTCACCACCCTCCTCATGAGAGAGTTTTTCCTAATATCCATCCTAAACCTCTCTCCCTTGACAGATCAGACTTCATAATGGTGCTCAGATTTTGAATATGAAAGCTACCCATCTGCAAATAATGATAAGAAGAGGCTGACCAAATGACACTTCACCAGTGATATGATGAGGTTCCTCCTGGGAGCAAGCATGAAAGGCAGGCAGCATCAAACCGATTGTGAGGCCTGGGTACTTTAGTCCTCTCATGTCATTGTGAGCATATCAATAATTGAGGAGCTCTGTCTGTACAACTGTGATTTCCAGGAGGATCGCTCGGTGGCCTTCTGCCTTCTGTGCTGTTTCTTTATAAACTCCCAGGGCAGCAGCTACAATTGAATAGGTTCTTCTCTAGATAAAACTAGGAGAAAATGCACCCCTATTGGTCCTGGGGACTGTAACATTGCTGCCATATATTGATAGCAGTTTGAAGCACTACTGTGAAATACCATGGCACTTTCCAGTAAGGGCATTCTCAGTGCTTTTGCCTGGGGACCCCTGGAAATCTTTTTCCGGAAATAAAACATGTCCCAAAAACAGGATTATTTCTGTCCCCAGGATGACTATAGCTCCCACCCCTTACAGACAAGGAGAAGCAACTAATTGTTTCCCAGTTACTCAAAGAGTATTATGGAAACTCTTCACACTTCCAATAGAGTCTTAAGCTTCCTCTTCTATATTGATGATGTGTATAAATACCTTTATGAGGAGAACATATCTGGTAGAGAAGGGCAGATCCATGGCTGGAAGCTAAAGCCAGACAAATTCAAATGAGAAATAAGGCACAAATGTTTTGTTAGAGTGATTTTTTTTTTCCCATTGAATCAAGTATCAAGCATGGGTATGTCATCTTTTGAGGACTTCAAATTCGTATTGGATGCCTTTCTAGGAGAAGCTTAGTCAAAACACAAGTGTGTAGGCTCAATAGAGGGTAACAAACCTGCATATCACAGGCCTTAAATTTCACCCAGATGGGATGATCAATCTCACAGTTCCTTCAAACTCAGCGCTTCCTGTCCGAGTTTCTCTGTTGTTGTTGCTCCCAGTGTGCTCTTGCTTCTCCCCATCCCAGTGACAGCCTGTAGTGACTAAGGTGATTTAAGCTTCATGTTGAAAACCCATGTGGGAATAGGGAGGTGCTGTTTGCTTGTGAGCAAGCAGCCATTTGTTTGCTGCCTTTTGGTGCATAGGATCAGCTTGCTTAGGGGTGGTGGGGTTGTTTGTATCGCAGTAGCATACAGGAAGCATGGGCTAGGGTGCCAATGTGCCAGGCACTGTACGTTTGCCTAACAAAAGATCAGATTATGAAGCACCCCAGTACTACAGTATGTTCCTTCTTCCCAAAGGAGTATAAAGTCTGCCAGCCGCTTCTTACTCAGCAGTGGTACTCCCTAGCCCTTGCGTAGCACTTAATGTAAAGCCTGGTCCAAACTCCCTGTGTAATTATCTCTGGTTGTTCATTGATGTGCTGATCTCATTTGCACTTCATCTGGAAACACAGACAGGAAAGTGCCCGAAGCTCCTCACACCTTAGCCTGTTAGCTGCAATTAAGAATGCAAATGGCTGATGGATCGTTTGTGGTGGGAGTTGTGAGATTTTGGGGAGCTTGTGCTAATGTAATTAAAATGAACTTAGATCATTAAAAATAATATGCCTGCCATGAGCGAGGGGAAAAGAAAGCTTCATTGAGACCCCCTTTGTGCTGAAATATTCATCACTCTAAATATTTCATGGGGGAGGGTAGGTCAGTCAGTTCTAGACAAGCTGCTAACAGCTCCAGCGATTCTTCCCAATTTGGAGGCAGCCAGATGAACGGAGGGTGGTTTCTCATATCCCTGGGTGAAGGCTGCCCACTGCCATCTGCTTTTTTTTTTTTTTAATTAAATATTTTACAACTCAGCCAACTTTGGTGGTTCCTTAGCCTGCAGCCAACTTGATTTTGCTGAAGCCGTGCCTCAGATGCTCCATCAGAGATGAGGTTCCATTGTGTTGGGCACCATAGAGATTCACAGCGACATACCTCGTCTGGAAAAGGTGTCTAAACGGACAGCAGACAGACTGAGAGCAGATGGGGAAACAAAGGCACAGGGACAGGAAGAACTTGCCCATGGTCACAGAGAACTCAGATTCCTGACTCCCAGGTCCATTTGTCCATTGGACTATTCTGCAGCCCATTTCCATGGAAAAAAATTGTAGCCACCTCTGTTGAAACGTGGCCATGCAATTTTTTTGGTCACCGTGTCAGTGAATTTTCTTCTCTGTAGCACCGGTTAGCAGGTGAACACAGTGAGACGCATGACTAAGTCTTTGGACCAATCCAGCTTTTCCTAATGCAGACTGTTGAATCGGGGCCTATGCTCTGGGGTGGTGGAGGCTGGGGCCAGTTGATTTAAGAGGCCTAAGATCCATGAAGAGCCTCATGGCAGAATGCAGGTGGCATCATCCCTGGTTAGTGTGTTGGATGCTCATGAGAACCCAGATTGGTGACAGCTGGCACTCCCTGGCCCAATCCACCCCATAGGAAGGAGAAATGTGTCCCAAAGCAGATGATGCCCTAGTCTTTCTGGATCCTTCCTGGCCCAGATTCCTCACTGCCTTGAGCACCACAAGTTTCCTTGGATCTGAGCAGCTTGCAAGATGTCAGGGTGGAGCAGTCTGCCTTGTTCAAGGCGTTCGTTTGTTTCTGTAGCATATTTGGATCCATGCTCCATTCCCCTATACCGAAATGGGATGCGTAGCTGCCCAAAGCCCTGCCTGCACTCTGTGATCAGCTGGGCACGTTGGCAGTGGTGAATGCCTCTGTGCTGAGGTGGGAGGCAGTGCAGGAGACTGGTAAGCAGTACCTTTTCCCCCTTTCTCTCAACCTACTGCAGGGGAGATAGTTGGAACTACCACCCTGCACCACAACGACAGTGGGGATGGGTAAGCAGCCTCTCCAGCAGTGCCAGGAGTGGGGCTGGGAGCCAGCACCCCTTGCAGTTTCTCTCGTTGAGCAGGAACGCAGGTCCGAGAGGTGACATCTCTAGTGCAGAACATGGCTGTTGTGCAATAATAGTGGTGCATTGTACATCATGCTACAAAATGATCAGTGCCCCTTGCACAGTGTGGTGGGTTTTGTGCAGCTCCCTGAAGCAGAATTTATCCAGGCCACTCTGGCTATCACCTCTGCTCAGGCAGCCAGCACTGTGCGATCCCAAACAGACCACAGGCAGTCAAGACTTCCCTTTGGTTTGTCATTTTAGAGACAGCCCATGCTGCCCCAGTCCAGCTCAGTTGAGTTGTAAGGGGAGTCCGTATCTCCAGGTTTCTGAACAGTGCAAATCCTCCCTTTGCTGTGTGGTTCCTATCAGCTAGGCCAGGCTGCAGACCTGCTGCCATTTGCTCTTGATCTGCCTTGGCTTTTTCCCTGTAGTTATTAATTTATTGCCAGCAATGCCTTTGAGCTGCTTGTGTGGTTGCCCTCAGCTATAAATAAAAATGGTGATTATTAATCACTCTGCAGTGCCCAAGGGGCAATCCTTTCCACTACCCCATTTCAGAAGCTTCTTAGTAACATCTCAGCTCTCCCAGCCAGCCCCTGGGGACCATCGTGCCAGGGTCAAGCTTCTCAGATATCAAGCCCAGCTCCCCTACTGGGTGAGACTGGCTGTAAATACCAGGTGTGAGGGCAGCCCAGGCAGATCCATGCTGGAGGTGGACTTAGTAGAAGTTGCATGACTGCAGCATGGCTTCTGCTGGGGTGGGAACTCTGGGGCTTATGTGGGCCTGTTGCTGGGTACTGGTCACTCATAGACTGGCAATCTGACGTGCTCGACCACTTGGCCATTAAGCAATTGAGTCTTTAAGGGAAGCAGGAGCCAAGGAAATATGCTAGTCCGTGAGAGGGGAGGGTAAGAACCAGAGAGAAGCTGCCCTTGGTGAAATAGCGTCTGCGAGCGACTCCAGTTCCCTTGCTGCTACTCTAGCTTGTACTGCTTGTGTGGGGCAGGTGGTGGGAAACGAATAGCTCAGGCTGCCCAGCTGTCTTGCAGAATTGCCTCTGCATGGATCTGTGCCTTGCATTTCTGGGTGGCCCTGCACAGGCAAGGCTGTTCTCTCAGAGGCACAGGACTGACCTGTGGTCTCCTATCAGTGGCTTCTCTTGGCAGCAGCTTTCTCCCTCTCTACCAGGTCTCTCCCCTGCCTGATTGGCATTTAGGCAGCTGATCAGTGATGCTCTGAGGCATCTCACTCTGCACTCACTGAACCAGTTGGCATCTAAAGTGCTACCCTGCCCTGTCTTCTGCCTGCCTGTGTGGGTAGGGGATCTGTAACAACAATCACAAATTCAGGGCCAGGGCCCCAGGTCTGCAAAAAGAGAAGGCCCAGCAAAGACCTGCCTTTGCAAAACAGGATGCTCCATCATCCCCTTCATCACTGTGCTATTAATAATGTAAGCACAGACCTTATGCTCAGCAGCATGTGCTAATTCATGCTGCCAGACCCGCTGGCACAAGAGGTGGATTCACCTTCCATCAGCTTTGACCTCTGCACTGCCGAGTGTTTCCTAAAGCTGCTTCTTCTCAAGATTTCTCCAGCATGACCTTCATGTCTAGCCAGTGTGGGGAGCCCCTCCCAGGTCCCGGCTGACTCTGGGTTTACTGGTCTGTCCTCCCCAGATTGCATACACTCCTTCCATGCCATGCTTGGCCACTTGATCCAGCCACCAACCCAGGTGGGGCATGGCCAGGTGCCCCAGGAGCAGTGCTCTTGTTCATGTGAAATACCATGAAGAAACCTGCTCCATAGCCCATGAGCATACAATCAGTCCTACTAGCACGTGCAGGAATGAAGTACTGCCTTCCTCTGAGCCCCTCTGAAGGACCCTGTGAGAACAAGACAGTGTTCATACCCCCAAACAGATGACAACAAAACAAGCGTGCGCAGAAGAACGGCCTTCCTGTAACAGAACAGCAGCAAAGCAGCCCGCAAGTGGGAGCAGAGGATAAATACTCTAGTGGGGAAAGAGCCTTCCTGCCGAGTTTCTGAAGGCTTATATTCTGAAAGAGGATGAAGGATGATTTCACATTTTTCTGACAAATTCCTTGAAAAGCATGTGTTTTACAGCTGGCCCTGGTAAAATGTTGGCAGTCCTAGTGGCAGCATTTCAAGTGTCCATTAATGGGAGCTTATCTAGTGTTAAATTACCATGGAAGGAACACCTATGGAAATATTGCTCATGTGACATGGGTATGAATAGCAAAAGGATTCTTTATGGCCGGCTGGTGGTCTTGCTATGAATACTAAATGAATTCCCTAATAATGGAACACTTGAATTATGCTGTCTCCGCCAATCCGCACCAGTAAAGTGAACGCAGATGGGAGCTTATGCTCAGGCGAGGAGTTTGTGAATAGAATTGCATAGAGCTGAGCAAAAGGCTGAAGGATTTGGAACAAATAACATGGTGAAACCTGGAGAAGTGAGCAGCACATACAGGGAGAGTCAGCTAACCATAGTGCCCAGGTCTGAGTTGAAGAACCCGTTTTTGTTAGATGCAGGACAAACACAGAAGAAGAAGAAGACATAGCGCCTGCTACCGGGAGTGTTTGGTCTGATTTTTCCTTCTCCCCTTTTTCTGTCCTGTCTCTAGATTGTCAGTTCTTTTGGGGCAGAGGCCACCTCTGTTTCAGTTTAGCATGCAGTACACAGCAGGCTCCTACACCCCACTAGAGTGCCTTGTTATAATGAAGGGAATATTGTGCACCTACCATCATATGAAACATGCTGAGGACTGTTTTTGCAATAAAGAAGGGGAGCAAGAGAGTGGAACAACACCTAAGCAATGTGCGTCTCAGTGTGCAGCACAGTGTCTGGGCAGAAGAATTTCCTCTTGGAACAACCCCCCCAGCCCCAGCCCCTGCCCCCCAGTTCAATGAGCAAACCAGCCACACCAACAGTGCAGCAGATCTGTAATTGCAGATGAGGAAGGCACTATCCCGGTGTGCAAATCTTCATATGCAATTGTATGTTTGAACAAAGCAGAGGGCACATTATGTTTTATTAATCCTCCAAGAGCCAGGCTTACCATTGAGGCAGAGCAACATTCACAAACAAAGGAGAGGGAAGAAACATGTGCAGTGGGGACTGAAAGGCAGCCAGCCCCAATAACTTTCAGGAAACATGAAGGCAAATAGAACGTGGATTGGAGAGGGGTGGCTTGTTGTAACCTGTACTACAGCAATAGAAACAATCTGTTGAAGGGGTGTGTTAACTTATGTGTACAAACCTCCACAAGAAAATCAAATCTCTATCTATGCAGGTTTCACATACAGAGGGAGAGCAGAGGGTTCTTTCTAGCTCCTCTCTTACCTCCAAGTTTTAGAGCTCTGAAGATTTTTTTCCTCCCATTATACCACGCAAAGAAGGGAAAAAGCCCCCATCCAGTGCCTTGCATTTATTTTTTTTTTTCACAGCACCCCAACTAGTTGCTTTACTGGCAGAGTGTTGGTGATATGTTCTCAAAGACAGTACAGATGACTTAAGAGAGCAAGCTAATGTGCAACCTCAATTGCAAATAATCATGGTAGATTTAAGGTGGCGACAGGGTTTCCATGTCAGATCTATATTGCTTGGGCCATTATTCCTGGGGGCATTGAATTTTTATGAGGCTTTTTGGACAGCACCACAGGATTCATTGAACAAATCCAACTGCTGTTTTCCCTTGCTCCTACCTGATTGCGGTTCTCGCATCATAACGTGCACTTAACAGATTATTTAGCCTGGATCCTGATTTATAACCTCTTGGGGGGGGGTGGGGGGGAAGAAATGGAAACAGTTTATTGAGTTTGTTTCTATGGTAACATGGTTGCCCAGAAGCCAGAACATAAAAAAGAAAATTGTGCATTTTTAACCAGAAGTGTCATCAAGGCAGGGAGCGCTTGGAGTGTGGAAGAGCAGGTCTTACACCCGCTGTCTGCCAGGACCCACCTACATAGGGCCAAGGTAGCTGTAAATGCACCAGAACCCTGCCTTTGTTGCTTTTGGACTGCCCTTGATTACACAGGCCGTTGCTCACATCTGACCTGCTGTTATATCCCCGTTTGCAGATCCAGGATGCCTAATTCACTTCCAGAAAATGTCTAGAGCAGTGATTCTCAACCAAGGTGCCACAGGGCAGTGTTAGCGCTCTTGGATGCACAGACATGATTCCCAAGGTAAACCCAGAGATTTCGCAGAGGAATCCGCAGAATCAAAACCATTCTGCCCTGTGATGGCCTGAGTTCTTTGCAATTGCTCTAATATTTTTCTGTAGTCAAAAAACAAGTGAAAAGTAAGAGCTCTCATTGTCCAAGTGGGGCCTTGGATCTGGAAAGTTTGAGAACCACTGGTTTAGAGATTGGTAGTGACAATGGGAGCCATTGCTCTGAGGAAGGGAAAGGGTTAAGGCCAAGCCCAGTCAACACTGCAGTCTCCACAGTCACTCCCAGTGATAGAGCTGCAGTGCTAATGACTTGTGGGATTTGCATCTGCCAGGGAAGATGCAACCCTTGGTCAGCACAGAAGAAGGTGGCAGGAACATTGACTCCTACAGTTTCTCACAGGCTTGACTGGCCTTGCCTACTCTCTGTGATCATGGGGCTTCAGCTGCATCCCACATTGCTGCCATTTCCCAAGTGTGTCACCTTTCCTATTATAAGCTTCTTGTTTGCCTATCCCATCCGCCTCCGCCTCCACCTCCACCTCCACCAGCTGACATTCAGTGCAAGCTGCCTCAGTCTATGGCAGGGTCAGCTCCTGCTTTCAGTCTGCATCCCCATTGCCATCACCTTGGGGGTGCGAATGGCCAGCTTGTATCTCCCGTTTGTCACGCTGCCTGATTTGGAAGGAGAGCTCGATCTCCACCTCTGCTTTTGGTTACCTGCTTGCTGTAGACACCTGCCCACAGTCCTTGCTCTGCTCTTGCTCTCTGCTGTCTGTGCTGTAATTCAGGCACTCGCCTGGAACGCACAAATTCACCTTGGCTTCCAGTAATAAACTGCACTGAGCAACCACAGGAAATAATTGATCAATGGCTCCTTACCCACAGGGCAGTGATTTATGCCCTCCAGTTTCCCACTTGGGCCACATGACGCACTGACATTTTCTCTTTGCAGCCTCCCTCTGTCTTGGCTTGGCAATAGCTGCAATATCCTGGTTTCTGCCTAGCTCTCATACTGAGCCTGCCCACTCCTTCATAATTACGCTTGGCTTTTACACAGTGGGTTTGTTATCTTCAAATCCCAAAGCAGTCTCCAAAGGACAGTATCACTGGCTGTGGTTTTCAACAGGAGCTTCAGGGAGTTAGGCACAGTCCTCTAGGCTCCTGTGCAAACCCTTGGTTGTCAGGAGGGGGGAACCGAGGCACAGACAGAGCAAACACATGCCTTAGGAGATGCCCAATGGCTGGTGTGGCTGGAGGCGCCTCCAGCAGTACTGGGGATGAGAGCAGGGGAAGCCTCTTTCTTTTCCTCCTTCGGAGCCAAGAAACCCTTAGATCTGCTGTCACATGATCCCAGCTAGAGGAACAAGGAGGACCTTGTGGCAGTGACCTAGTCCAGCTGGCTTTCAAGGGTTCCTGATCTCAACCTTTTTCTGCTCCAACCTGTCCCATGCCTGCCAGTGCCTGAATCACCTCTGCAATCAGCTTGTTCTGACCTCAAGCCTAGATGTTCAAACCCTGTTGTTTTCTCAGCTCTGAAGGGCAGGCCTACATCTGACACTTCCAGCATCCACTTAAGATTTAACATGATCACTTTGCTGGCTGGGATGACAGGAGACCTCAGGTAGGTGCAAACATATGGTGAGCTACAGTGCTTGGCCAAGATGCATGGCCACTGCAGGCTGGCAAAGTGCTGTTTGCTGAATGGAAATCTACCCAGGATGTTGGAGTCAATGCCTTACTGTCAGGAAGGACTTTAGGATCCTGAACGATTGCTTGGCTTTATTTCCTCTCAGAAAGGCTAAATGCTATACTCCTGTATAACCACAGGGAAACAGGTTCACAAACTCCTTCTCCCAGCCTCTGGAAGCTGGGTATGCTCCCAAATTTTGCTATGCATCAGCCATGAAATAGGTACTTAGTTGTTAATGAGTGACATGCTCCTGTGGGGCAGACAGCAGAGAGCCAGGATTGCAAATCAGCATGTCTTGTCAGTGGGGGAGGCACAAAGGTGTGGAGACTTGGATTCACAGGCTTTCTGGGTGCCCTTGGGTGATTCACTTAGTCTCTGTGTCCTTGTTCCCTATCTGCAAACCAAAGGTAATAGCACTTCCTGGTGTCAGGAGGATGAGACACCCAGGTACTCAGGGGATGGTACCTACAATAAATATGTGGGGTGAAGATGAGGCTCCAGAGGGCAAGAGATACAGACCACATGAGCAGGATGGCTACCTCTTTTCACTGTGAAGTAGCTGCCTCTTCCTTTTTAAAGACTGACATAACTCACGTCCTAAGGGTGGAATATGAAGTGGCAAGCTTGTCATTTGGCAGAAGATACGATGAACCTGTGCCACTTGCATTGTCATGCATGCTTGCCTGCGGGCAGGTGGTCGGTGGCCGTAAGGAGTTCTTAGCCTGTTCTTTTTGCTCCTCTGTCTCCTTTTCTGCTCCAGTGTGCCCTGTGTCTCATCTTTTAGCCTTAGGGTGAGTGCAGTTATTTACTACCTATTTGTATAGCTTCTGGACAGCAGCTCCCCAAACCACATAGCTGCCAGGCACTACCAAATGAAAGTATTCAGTATTAATAATTACACCTTATAACTACAGAAATAACTAGAATCCTTTTAAAAGAGAAAGAAATATCCACATCTAAGGCAGCACCTATCCAAGAAGCCATCAGTGCAATGGAAGTGTTTTACAAATGTCTGAATAATCACAGACCAATGTTCCTTTAGATGAATGCTGCAATGAAATTATCCTAGCAGCAGGTTGCACTCCACTGTTGTGGAGCATCTTTTGAGAAGTACATATTAATTAAAGAACTTTCAGGCACAGATACGGTAACTAGGTACATTTTATCTATCAGCGGAGGCACTGAAACGCATCAGAGGCATCTAATGGCACTTGTATTAGTTACATAATCCCTTCATGCATGTAATACATTTGCTATTATCACTATAGCCTGAATACTAATAACCCACGGGACTGAGTGACAGGTGAACCGTGGGCTAAAGATTTAACAGTGAACTTAAGCACCATAACACAAAAGGGAGGGAATGGGAGAAGCCTCCCATCACACAACAAAGCACTGTTTCTAATTTCAAGGCAGAATAAGCATTAAAAGGTCTACTGGGGAAGCAAAGACAAGATGTCAGATTAAAAGAAAATTCATGTTATTAGTGATCACTGGGGCTACTGACTCAGGGAGAAAACCTTTGGAGGGTGATTAAAACTCCAAGGCTGCTGCTGGTGTTGGGAGTCTTGCATGATAGCATGGGAAGGACACAACAGGTGTCAGACCCTGCAACCTCTCTTGGGACTGGCAGCATTAACTAATGACTTCTTTTCTCATCTTGACCAGGCCTGTTACCTCTGTGCCTCAGAACATGGTATGCATGTGATCTTTCATGGCAGAAGTGTGCAGGGGCAGACCTCTCCCTCTCAACCCACTGGTGGAGGAGGAGGAGGGAAGGGAAGAGAAGGCCACATCCATCCCCTAATGTGGGCCCTCAACCCCAGATGCTTTCTCCCTTCTGCGCTGTCCCTCTCCTCAACTGTGTGAGCCTCTCCCCTGCTAAGGTTCTTCTAGCCTAACCCTCTCAGCTCCTCCTGACTCTTTTAAAGCTCTCCTGAACCAGATAAGCCCTTCCTCCCTTCGTTATGAGGGCTTTAGGCTCTGGCATTTTCTTGTTGCTGCTGAGAGCAGGGGAACCCTGCTCACACCATCGCGACAAGCCATCCTATAGATCTATCCTAGCCCCTGAGTTCTCTCCTAGGCAGAAATAGTTCCCATCTTTTATTTGTTCCCTGAATAACAGGATAAGTCACCAGGTCCACCCCTGCCTGTTACCTGATTATAATAATCTGTAGTTGGTCTGGAGCAGGAGGTTAACCCTTTCTCTTTGTTGTGCAGCCCATCACTGTGCCACATACCAGGCCGTGGTCGGTGGGGAGGGGGTTGCGATCAGGGTGAACTGTACCTTTGTGCTCACCACAGTCTTCCTCCGGAGCCTAGAGGCAAAGCAAGGAGTTACAGCTTTATAGAAAACTTGCAGATTGCTGACAAGCTCAGCTCTGACCGCTTTTCTGGTGGGGCAGTGAGATGACTCCACCACTCTCAAAAACCCACCCGTTTTTCGCGGCTGAATGGGTGGGAACAAGGTGCATACAGGGGCTGCCTGTACCCTCAATTGCTAGCCCTTGCTAATGCTGGTGTATACATGTGTCTTTTCAGACAAGTGCAGTGCTGTGTTCTGGAGGCTGTGCCCTGCTAGCCATCAGCTCCCTGCTGGCAGTCATTGCCGTATTCCTTCCCAGTGGGCTGTGCGAGAGGAGAGTGTGCACCCTGGCTGGTTACATGCAGACGGCAGCAGGTAAGTGATCTGCTCTTTGCACTCGCCGCTTTTTTTGGGGGGGGGCCCTCCTTCCCTAAAATAGGGAGGGGGCTTATTTTTCAATAAAATCAACACTGCAGGATCTTGGGCCAAAGCTTTCATTGGAGGGAGCAATGACAGTGAGCCCTCAGCCCCTCAGAACAAATGGCCTGATTTTTAAGTGCCTAAAGACAGTTTTTGGTGTCTCGCCATGAACACTCTCCTTTGAAAATTTTGGCTCTAAACTTTGCAACAATAAACTGGCCCACTGGCCCATCAAGTCTAGCATCCTGCACAGAGTAGCTACTGATGCTTCAGAGACATAGTGTTCCCATCCCACAGAGCACCCAGAAATGCTGATCCATGTGGAGGCAATGGTAAGGTCCAGACTATAATGCAAGAAGCTCATGTACCTAAGAGGGGGTCTTCAGTACAGCAGGCACTTGCTTCTAGAGTCCCAACCAGACCACTATGTACACAATCCCACTGATGGCACAGCAGCAGCCAGAAGTGGTCGCAGCTGCTGCAGGTGCCCGGCTGCTTTATTACACCTCTGGTTTCCTTCTATTATTTTTATTTTTCATTCCCTGCCCAACTCATACCATAGCCTTTCCCAGAGCGAAGAAGAGGTCCTGCTGTACGTTGTTTGGTAAAGCCAAGCAATGCTGATTTTATGAAGATGAAGCTAAATAAGACTTGGGTCACACAAAAGGGCTGAACATCCCCTGCCTGCTGGCAGAAAATGCTTAGAAACAATGAGTTCTGCCTGGTTTTTTTTTATAAGTAATTGTGCTCTATGCTCTGCCATAGTAAAAGGACAGGGTTATACTATTGTAACAGTCCTTGGAACCTAGTAGATACGCCTCTGTTTCTTGGGAGATATTGACATTTGAATTTGTAGCAGCTGCTGAGTTTATTGGCTTGGCTTTAACCTGTGTGCTCCTGCCGATAGGCCAAATTCTGGCCTGTCTGCCTTTACTGAGGTCACTGGAACAGAGGCCAGAATGCTCAGATTTATGGCAGTGGATCTGGCTCAGTGTGCTCCACAGCCATCTCCATATGCTCATGGCAGGACACAGGCTGTGACTCTTGTTATTAGAGCATTGCTGCTGTTTCCCCCTCAATCTGCTGTGGCAGGTGAGGATAATTTGCACTTCCCATAGCACCTTTTGTCTGAGCATGAAAGAGCAGTTTGCAAACACGTCTTAATTCCTGCAGCCTCCCTGTGAGGTAAGTAAGCTTTGCTTTAGATACTGGATCTAACATGACTTGCCATATTGTCATGCTGTAAGAGGCATGAAAAAATTAGGTAATTTGATACCATGTAAAAAATTAGGTATCTTGTAAGAGATATGAAAAAATTAGATAAAACATTCTTCATTGAATGGCTGGAGAGACTCACAGAGAGAGAGAGAGAAGAAGAAACATAACTTGGCTATTTCTGTTGTAGTAACAAACCCCTTTGTGCTAGGGCCTGTACACACTCCAAGTAAAAGGATCCTGGCATTTGGTATGGTATGCTGACTAAGCAGCTTCTCTTTTCTATACAAATGACCAGAGGCACCCAAATTCAAGTGAAATCAAGAGTACACTTATGCAGATACATAGGCATGCACATAATAAGTAACCATCAATCTTCTGGATCATGGTGTACACATAAGAGGCTACAGCCATCACACCAAGACCTTTGACACATATGCCTAGGCAACAGTATGGAGGAGCAGAGGCTGCCCGAGACATCCCACCCCCCCTTTGGACCACTGAGACGGAATATAAAGGCCAGACCAAGTCCAGATGTTCAGTGCCTCGATGGTTGTAGCTTCTGCGAGAAAAACAACAGATAAGAACTACTGCAGATTGCCTAATGCCTCAGCAAGGGCATGTTTCTGTCAGGGTGATGTCTCTTAGCCTTCCTCAACTAAGAAGTACCCACAGGGCAGTGGGGGCAAGGGTTCTGAGGCACCTTATACTCACCTTACTCTGGAAGTTGCAACTTGGTGGTATTTTAAAGGAGCTACCCCACCGCAAGTACTCCCACCACATTGCCATGAGGCCCTCCCGTTGGATGCAGTCTACAGTCATACCCAGGACTTAGGCATGCACTTACCAACTCTCATTTTGGGAATTGTATGTCAGGATTTTGATCCAATACTTAAGGAAAGAACCGGTGACTTGCAAGGATGCTGCACTCCAAGCAGATTCAATCAAGCCCATAGTTCTTCAGGCTTGACGCCACCTGGGTGATGCTAGTAATGATGATGCTTTTGCCTAGGAGCTGCCTCTGGATATGGGGTTTAGAATAACGTGCGCTCACATGCAGATGTTCAGTTCTCTGCCTTGCAGGGAATGACAAGTGATCCATTTGGGAAATTTGGGACATAGCTTGAGAAAGGAAAAGAGAATAATTTGTCACAACTAGACAGCACCTGGGAAAGAGACAACACAATCCAAGCTGCAGTTAACTGCCAGGAGAAAACCTGCCAGCATTTACTTATTTGTGGAGCCCTGGATACAGCTCTTATACATGCAGGGGCTGGCCCAGTTGGCTCTGTCACACAGCCATAAGTGTGGGTGTTTACTTGGGATCCCAGTGAGGTCTACATCCTCCACTGAGAACTGCTGCTGCAGACTGCGAACAGCAATCTATTCCTCTAGCCATAAATCTGTATTACCGGTCTCTCTCACTGCTCTCCAAGGTAGCTGACAGCAGGAGAATACACAGGGCAACCCACCAACACCCCCTTTGCTTGGTGGCTGCCTGGAGAATGTTTCCTGGCTGCTTTTAAACCCCAGTGCAGATTGTAATACTGCACTTTATACACATGCGTCAGGACAGTTGTCCCTTACAGGGAAAATGTATCACAGTCACAGGTGCTCCAATATATCAGCAAGTTTTCTGTGGGCAAATGGGGACTGAAAACCTTAAGACTTGAGAGACAGGTAACTAGTGCAGGTATTGTTGTCTTTGAAAGCTGGGTTGTTTGCAGTAAAACAGCCCAGCTTGATACCATTATTGTGTGACTTGAACAGAAACAAACAGTGTCAGTAATATCAATTACACTGAATTAAATCAGCATGAGAACAACTCCCCTCACACAACACACGCTGGTTTGTCAGTGCCAGAGAATAAACGCTCTTCCTCCTAGGACTGTGCAAGACCCAGCAGAATTTCCAAGTAACAGGCCTCATTATCTGACCTGCAGAATACAATCAGCTTTCTCATGGTTCAGAGGGAAATCCTGTTACACAGCATCCTCATGGTCATGCTAAATATGAATGAATCCTGTGGGACCTGATTTGAAAACAGATGGACAGAGCCATCTCTCACTGCTGGCTGCATCAAGCTGTTATTAAAGATGATTGTTCATGCTTAGCCAATGGGGTAATGGAAGTGAAGAAAGTACTCGCTTCTTCGAACCCTGCTGGCTCCTGCAACCAAATGGCTGGCTATTATCTCTATATTTGTGACAATGACAGTCCTCTCACAGCCTGTCCCTTTCCCCTGCTGCTGCTGTATGCAGGGGACAGCCTCTAGAACAATAGGCTTGCCCCCGTAAAGGGCTTCTTTGGGAAATGGAGGAGTTGGCTTCTTTCTACAGCAGGGCTCTTCTGAGGAAAAAGTCATTAAAAACTACGGCCTGCTCAGATGGAGATCATATAAGCAATGTAGGCAGATAGATAAATCTCCAGGAAGGGGACAGAGATACTTCCCCTCTTCTGTAAAGCACTTGGAGATCACTGGCTGAAAAATGCTGTATAAAAGCTTTAATGTTCATATCTACTGGGCAAAATGTGTGTAGCACTCCACACAACTGAGACAGACACCCTCCAGGATATTCTCCTCCTCTCAGTCAGGATTATTCCAGGGAAACTGCTTTATGGACTCATTTTGGCACCGCAGGTAATGAATTTGCTAATAAAGCATGACTTTCTCCTGCGAGGTTGCTAGGGCAGTGAATGCAATTCACACCCTTCTGGGATGTTAAATCATTAATCCGTGGAATGTTAGTAGTTACAGGTCAAGAGGAGATATCGGCCTGCTACCATCACGGCTCCCTCTCTATTTAAAAAATGACAGACCACATTGAATTTCCCCCAGCGCAAAATGTGTAAGATAAAAAGAACATTAGGGCTGTTAATGAAGGAATTCTACAAGCGTCCATTCAGCAAAAGAGAAGCTGATATATGGGTGCTGAGTAGCTCTGCCGGCCAATTCATTATTACCCAGCACTATTAATGTGCTGGGGATTTTCCAGCCTTCGGGGTATTGACTATTACACTATATAAAAGAGTGGGTAAAATTTGCTTTTGCTCACTTGCTCCCAGGCCCAGTGCCCTTGCTCACATCACAGCCTGCTTACGTGGGCTGTGTGTGCACCTGTGCTTACAACGCAACACCAGCCTGAACGCAGTGCATGGACAGTGCTGCATCTCCAGCTGCTTTGCATCCCCTCCCTCGGCAACAGGACCCAGGTCACAGCAGTCCTGGCAGCTCCCGCCCAGTCCCACCACGGTGGTTCATGTGGAAATGGTTTCAGAGCCAAGTGCACCTTGAGCAGGTCCAAAGAGGTGATCCTCCCCCTCTATGCGGCACTGGTCAGGCCGCAGTTGGAGTACTGCGTCCAGTTCTGGGCGCCGCACTTCAAGAGGGATGTGGACAGCACGGAGAGGGTCCAGAGGAGGCCACTCGCATGATCAGGGGACAACAGGGCAGGCCCTATGAGGAGAGGCTACGGGACCTGAACCTGTTCAGCCTCCACAAGAGAAGGCTGAGGGGGGATCTTGTGGCCTGTTATAAACTAGTCAGGGGGGATCAGCAGGCATTGGGGGAGTCTCTGTTGCCCCGAGCACCGCCGGGAGTGACTAGGAATAACGATCACTAGCTGGCAGAGGGCAGGTTTAGGTTAGCTATCAGGAGGCGCTACTTCACGGTCAGGGCGGCTAGGGTCTGGAACCAACTTCCAAGAGAAGTGGTGCAGGCTCCTACCTGGGGGGTGTTTAAGAGGAGGTTAGATGAACATCTTGCCGGGGTCATTTGACCCCAGTACTCTTTTCTGCCATGGCAGGGGGTCGGACTAGATGATCTGCTCTGTTCCCTTCCGACCCTAGAAACTATGAAACTATGCCAGCAGACACACATTCGTGCAATGTCATTGTATCCCTGCTCCATGTCACCCAGCCGCCCTGGGCAACAAACCCAGTTCTGCTGCAAAAGGCCTTTGTCCTGGAGGAGTTTCACCCTTTTAGAGTAGCAGGAAAGGATACTCCAAAAGGCTCGGTGCAGATGTGCCTCATCTCAGAATGAGCATTGGAGCACAGGGAGCCTGACAGCATCTCTGTGGATGTGGAGGCAGCAGACAATCTGCAGCCCACTGTGCTGGGTGCTGTACATAGTCCTGGTAAGATATGGCCCGTTCCCTACAGAGCTTGTGTTCTATATAGACCAAGATGGGTCAAGAGTGTGATCAAGGACAGCCTGGTCGAAGTCCATGGCTAGGCTGTGATTGGAACTCAGGGCTCTGGGTGCCTTGGGCCATGCCACTATTCACACTGGCCTGAGCAATAATGCATTTTGCATCTAGGCCAGTGCAAACCTCAGGAACCAAAACTGGGTGGGAGTGAGGAGAAAGCTTGCCAAAGGATAATGACTGTGACAGTTAAATAAAACTATGAGGATCTCTGAGGCTTTTGGTGTTATTGAGCAGGCTGTAAATAAACTGTAGACTCTAAGCAGTATTGACAAATGAAAATTTACTAGGTACATTTGATCAAGCTAATGGGCTGCTTAAACCCTCACTATGCCTTGCTAAGCATTTTGTATTGTGCCTTTTAATTTCAGTTCACCGTGGATTAATTCTAATTCAGACTGAGGCGGGCCTGAGTCAACAGAATTAAGGAGTTTAATTTATTTTGATTCAAACATGATGCACCTCTCGGTTTTGTAATTTCTTTCCCCGTTCCTCTCCCCCTGTCCAGTGGGACTCTTCATTAGAAATTAACCTTTCTCCAGCAGGAGGACAAGCAACAATGAATGAAGCCTCTTTCCCCAAATTGCATTTATTACATGGCATCAAAGCTGTGTTTAGTGTAGAAGAAAACAAATCCGGGAGACCCTTCTCTCTCGGGTCATTCTCAGAGCACACAGGGAAGTTCTGCCTTTGCTAGGGACAAGTGTAAGACAGATACTGTTAATGCAGGATATCAAAACCTTGTTAGATTTTTAAGAGATGCCGCCCTTACAGGGGAGATTGGGGTCTCATGGTTAACACAGTCTTGTGACTTGGAAGACTGGGTCTCAGTCCTTAGCTCTGCTAGTCACCCAGTATGGCTTTGAGTGAAGTAAAGCACGTTTGATTTTGCCTCTGTCATCCCAGTTTAAATGGTTCCCCTTCTGATACCTCACTCCAGAGAACAAAGGAAACATTTCCTCCCAAGGCAGAGGACATGTGACGGGTTAAGGCAGGCAGAGGATGTGAGTGAATAGATTTTCCCTCTCTTCCTCAGTTGTTTTATGTTCCTGACTAGAGCTGTGTGTTAACTCTTGGCTCTTCCCAGGCGGCTCCATTAGCAAGTAGGAGTTGTGATGCCAGACAGACCAACGGTGCTGAGTCATAAAGACGAGAATAACAGGTTAGAATTTGAGATTGATCTTCCTGGCTGTTGTGAAGACACCCTTTTGGGGCTCCCCAGGGAAATGAAGTAAATCCATGAACAGATCATTTGTCCGTGTCAGAATGGAAACAAAAGCAAATATTGAAGAAACCCTTGTCCCAAAGCCATCCATTTCCTGCTGAACACAGATTTGACACATGCCTTCTAGTTTAACAGGGTTTGGGTCTTCATTCTCTTCCCCTCCATCATGAGTTGCAGTTTTTATCCCTCTGCAAAGCTGTTGTGGGTTTGGCTTTTGGAGACCAGGCGGCACTTTTCACTCCCCAGATTTTGGTAGGATGAGGGCAGGTGGAGGCGCATCTCTTTGCAAAGTAGCTGCTGCTTTACCTAGCTCTGAGCAAGTTCCTTCCCACGCACAGCCATGCTGCCTGAAAGCTGGAAAAGCTTGTAGTGAAAGTTACTGGTCCCATCAGTAAATCAACCTCTTTCCCCTTGGATTTGTGATGCCTTGATAGATTCCCTTTGGCCATCCTGACCTTTTCCTCTTGACATCAGAAAGTTCTTTGCATTCTCCCTTAGCGCAGGACCCCCATGCCCAACAAAAAAAATTGAGGGGATTTTGCAGAGGGCTGTAGGCACCAGTCAAATGAACGCAGAGTTATAAAAAGTTGGAGCCAGTCATCTGATTTCAAGATAAGGGCCAGGTGTATTCAATCAGGAGCAATGAAACATCCTATAACGCAGCAGAGCAGGGGAGCCAGCAAAACTAATGAGAGGAAGCCTGTGCCAAAATCAGTTGTTTCAGCCTTTGCCTCTCGGTGGACTCCCGGATATATGCACAGAGCTTTGAATGTCACTCGCATCCATTCAGACTAGGAGGCCAGACTGATCCAGGTGACAGACTGAGGGCCTGACTCAGGACAGTTCCTTGGAGGAAGAGAACTGACACGAGAAAGGGGGACATAAACTTTGTGGCGATGAAGCAAAATGTTCATTGAAGAGCTGATTGGGAGCAGCAGGGTCACAGAGCTGTGCCGACTGCTTCCAGGAGCCGCATCTGAGATTTCTGATGCTTGGCATCACAGCACTAGGCCTTTACAAAGAGATTGACAGCACACGTTCTTTGGGATAAATGAGCAGGAGAGCTGCAGGAGAACTGGGGTAGGGGGAGCTCCTGCCCCCTGCCAGCAGAACAGAGCACTGGCTCTTTGCCTGCAGAGCAGATGATTTTGTATTCTGCCTCTGAAGAGGCTGAAGGCACATGGAAGTGGAAATCCTCCCCTTTGGGCCTGTCCTGCCTTTGTTGGAGATATGTCAGCCGAGCTGTGATTTGTATCGCTGCTGCACCTAAAAACCATGGGTGCACACAGTGAAGGCAGAGCCTGCCCAAGGAGCTGGGAGTCGCTAGCAAGAAAGCAGTCAGTGTGCTGGGTTTGGGGTGCAAGAACATGGCATCTCCTGGGCCTCAGAAGAAGGAGAAAGCAACATGCAACAGCCAGTAGTAAAATAGCTGGGACCAAGGGGTCTGTAAGAAAAAGTATTGTTCTTGCAGATTAACGTGGTAGCTGGTAAATTGGTACCATAGGTTTGCATGTGGGCATCGCCAGTTCCAGCTCACATTCTCTCTGTTTGCCAAGTCAGAGTTTGTGTCACCTCCCACCCTCTACGAGAGCCCTGGGATGTGAGCGCCAAGCTAGATTCCACTGCGTGTTCAGGGGGGTTATATGGGTGGAACTGAGGGCAGGATTTAACGCAGCAAGAGCAATTTGGTTATCCCTGCTGCTTATGCAAGGGCCAAGACAGAATGCACCTGCTCCTTCTGCAGCTGTGTGGCCTCTGCGGGCTAGCCAGTGAGCTGCAGGGCAAATGTATTTCGCTAGGGTCACCATGTGGGATTGCGAAAGAGGGTCAGGGAGCTGATCTGCTGAGCAAGGCTGAAGTTACTGGCACTGGGTCAGCTTCAGAATAGAGAAGTGCTGCAGATGAGCTCTTACAGGGCTCCTTTTCCCTTTAGAAAGCTCAGGGCAGGGCAGGGTCAGAGTGTGGTAACAAACCTGTTCCAAGAATCTCACCAGACAAGACTGCTGGGCTGGGCCAGGGAAGGCCTGTAGTGAGGCCATGTGTGGGAAACCCATTTCTTGTTCAGTTAAGACTTCCATAAACTTGAGTCAGCTGTTCAGACCCACACAGGAGCTTCCTTCCAGAGACAGCACATTCACAGTCACATCAGAAACTTGAGAGAGCAAGAGAGAGAGGAGGTCTGACCAAAAACACCCAAACTTGCTGCATTGGCTGAGATTTCTGCTCAAGGTCATGTGGAAGGCAAGGGCGTTCCAGTATTTCACGGGCTGGTGATATTCACGTTCACACAGTCCCAAGGAGTGGATAAGGGCAGAGACAGCACCAAGGGTATCCAGGCTGGAAACTCACCCCAATGGAAACCACATTTGCCCTGCTTGTTCTGATGCAGGGGCAAAAGAATGAAGCTGTCGCAATCCCTGAAGCTTCTGGGGTCAGGAAGAGTGCTACATTTTCCTAAGGGGTTTCATACTTTTGGGGGGCCATCTGGGGAAGCTTTAATAAGCAATTGCATAGCATTAGTAGGGGGGTAGGTCCCCAACGTTGCTGGTCACTTTAGAAACACTAGGCTAAAACATCTGCCTAGCTAAGAAAGTACGGGCCAAAGGCATCCTCATCTAAATAGGTGTAGTTCCCTCCCATTGGTGTCGCTTCAGGCAATTTCAGAGCCAAAGTTGTCCCATAAAATCTAAACCCTCCAGCAGTAGTGAATGGCCTCTGGCCACAGAATGGGCCTTTCTCTGAGAAAGGGGAAATTGTTCTACCTGCCAACAAGCACAATTCCCTCCCCCCCGTTTTGATCTCATTTACTCAGCCTGTTCATCGAGATAAGAGGCCTGTGTATTAAGAGCTTCCTTTATTTAGAATCTGTTTCATCCTTCCATTTTAGAAACAAAACATAATAAAAATTATTTGGGGTGGGAGAGTCTCTTTTGCCATAAGGTGTGATAGCAGACCAGTGAGGGGACGGTTTCCTGGGTTAAGGAGTGTTTAGTCTGGGTGACCATGCTCAGCTGTGCATTACCCATGCCAGCATCTCTGCAGAAACAGCTGCAGCTCAGATTCTTTCTCTCTCAGGTGCCGAGCTGGAGAACAAGGGCAGGATGTTTATAGCTGGACATTAAAATTAATCTTTGAGAAGCCATTGGACAGCTTTGCAAATGACTGCTGTGGGAAAGGCTGCTAGAAGGAACAAAGGCGATTTGACTGTCTCAACAGCAGACACCAGACTTACCCATCACTCACCTGAACACTAGCCCCACAGGAGACACCCTAGGTGAGGGGTGGGCAAAATGTGGCCCGTGGGCCGGATGCGGCCCACCAGGCCATTCTATCCAGCCTGTGGGGCCCCTTAAAAATTTAGAAAATGAATATATATCTGCTCCTGGCTGCCTGTCATGCGGCCCTCGATGGCTTGCCAAAACTCAGTAAGCGGCCCTCCACCTGAAATAATTGCCCGCCCCTGCCCTAGGTCCTGCTCTGATCCACCCCTACCTACCACAGTCCCTGGCCAGCAGACAAATGTTTGTCAATTCACATGAACTCCCTAACCTAAGAGCAAACCTCAGCTTCTCACTGATGAGAAGCACTAGCTTGACAGTCCCTGAAGTTGAGGCCCTTTACCCACAGGACAAGTACAACCTGGGTGGTGGTAATGTCAGTCTCCCCCTTGTATGGTTCCCATCCCATGTGACTTCACAGGCAATTGATTGTGGTGTTGCTGACTTACAGTAGCCCAAAGTGAAACCCAAAGCCAGGAAAAAGTTGTGTGCTGTCCTATAAATTCTCCTAGCCCACGAGTGTCTTCACAGGGTGGAACTGCAGAGCATCTCCGTAGTAGGTGAGCTTACGTGGACTTCATCTCTTGGTGAATGTCTGGTGTGGGAAGGGCAGGGCTTACCCCTGTGTCTACCAAGCTGTGAGACACTACGGTGGATGGCCCACAAACAGCAAAACATTGCATTGCTTTGCCGTACACCAGTACCATTCATCCAAGGGCCTCCAAAGCTTTACAGACACGGTAAACCCCATGAATGAAACCTAGGAGCCCTCCTGAGAGGGTGGTTGTCCCCACTTTTGTTGATGGATAAAGACACACAGCCAAAGAGATTTCAGGAGTCAGAAGTCATAGTCTCCTGTTTCCAACAGTGGGTTTGAACCAGCGCAGAATAATAGCAGCCACTGGTCTGGTCGCGAAGGGATGCCCCACTGGTGTCACAAAGGCTGGTCTGCACCCAGATGCATTGGTGCACCCCAGATCCACTGCATGTGCATCTGTAAATACAGACCATGTGCCTGGTTGAAGTTGCCCGTGATATTTTTATGCTCGGGAACAAGGGCAGCAGACTGTTCTGTCTGCACTCACCATGTCTGCTCTCTGGCCACAGAGCATCTGAGCACACAGCCCCGGAGTCTGCAGTGAACTGATGTGGCCTGAGCTGCATGAGAACTCAGCTGCTGCCTGGACTCCGAGATGGCAGCAGAGGCTGAATAAACACGGCCGAGACAGGCAGCATCTGGGACCCTACGGACCGAGGGAAGGATTAAGGGTCAGGAATTGGATTAAGCTTCTGGCAGCTGCAGTTTGGCCCTGAAGTAGATTCCATATGTTGTGCTGAAAATGGTGTGAAGTCCATGTGGGTGGATGAGAGAACCAGATGTGTACCCGATGTGGAAAGAGATGGTGACTAAAGCTGGGATGGATAAGAGCCAACCTATTACATCTGGACAAAGCAGGGAAAAGCAACACATCTGGGCATGCAGAATTGAGAGAGGATTAACAGAAGAGCAACCGTTCCCCTGGCACAACCCTTCTTGAAACTCATCCTATTCACTCCCCTGCAGCTAGCTAGAAAGCAGCCCCTCAGGAGAGCAGTACCCCAGAGTGCTCCTGTCGTCATTTCTCTGGTTGTAGAACTTCCCACCATGATTTCACCCCATTCATAGCAGCTGCCAAGAGCTCTGATGCCAAACAAAGTTGGGAATCAAGGTTTTAGTTGGGGTAATGCCTGTCATATTCTTCATCTAGTCATCTTAGTGCTGTGGGGGGCCACAGGACCAGTGCTGCCTTATTTGGTTTTAATGCCTCACTTTTATCTCCCCCTGCTCCAGTCAATTTAGCATGCATGCCAGGCTCAGCTTTTCATTGCTGGGTAGTGAGCTCATCTGCAAACACTGTGCCAAAAGGGGCAGGGCAGCATATAAAAATCCCTGCTTCGGTGCTCCAGCCCTCCTTCTGGGTGCGTGAAGCAGAGCTCAACCCTTTTTTTTCAGCCTCTCTACCTGGAGGAGCCCAGAATCAAGCATGGAGCAGGCTGTTGCGGAAGGAGAATTTTGGCTCCAGCCCATCCTGGGAAGCCCAAGGAGAAATTCGAGACAGATGCTTTTCCTATCTAGCAAGCCTTACCCTTGCAATGCAATTAGCCAGCAGATGTCTGCCAGCCGTTCCTTTCATGCGCTGCCAGCCAAACCTAGCCCAAGAATCCAGACTACTCCCCCCATTGGGTGGGCATGGCTGCTGGCAACACCAACCACCGCCTACTGTGCTGAAGCCTCCGCAGCCACCTGAAAGCAAAGCTCTTTTTAAAAGGCTTCTGGGGAAGCCAGCACATTGCATTCAGGAGGGCTTAGGGGGAGGCTCCTAGCAGCACTGACACACTGCTGTGCAGAACTTCAGCTTGGAGGGTGCTTGTCACAGCTCTGTGCCTCAGTTTCCCCATCTGTAAGATGAGAACAATGCTCCTGATTTCCTACAAGAGGAACTGTGACATATCTGAAAGGTCAGCTGGTTGCAGGCCCTGTGTTAGAGCAAGGCCCTACTTTTGTTTCAGGTGCATCTGAATTATTTCCCTGGGACCAGAAATCATTAGGTGTTACCGTATGTTGAAATCACAGCAAGGCCAAATCAGAGTGATAAATGACAGTGGAAAGGTGCAAAAGGGACATCCCATGATGCTTGGAACGACTGTTATGGCTTAAGGGGACATTTGGGGAAATGGACAGCAAAAATGCCCATTTGTATGGTGTGAATAATACAACTCAGTGGAAAACCAGGACACTTAGTACTGGAAACGGCAGGGTGCCAACTGCAGGTCCTGGGAGAGGGTAGAGAAGGAAAGCGGGGAGCAGCGTGGAAGTGGTAGGGCTGAGAGGAAGATAGCAACAGATGAGGGCAGCAGCGTGCAGGGCGCCGGAGGAACGGTCTGATCTTCCGTCTGTAAACTGTACTGTGTGGGATCAGCAGGGTCCTGGCATCTCCCTTGGAAGGGTGGAGACAAGGAGGTCCTGCAAGCGTCTGATACCAGAGGCAGCCATGGGTTGGAATCCATCATTGGAGCTCGTTAAAATCTGGTGCCAGCTGTTGAATGTTTTTTGCTGGCCAGGAGTCGGCCAATCCCCCCTATTCGAAGCAGCTGGGTACTTCCTGCCAGGCAGGCAGTAAATCCTGTTACTGAAATGCTGTAAACAGTCCTTGGTGCCGTGGGAACCTGGATTCAGGCGCAGGGGAAGCCTGGAGATGGCACTTTGTTCTGTTCCGCTGGATTGGGGGAGGTGAGGTTTAATGCCCACAGTTGCCGTTTCACTAGCTTTGAAGCAGGGAATGGCTGGCTTAGGGTTGCCACCCACCCTGTCGAGGGGGAGAGTCAAAGCTTGTCTGTGCTTTTGCCTGTGGGCTGGAACTGGAGGGGGCTTTCTTGGGCCTGCCCCCATTTGGAGACAGCTTGTTTTCACTCTCGTCCTGTTGTGTTCCCCATTCCCTGGCAGTGGGGCCTGGCACATAGCAGCTTCGTCACAGGGCATTCAGCAAAACAAGACATAGTCTTATGCAGTGCTTTACCATGCTGTTTTCGGAGCTGCCGACTCTCTTTCCCTTTTCTGGCTGGAGGGACCACATTTTTTAGCTCTTTCTTACTGCCAGTCACAAATAAAATGCTGCTATTAATCTTTTCCTCAGTTTCCTGGGCATGCCTGTCCACAGGCAGAGGTCAAGGATGCAGTCAGGCACTCTTCCACTCTGACCGGGGCACAGAAAAAGCCCATTGCTGACCCAGACCCTCTGCAGCCTGGCCTAATTTCACATAGCTACCTTTCCAATCCTACTGTAATCAGCTTCTAAGCAGAACGCAGAGGGCAAAGGATTGCCAGCCAGTGCTTGCCCTACTAAGCTGCGAGGGATCTCTGGGATTCACAAAGCAATACCGACTAGCCATGCTGCAACAGCATCAGAATATTCATAAGCGTGACTGAAAAAAGGAGACTAAGATCCTCATTGAAATCAGGCCTTTGGAACGGTCTCGAAGGCCTGGAGGGAGCCGTCCTGTGACCTGCTTTCCGCAGAACCGGACTGCAAGTCCGAGCACAGGCTCGCAGGCAGGATAAGAGCAGTGCTGAGGGCATTCGGGGGGGCTGAGCCTGTTTGTATTCTAGAGGGTTGGCAAGGCACTGGGGAGAGCGCGTGGGGACAGGCTTCTCTCTGCAGCAGCCTGCACGTTGCAGTGATTTAACAACCCAAGCAGTGAGCCGAGTGGCCTGATTCTGCCTGATTTCTTGATGCTCCAGCACGTGCCCAGGCAGCGTTTCCCAAGGGAGTGGGTGCCTGTTTGAGCATGTCCTTGATCCCTTTCCATTTCCCTTGACTTGTGTTGACATGGCTAGAGGGCACCTCGCTGCTGCAGATGCTCCCGCTGGAGCCTCTGTTTAAAGGTTCTCCGGAGCAGGTGACTGCTGTTGCTTCCACAACAACTTGGGGGTGCAGTTCAATTATGTGCAAAAGGCCAGCCTGTGCCCTCTGCACAGGAGTGGGTTTTAGTCTCAGAGGCATGCTCACTTCTCCCAACTCATTCCCCATTTTTCGCTGACCTTTCAGATGAATCGAGGGCTGCTCCTTCCAGAGAACACAGCCCCTGAATGGCAAACAGTGAACTCTTCCAAGTGAGCATCCCTTCCTCCGACTGATATTGATCCAGCCCGGTGACATGTGGATAAAGTGTAATTAGTAACTGGGAAAAAGAGGAAAGGGAGGGTCATGTCGCTGGGATGTGGGCTGAGCAGGGAGTCTCGCTTCTTCGTAGAACCAGCAGATTAATTGGAAATCGTGGAGGAGCAACTGGCCTGTCTGCAGGGCGGGACAGACCCGGGCTGCTAATTAACTCACTGGTAGGCCCCTGGGAATGGACTTCTTTGGTCTCTGATCGCAAGAGGAGCCGTTTGGTAGAGTAATGGAGAGAACCCTGGAGCTGCATGGATAACAGAAGCTGGGGGGAGGATATTGAATACAGCATGAGCCAATGGACAAGGGAGCTAAAATCTTGCATTTGCAGAAGAAAGCTGAAGGAGCAGCATGGAGGAGAGGTGATTAAAATGATGGCCAAGGCAAACAGCGCTGGGGCAGCAGCATGTGTGGGTGTTTTGCCGTTACCACTGCTTGCTTCACGGGAGCACCTGTGGTGCCAGCATTGTATGCACACGCAGGAAGGCACTGTCCTTGCCCGGGAGTACGGGCAGCCTCAGGAACGTCAGTCTTTGCTTTGCAGAATTTTGGCAGCAATTTAGAAGTGCAGGAGTAGCCATAGTCGATGAACTGGGTGTGTGGGGAGGACTGGCAGCTGAAAGAGGAGATCCAGCAAAGAGAGGTAATTACTGAGCCACTGCCTGAAGTTGTCTTTTGCTGACAAAGCCACAATGGGGCCTTTGCTCTGGCTCAGGAAATGAAAGCATCAGCTTGTCTCCCAGAGTTTTAATCTGTGGCCTCAGAGCTGCATCGTCTGGGCCAAATTAAGCACTGCCGTGTGTTGATACAGCCTCACTGAAGTCGGTGGAACTCTGCTGAGTGGCATCCGCAGAGGAGTTTGCCTTTGGAGTCGTGATTCCCTCTCATCAGACTCCACCACCCCCTGCAACGAAATAAATTGCCAGTCCTGGCATGTTGGGAGAACCTGCTGGCAAGGATCAGCTCCAGATGTCTGAACAGGCCCGTGGCACCCACTTTTGTCTGGGGTACCAGAGAAATTGGGCCCCTGGTCACATCTCATTTTGAAAGACAGCCAAGGCCATTTGCTGGGGACACCAAACACCATGAGGCCACCACATTGCTGGTAGATGAGGCACTTGCTTCATATCAGCAGCGGTTTGAATAGTGTTACACTTCACCATGAGAAACCTCCACGTGGATCAGGTGGATAAATGGAAAGCAAACAAGTGGGGCCTTGACAGCTGAAGGTGAGCTCTGCTGATCTAAGGTTGTTCTTAAAAAGCTCGAGTAAGATCCAGGTCTGCTTAAACAAGGGCATTTTAGCCCCTCCAATCGGAGGTACCGGAGCACTGGCACCAAAACCGCCCCTGCTGGCATGGTCCCTTTTGGCGGGTGGGTTTGTACTCCAGAGATGTCCAGCTAAAGCACGCGTTTCAGAATGTAATATAGCAAGTTTCGTCCCACCCCCTAAGAGTCTACTCTACTGGCACAGACTACAGAGGACCGATTGCAGTTAGTGCAAGTGCAGGCACACACACTACTGAGCGAGGATCACCCAGCAGGCATGTAGCAGCTGTGTACTATGCAGGCCCCAGCACACCCTCTGCCCCGCTTGGTCTTTCTCACCTCCTGCTCAGGCACAGGGCTCTCCACCTCTGTGCAGCCTGTGATCTGACCCCACCTGCAGCCTGCCTTTGCTGCCTCCAGAGTAGGAGCCCTTGTCTTGCTGGCAGGGAGAGGCTGCAGGGGAGGAAGCAGCCCTGGAATCCAGAAGAGCTCTTGTGTGTATGTGGTGTGTGAGGCTGGGGGGGATTGGGACACTCTGTGTCCATCCAGGAGTTCATTTGATATGAAAAGAAATCACTGATTTAAAAATAAAACCTCATTTTTATCACAGAGGCCCAGGCAGCTCCTCTCCTTCCTGCAGTGGCAGCTGTGGCGCTTCCAACACAAACAGTGCTGGCCTCTCTCTCTGGCCTTTTGGGCTCTCTTAGGGATTTGGGGCATTGTCCTGCTCTCTCCCAGTTGTTTCCTGTCAGGGGCTGGGAATGCTCTGCAGCCCCTTTCGGCCTGAGTGGTGGGGGTCGCGTTCTGTCTGGAAACAAATCCTCCCTAATCAAATGGAGACGCCTCGGTTTCCTCCGTGAATGTGTCTGGGTGACAGCCGTTCCGCTTGCTTAGCCATGCCAGAGCTCTGGCATGCTTCATCAGAGCGGCTTTGTGCTCCTCGGGGTGAAATTCAGTCCAGTGCTGAGGATCAGCTTAGCTCTGAGGCTTCTCTGCGCTGCCAAAGTCCTGAGTGAATTTCCCCCATGCTGATCGCTGCTGGCAGTGCAGCAATCGCACCAAGAGGATTTTTTTCTTTGCGGTAGGAAGATTGTTCCACAAAGTGCCTGCAGGGAAGAGGAGATTTAAAACAGTATCTTAAAATATTGACTTAGCCCAGATGAAATGGCATGGTTGTCTGAGCCGGTGCATCGGCTACGTCACTGGTGGAGCAGTTCATAACTGATGTGATAAACCTGTTTTCCAGACATCCTTGGACATCCTTAGACCTAAGGGCTTTGGACAAACAAAATGGGAAGAGCCAGAAACTCCATGAAGCCCACTATTTCATAGATTTCATAGATTTCATAGACATTAGGGCTGGAAGGGACCTCGAGAGATCATTGAGTCCAGCCCCAGCCCAAGGGGCAGGAAGTCAGCTGGGGTCATAGGATCCCAGCAAGATAAGCATCCAATTTACTCTTGAAGGTGTTCAATGTAGGCGCTTGAACCACCTCCGCTGGCAGGCTGTTCCAGACCTTGGGGGCTCGGACAGGAAAGAAATTCTTCCTTATGTCCAGCCTGAAACGGTCTTGCAGGAGTTTGTGACCGTTCGACCTCGTCATCCCTTGGGGCACTCTGGTGAACAGATGTTCCCCCAGATCCTGGTGATCACCCCTGAGAAACTTATAGGTGGCCATCAGATCACCCCTGAGCCTACGCTTTTCCAGGCTAAAGAGTCCCATGGCTCTCAGCCTGTCATCGTAAGATCTGTTTTCCTGACCTCTGCTCGTGCGCGTGGCTCTCCTCTGCACTCTCTCAAGCTTCTCCACATCCTTTTTGAATTGTGGAGCCCAAAACTGGACGCAGTACTCCAGCTGCGGCCTCACCAAGGCCAAGTACAAGGGGAGAATGATGTCCCGGGATTTGCTCGAGAAGCATCTATGGATGCACGCCAGCATTTTGGTCGCTTTACTAGCTGCAGCATCGCATTGCAGGCTCATGTTCATCTTGTGGTCAGTGATGACCCCCAAGTCTCTTTCTTCAGTAGTGCTAACCAACGTAGCACTGCCGAGCCTATAAGGGTGCTGCAGGTTTTTCCTCCCAAGGTGGAGAACCTTGCATTTATCAGTGTTAAACACCATGAGGTTCTCGTCTGCCCATTTGCTGAGCTTGTCCAGGTCAGCCTGGATCACCCGCCTGTCTTCTGGCGTGGATGCTTTGCCCCAAAGTTTGGTGTCATCGGCAAACTTGGCCAGTCCACTCCTGACTCCAATGTCCACATCATTAATGAAGATGTTGAACAGTATGGGTCCCAGGACAGCGCCTTGAGGGACCCCACTGGTCACAGGGCACCACGATGAGTGACTGCCATCAATCACAACCCTCTGGGTCTGACCACGAAGCCAATTTCCCAGCCAGCGGATCGTGGTGGAGCCAAGGCCACAACCGGGCAGTTTGGCCAAGAGGTGATCATGGGATACCAGATCAAAAGCTTTTTTGAAGTCAAGATATATGACATCAATCTCTTCTCCCTCATCCAGGTGATAGGTCACCTGGTCATAGAAGGAAATGAGATTGGTCAAACAAGACCTACCCGCAACAAACCCGTGCTGGCTATCCCTCAGGATGTTAGCCTGGGCCAGTCCCTCAAGGATGGCCTCCTTAATAAACTTTTCTAGGATCTTCCCCAGGATAGAAGTCAGGCTAATGGGCCTGTAGTTAGCCAGATCCACTCTCCTCCCTTTCTTGAAGATCGGCACCACATTGGCCTTCTTCCAGTCTTCGGGCACTACACCAGAGCGCCAGGAGTTTTCAAAGATCCGTGCCAGGGGCTGGGCTATGACGCTCGCCAGCTCCTTGAGTACCCTGGGGTGCAGATTGTCAGGGCTGGCTGACTTGAAGGTGTCCAGCTTCTCAAGGTGTTCCTTCAGGAGGTCAGCATTGATGGAGGGTAGGGGATCCCCCTCACCCAGATTTCCCTGTCCCATAGCAGGCATGGGTGTCCCGTGTGACTGATGAAAGACTGACGCAAAGTACCTATTTAATAGGTTGGCTTTTTCCTGGGCGTCAGTTGTCAGTTGCCCCATCTGTTTTAGCAGGGGTCCAACATTGCCCTTGCTTTTCCTCCGGCTCCCCACATATCTGAAAAAGGACTTTTTGTTGTCCTTGATGCCTGAAGCTAGTTGGAGTTCAGTTGCAGCCTTGGCTTTCCTGGTTTGGTCCCTGCAGGACCGGACCAGCGCGGAGTAATCCTCCTTGGAGGTGAATCCTGTCCTCCATCCTTTGTAGGCTTTCCTTTTTAGCCACAGTAGGTCCGCTAGGGGGGCTGCTGTGCCTTCTTGCTGCCTTTCCTCCGTGTTGGAATAGATTTAGCTTGTGCACTGAGGATCGCTTCCTTGAGGAGCAACCACTTTTCTTGAACTCCCCTCTCCCTGGGGTCATGGTCCCTGAGGGCCTGACCGACTAGCCTCTTGAGCTTATCAAAGTCGGCTTTTCGGAAGTCAAGGACTTCTGTGTTGCTGACTGACTTGCCAGCTTTACGGCGGATGGTGAAGGTGATCAGCTCGTGGTCGCTGTCACCCAACTTCCCATCAATCACTAGATCGCCGATTAGGTCGTCCCCCGTAGCCAGTACCAGGTCAAGCAGCGCTTTGCCTCTCGTTGGCCCATAGACTTCTTGAGTCAGGTAGAGGTCATCCACGCACGAGAGAAAGCTTTGCGCCCGCTCAGATTTAGCTGAGTGATCTTCCCACGAGATGTCCGGGTAATTGAAGTCGCGCATGACAACCAAGGTCCTGGAGCAAGCGGCCTCAGTCAGTTCCTGGGCGAACTCCTGGTCAAGCTCGGGACCTTGAGTGGGAGGTCTGTAGTAGACTCCCACCGTTGTGTCCCCTGTGCCGAACTCCCCACGAATTTTTACCCAGAGGGTCTCTAGCTGTCCATGCCGGTCGCCAACATCAGCTTGCAGGGACATGTAACTTTCCTTCACATCGAGAGCTACACCCCCGCCCCTTTTGCCAACACGATCCCTCCTGTACAGGGTATAGCCCTCTATCCCCGTGGTCCAGTCCTGGGTGGAGTCCCACCAGGTCTCCGTTATCCCAATGACATCATATTTCTTTGCACTGAGCAGGAGGACGAGCTCGTCCTGCTTGTTGCCCAGGCTCCTGGCATTAGTGTACAGGCAGGCAAGTGTGCCCTTGGGGGCTCTTGCCTTGCCCACAGATTGTGCCAGGGCTGGGGCAGGGGTGGGCTCCCTTAAGTGCCCCCTTAAGTGCCTTGTCCGCTGGCTTTGCAAGGGCCGTTCAGCAGGCCAGCAGGGGCAGTAGTCCCCCCATCCCCCAGCGGGCTTAGTTTAAAGCCCGGTGGAGCAGGTCAGCCAGCCTGGCTGAGAAGAGCCTCCTCCCCAGGGGAGAGAGGTGGAGGCCATCTCTTCCCAGCAGCTCACTGCCTCTCTCGCCAAAGAGCGGGCTGTGATTGTATGTGGTCGGTGTTGAAATACCCCAGTGATAGGCAGCAACAGTACAGACTGATCTAACACCCTCTCTCCCAAGGGCAACTGCTCTATTGCTTTTGTCTTCCTATCATCACATTACACATCACCTATGTCATCTTTGCCACTCAAAGTCTTTGGTTTCAAAGGCAACTGCAGAATGGAAAGAGTATTGCCATCAAGCCGGGTGAAGGGCTTCTCATGCGCTGCCCATAGACTGTAATCAATGAGAGGAGTGATCACATCATACGGGTCCATGGTTTGCTGGGGAGACGCTTTTGCCTGCATGCACCAGCATTCAAAATAGACAAAGAGCTCCCACCAGTGTCATACCTCACAAGGCTGATGGAACAGAGGGGTAGGTGGTGTGGCTTCTAACAGTATTGCTCAATAGCATGTAGAAATCCATGCAGGAAACCCCCGCGGTTTCCTTTTATTGGTGGAAAACTTTTCTAATATCACTGCTTTAGCTCCCATTCCCAGTGGCTGAGCTGCCCAGAGGGGTCTCTTGCTGGTGTTGGTCCTCCTGCAGACTGCTCGGCTCATCTCTGTGAAAATTAGCGGAAAATGTAAGAGGAATACAAGAGAATAAAGGGCTCTTGGACTGGCATGAGCAGGGCTCCGGTGCCCTGGTTGAATGATGCTGTTGTGTCTCATTGCTCTTGAAAGTAGGGCAGCCCAAAATCACTTATAATGGTGCCAGGGAACAAGTTTCTGAGCAGGTCCAGACATCAGGCAGATGGCAGGGTCAGTAGCCCCACATTACGAAATGTTTGTGTGTTAGGAATCCACATACTTAAGCCACTGGGAATGTTTTATTTATTTTTATATTGAAGTTCAAGAGTTAAATTTAAATCCCCCTGGCCTGTGGTCGTGCTTTAAATCATGACATTTTATACAAATGTATTGAAATACCAGTCCCTCTAGCTTCCACCGAGAGCTGTAGCCAGGGTTACTGCAGCTTAATAAGTAGTTGAACGTCTTAAGAGTCTGCAAATGTTTATGTGCCCACAGCAGGAGCTCTGCTAATGGAAATATCAAATAGTGTTGCATGGGGATTTGGATTTTCAAATGCTGCAGGTCAGTCATGAGCGCAGAAAGTGGGCACAGATTAGATTGCAATTTGAGTCTCTTCCTTGGCTGGAGGCAAGGAGAGGCGGCAGCAGGCTGCTCTGACTGGTTCATCTACTTAGCAGAACAAGCAGCATCACCCCAGGGGGAGATTTACTGAAGAACAGGAGTGGGGAACAAGGGAGGAATGGTGCGAGGGTTGAAGAAGGTGAAGACAGTGGAGCAAGTTCAGATGGAGAGGTGTTGAGCAGCGCAGCCCTGATCCACGGAAGCACTTACACATGGACTTTACTTTGCACGGTTAAGTCCCAGTGACTAGTGGTGGCCTTCAGGTCACTCTCCCCCATGAATTCTTCAGCCAGCTGAGTCTTCTTGGCAGTTGCAATTCTCTCCGTGCACACACCGACCACCCAGGGGTTGCGCGTGTGCTTTCATGTATACGGGAAGGGCTCAGCAATAGCCGCTATTAGGCTGTTCATTTGCTTTGCCGTACTTGGTTTGCCGAATCTGTGTGCTGCCACACAGAAGCATATCATGAGTTGGGGGCTGGGTCAGCCATTCTGGCTTTATAGCCACAGCAGGATGCTAAGAAGAGGGGCTGCAACACCAGGCAGTCAAGGAATTGTGATTGCTGGCACAGGAGGTCTCTATGAAGATACTGTAGGCGTTGGGGGCAAGTGGGAGGAATCTGTCAGGCTTGGCAGAACAAGAACCAAAGTCTGATGTATTTTTGCTTGATAAATGGATTAATCAAAGAGCTGGATTGCTGTTGACAGGGTATTTTCAGTGCTGGCAGCCAGTCAGCATGAAGGGAGGTGGAGAGCGAGCCAGTCTTTTTTGAATGACACTGAAATGCATTTCCTCACCCCTCATTTTAAGACCCACTCTGTTCTCTTGCCCTAATCCAGGGGCAAATGGGAAAGGGAGAATATTGAACACCCAGCCCATGCCCATTCAGAGGGGTAGAGGGCTGGGAGCAGTTGTGCATGGTAAGGCTTTTACCATTAAGATGCCATTTCCATAACTGCATCTCCTCTTGGATTTCATCTCCAGTTCTTGCCATAGTGACAGCAGCCATCACAGTTGAAAGCCCCGTTCTCTCATAATCTCCTTAATTATATTAGCAAAGTTGAAAACCTGCTTTTAGCACATGATTATTCACCCAGTGAACTTGCACTAATTTCTGACACAACTAATAACTATCCAAGGGTGGAAGCTGCCTCACTCCAGAAAGCATTTGTGCAAGTCCGCACGCTGCTGTAGGGCTCCCTACCAGGGGAACGGTTACGAGCCCTTGTTGATATTGTCCCTGGATCTTGGAGAGCGAGAGGACCGTAAATCCTCTGGCCATGCTGTATCCACCTATATCGGGCTCATCTTTGCAAACCTTACCGATACAAGAAACCTATCCGCTTGCCTGTGCTATAGCGTCGCCTTATACTCATGCTGGTTGAATTCCCTTGGCTTGAATGTCCTCGACAGCTGATTTACACCAGAGTAAGTAAGAGCAGAGTCGGGCTGGGGTAAACACATGTCTGCAGATGCTGCGTGAGGCAGAAGCTGAGCTCTTCCTTCCATCCTACCGTGGCTCAGGCCAGCTGCAGACTGATCCCACCAAGCCTTGAGTTGTCCATAGAAGTGTACCCAGCTGTCCTCCATCCAGTCCAGTGCCCTGTGCTGGACCACGTTGTCTGTACCTTCTTGCTGGGATAGGCTTTGTGAGACCAACAGGCAGAAGAGGCTCTCTCTTGGTGCTTTGCTATAGGCCGAGTCCCAGTGACAAAAAAGGTCCCTTGGGTCCATTCTTGGTAGCCCAGATGCAGAGTGGGTCTTCAAAGGACACTTTCTTCTGGTCTGGATGGACTAGCGGATCAACTACTGCATGTCCATACTCACACAAAGTTAATTCAGAGCTGGGGCTGCCAGTGCTTCCCTCACAAAACCAAGCTGTTGTCTTTCCACGTGTTAGTTTTCAAACAGAGAACTTCCATTAAGTCCAGTGCCCATCATGCAAGTTCACTCTCCATCTGGAGCTCGGGATTGGCACTTCTAGAAGCACTTCCAGGGTGAGTCTGAAGTCCAGCCTGGCTGCTTGAGAGCCTCTCAATACAGACAAGACTTTTCCACCAAGCCCTGTGTTACAGGGGACTTAATGAGCTTGCCTGCTAAAAAGGACCTATTGACTTTCTGCAGCGTGCTGTCCAGCTAGAGGCCAAGGTTCCACGTGAGAGAATATTATGGGGAGGGTGGGGGGCGGAGAAAATGGGCTTGTAAGATCCACGAATTGAAAAGCAATGAAAGTGAAGCCATAAACATTGACTTAACTTCAGCCTTGCACTCGCGGAAGTTTTTACTTCTGCTGAAACAGTAATTTCTCCAAGTTCACTTTGGCGAATGCATTAGAGTGACAGATTGTATTTGTTACAGGACCATTCTGCAGTTTTATTTGCAAAACCTAAAATCATCAGCAGAGAGACAGGCCATTAAACTTAATAGTAAAAGGAAGAAGGGCTTGGCAGCTCTCCTAATGGTCAGGCTGCCTGCCACAGGTTAAGTGTAGATTAGCCTCCTATAGCATCACAGCTCATTTCAGACAAGGTGCACTCAGGAGCGTAAAATGGATGCTAAGTGAGTAGGTCCCACAAACTCAGCTGCAGCAGATAGGCATAGTTCAGCTGGCCTCGGTTTACACCAGCTAAGCATCTGGCCCTTGCAATTTTCTCAGTGAGGGAAGCACTGACATGAGAGGACTGAAGTCTGATCACATTGCGCAGGGTCAGGCACAACTACATGCTACCAGAGGCTGTTCCTTTGGAGTCCATGAGAGAGGTTGTGTTTAACCCACAGGAAAGAAATTGTACAAGCTCCGACTTGAAAAGAACAGATGGAGGGGTTGGGAAAAATTAGCAGAAGCAGCCTGGAGAGTAGGGTTAAAAGGCAGGATTAATTTCCAGCTGACATTTCAAGGCATTGGTTTCTTAGGTTTAGCTCTCCAGCCACAATTTAGTTTTCTTCCAGTATGTTTTTGTCAATCAGTTTGGAGGTCCCTGCTGAACAATTTGGCCCCTCTCTGTGCAGACAGATGCAGGTGGTCGCTGCCTGCTTGCACCAATATTCAAAGCAGTGTATTTCTCAGTAAACTCACTTAGAAAATAAAGCAGCCGTGTTCTCTCGGTGGTTTCCCTGAGAGGGGCAATACATTTTCACTGGCACCAGTGACAGAAATGATATCCTTTCATTGCTATCATTGAAAAGGAGAGGCTTTATAATGTAAGGAAGAATTGGTTGACTTGTACAAAGACTATTTGCTATTCCCTTCAACCTGGGGAAACTCTTTTCTTATGAATACAAGGCAGAAGTGCTTCTGTTTCAACAGCTCTCCTAGGGATTTGCCTTTAAACCAGTTATTTCACCTGGATACAGTAACACTCCATAAAAGCGTACATATTGTAAATAATAACGGCACTGTCATGATTAATGGCACTAGCAACATCACCAGTCTCATGTGGGCTCTAACCCTGTTGCTTACAAAGGAAAATTCAGGCAACCCAGCCCAGCTGCAGTACCTTTTGGGTGTTGAGAATGGGGAGATAAATCTTAGGCCCTTCAGACCCTGTCATGTCTGGCAAGCTGTTGGTGGCCTGGGTCCTTTCAGGCTCTCTGTGTCCTGAGATCCTGTGCACTGTCATTGGCTTTATCCACTGAAGATGCCCTGCAGTCATATGTGCCCTAAAGGACCAATAGTGCCTGGCCCCTGATTATATAGTAGGGGAAATGAGATTTCAGTTCAGAAGGCATCTGGTCTGTTTGTCTCCAGTTTTCCACTAGATTTGAAAATGATTTCATAGATTTCATAGACATTAGGGCTGGAAGGGACCTCGGGAGATCATCGAGTCCAGCCCCCTGCCCAAAGGGCAGGAAGTCAGCTGGGGTCATAGGATCCCAGCAAGATAAGCATCCAATTTACTCTTGAAGGTGTTCAATGTAGGCGCTTGAACCACCTCCGCTGGCAGGCTGTTCCAGACCTTGGGGGCTCGGACAGGAAAGAAATTCTTCCTTATGTCCAGCCTGAAACGGTCTTGCAGGAGTTTGTGACCGTTCGACCTTGTCATCCCTTGGGGCACTCTGGTGAACAGACGTTCCCCCAGATCCTGGTGGTCACCCCTGATAAACTTATAGGTGGCCATCAGATCACCCCTGAGCCTGCGCTTTTCCAGGCTAAAGAGTCCCGTGGCTCTCAGCCTGTCAGCGTAAGATCTGTTTTCCTGACCTCTGATCATGCGTGTGGCTCTCCTCTGGACTCTCTCAAGCTTCTCCACATCCTTTTTGAATTGTGGAGCCCAAAACTGGTCACAGTACTCCAGATTGTTCCCTCTTGCCCAGCTGTGCTGTTCTGCAGAAGCCCAGGTGTGTTGGCTCTCCCATGTCCTTTCATATAGCCTGCCTGACATTGGTTTTACTGCAGCAGAGTGGCTGAGTTACTGCTCACATTTGCTGGGACTTGTGGACAGCCAGCCTTGAGGGTCATTCCCTGAGGATTCCTCCTTCTCAGCAGCGTGACTAGGGCCCTCAACACTGATTTTGAGGGGGCCCAAGTAGCACTTCTTACCCCTTTCTCTGGCTTTTTGTTGTTGGGCCTAGGGCACTGCAATTGTTGGTTATGCCTCTGCTCTTCCTTGGTGCATCAGTGTGTGAGGGCTGCACACAGCACAACCAAGTGACTTGATGGAGGTCCATCCGACCTGACAGGAGCTGCACATTGCTCCAGAACATGTAGCCATGCTTCAGGCTCACGGGGCAGTGGAGCAGGACTGTCCATTCTTGCCTTTGCACGTGGGGTGCCCTCTGGCCAATCCTCCACCGTGCCTCAGCAAGCCGGGACTGGCCAATGTAGCTATGAGCCCTTGCATTTCTATCCAAGGGTTTCAGATGGCTGCACAGCAGCAGGCAAGCGTTATCAATGTGTTATTACTGCATACAAGTAGCTCAGCACATTTTCTCCAGGGCTCGTGGCCAAGCCTCACCCAGCCAAGAGGATTCAGAGCAGCTGTAAGAAGCGGCGAGCTGCAAACAAGTTTTCAGCCTGTGCATTTTGACCCCGGACACAGACCATCCTTTCAGCGCACTCCTGGCCTCTCATCATGCAGAGAAGAGAAATCTCCTAGGAGGCAGGTGAAGCCAGTTGTTAACCTCCCCTGCCACTTTCTGGCTCTCCCCCCCCACACCTCTATAACGGTGCCAGGATCATGCCTCCTTATCTGCCTAGGGTTTTCCTACAGTGCTGAGGTTTATACTTGCCTGGACAGGCTGTTTCATTTTTCTGTCCTGTGTGCAATGGGTTGATTCACATTTGTGTCCACTGTTGTCAACAAGATGGACACTTAGCCCTGCTGGAAACCTCGAAGGCACCTGAATATTCTCTATCACTAAGTGGAGTGAAGATCTTAACTGAATTTCCTGCCTCCTGAAGCAATTGTCTGGAGTTTATGTCATTGTTATTGACTCATCTATCTGGCCTGAGCACACACTGTGAAGAGGAAAGAAACCTCCAGACCTGTCGGCCGCTAACAGAGTGCTCAATATTGTCAGAAGCAGTCTTTAGCTCTGTCTGCACAAAAGAAGGATGGATCGGCTTTAGCTGGCTTTTGTTACTGGGATGTCCTTTTTCTATCCCCTCTCTTTCTCCCTGCCAGTGTGGCTGTTGGGAGGTTTTGGCCTGCCTGTATGTCTCTCATTCATTAGTTGTTAGCTGGAAATTCACTGATGGAGGATGGGGCTTTGCATTCATGTTGGATGTAAATATTTACAGGGCTGGCATGATCCCTGCTGGTATTATAACAGGTATCTAGATGCAGTAATTAGGAGATGTCAATTTGCTGAGCTGGGCATGTTGTGGCATGAAGACAGGCCCAGCCACTTCCTATCTGCCAGTGATAGCAAACTGCCAGGCGAATGCTAATGCTGAGGGTGACACTGGGGGCCCCAAATGCCTCTAAATCTGTTCGCCTGAGATTAGATGGAGCGTGAGCGAGCTGCAGATTCCCCAGGAAAGTCATTACTAGCCCTGCTGCCGCGCTGCACAGCAATGGAAACTCGTTAGCCTGGCCTTGGAGGAGGAGGCGATAAATCCGGGCTGCAGCTGCTCTCTGTCTTTCATGTTACAAATTGCCTGGCTGGTTAAAATGGCTGGTGTTCATCTGCTGGCCAGCCCAGCTCTTCAAGGCGGGGCAACCAGATGTGGGACCTTTCAGAGACTGGAGCTACCCTCCTGCTTCATGGGAATTCACACAACAGGCTTCTCCAGCAGCTCCCTGTCAGCTTGGGTCAGGGGGTGATCATAAGTTCTGCTGCCCAGGAGCAAGCCCAGGATCCAGATCTCAGAGGTGTTTCAGTCCCTACTCTCACTTGCCAGCCTTGATGGGAATCAAGCCCCTGCAGCTGGCACAGACTACTCCAGGCATGTTGGGAGGGCAGGGCATGGAGGCCTGGCCACTGCTCCCCTACCTGCATGGAAGGGCGATCATGTCCCTGGACCAGCTGTGCTGTCCTTGGTGCATAGAGGGACAGCGTGCCAGGGAGGTCAGGGAACACCAGGTAACCCAGCTCATGGCCAAGCTCTTCAGCAGCTCCCTGTGCTTTGTCCCCGCTCAGAAACACTTTTGCATCCATGCTGAGAGCTCTGTGCAGTTGTTGGAGAGGCATCAGGCATGGGAAGAAGAGAGATTTATCTTCTGCCAGACACAAAACCTAATGAGAGCTCCTCAAAGCCAGGAGAGTGAATCTGAGTAAAGGGATGAATGTCTTGGGCAGAGAGAGACAGAGCTGCAAGTGGAGAATCAACCTGGGAGAGGAGGTTTGTTCCATGTGGCTCTGCCTAGGCCACAGAGTTGTCAAGGTTTTCAGGGACTGACCCTCCCAAGGAGAGCTCTTTGGTCCAACAAGGCTCCCCACTCATGCCGTTTAATCCTTTAATTACTTGTTTCTTTTCTTGGGTGTTCAGCTCCTATCCACTGTGTCCCTGGCATCTCCCCAGGCTTTTCCCATCTGTTCTGACCTTCCTAAGACAGCGCGTGCAGGATAAATGTCTTGCCTGTCCTCCAGCTGTTGGTATAAATAGTACTTGGCTTCCTGTTGACACAGGGAATGCTGCAGTCCATTTGTTTAATGGCTACAAGAGGTGCCATTCCTTGTTGTCTTTGTGCTGAAGAAGGCAGGGGCCATGCTGGGAGCGGTGTGGGATTCACGGAGAAGAACAAGTATCTAAGGGCTGGGTCAAGGTGTGCATCCAACCGGTTGGGCACAGCAGACTGAGCTGGTCCAGCTGCTCTGATTCTCTCCTGTTGTTTGAGTCACACAAAGGGCATCTGCTCTTAAAGCACCACTGCCAAAATTCAGTGGCAGAAATGACCGAATCCAGTATTTGGTAAAATAAACTGAGGACACGGTTTACCCTGGCATCCAGGATCCAGCACGAGGCTTATGCACTGTTAACACCCCCTTTAAAGCTTGGTTAGTATGGGCTGCATTAGACACTATACACTGGGTCTTGTCCAGCTTTCCCCACCCACCACCCTGGCACAGAGCCCCAGGTCAGTTTGGGATCCTGGCCTAAACCTGTTAACTTCAGGAAAGTTCATTGCACAAAATGTGGTGAGATGGGCATTTCAATTCAGTGCTCATTACATGTTTGATCATTTCATCTGTACAATATCATAAAGGAAGTTTTCAGTGAAAAATTTGCTGCTTGCCTCTTCCACAACACTGCATGCTCAATAACCTTAGTGATAGCAGCTGGGTATATCTCAAAGGCAGCCAGAAAGGCTATAAAACGTTTAAAGAATGTGGTTCTAGAAAACATCTTTGCGACTCCCCTTAGGGTTGTCCACCCAAGGCTGGGAATCCATTAGATAAAAACACCCCAGCCTTTGTATTTAAGAGACTCTAGGATTTAAAGATACAATAAAGGGGCCTTTCATAAAGCCCGTTTCTATTTCCAGTTTGTTGCTGCCTAGACAAGAGCCCCACTCCTGCAGTAAAGTTGAGTGCAAATGAAGCCCATGCATAAGTCATGGCCAGATCAATGCGTCAGTGAATTCCAGACCCTGCGAGAGGCTAAGCAGTGGTAGAGATGGGAATTCAGCACTGCCCACGGAGGAGAAGGTATTAAATTGTGTTCTTCTCACATTCATGACCTTGGCAGAGCCATTGCACTGGATGTAGAAGCCAATAAAACGAGCAGCCCCTGTTGCCTTCTGATAGGGGTATAAAAATATAATTACTTCAAGAGTGACTTATGATTCAATGAAACAGGGACCTTCTCTTTTTTTTGATTGAATTATGCAATGGTATTCCTAGAAGACTGGAAGCAGATGGCTAGCTCTGGTCAGGCATTTAATAGTCTGAATTATGGCGGTGTGGAGGGGAAGGTGGATCAGTTTGAAATGAGCCTGACTGGAGCACATTGCTCCTGCCCTTCTGGTTGCCTTGTGCCATGTCACAATGGCATATTCATGTCAAAGAAAGAGTGGGGGCAAGGGGCTGCAGATACAGATTCACGAGGCATGTCTGTGGTGGAGACAGCCTGCAGTACAGAGCGTGATTGTTCGGCAAGGGGCTTTTACAGCCAGCCAGGCCACTTGGCTTAGTGCTGCGTATGGGGGGAAGGGGATAAAATCCATGCAGAGATCCAGGTGTTGTTTGCGATGTGTATTGGGGGACACGATCATTATGGGTTTCTTGCTGTTCAACAGATACAGCTGTATTGAAAATTGGGGAAGAAAAGGGATGTTGTCATACAGAAAAAGGAAAAGCAACAACTCTGCTACACGCAGTTCACAACCTAAAGGGAAAAATAAACCCATCTGCAACACATCAACTGCATACAGCTAAAGGGTTCTGGCTCCTGGACATGTGGTTTGCTGTCTGTGATTGCAGGGTTTGTACAACTTAGTTTAAAGAGCATGGGCTGCACTTGCATGTGTTTGCCTAAGAGTGTGCTAGGTCACAAAATCAACTGTGAAAACCTGTTGTCTGCACCCATGTGAGAGCTGGGGGTGACCTGTGGATGGGAGCAGGCCCTAAGCATCCTTGTTTGGAAGGGGAGTATCTCCCAGGAGCGCTTGAATAGCCTTGTCACCCACTCTGTTATTTGCCGTTTCAAAGGACTTGCCACCAAGCTGAACTTCTGCTTGATAAAAGCGGCATCTCCACCCTATGCTGGAGAAAACTTCTTGGTTCAGGCTGTCTCTTTAGTACTGCTCTCATTGTCTTTCCCATGCACTCAGTGCTCATGGGCTGCTTGGGAAGTTTATTGTCAGACTGCTGTTCCCTGTGCCTGTTAGGGGAGGAAACAATATCCCATCCCCTTGTTCTCCACTGAGTCATTGCAGAATATCACAGGTTTTGCTTTAGTAGCAAGTTAACTAGCCACCAGTTTGCTCTCCAGGACAGAGCAGATATTTAGTTAACAGCAGCACAAAACTCAGCCCATTGGTGGTTGTACAAAGGGGTAAATCCTTGACTGTGTGAAACCAGACCAACATGCTGGAGAGTGGCAGCCTGAAAACCCCATGGTCTAGCCTGGTAAACCCACTCCCTGTATGCTGAACCATAGGATAAAGTTCCCTGTCCTTGGCAAATTGGGATCCTTTTGCGAGGAGTTTCATCTGTTTGCAGAAAAGGGGAAATTAGCGCTGAAGCATGACATAGCAAAGACAGACCTGTTCAACCTTCCACTTCTTCCAAACCCAACTGTTGAGAGAACTGCGAATGGGGCACTGGGAAGAGGGCAGGCGAGGCCAGATGTTTCCACGACCTTGTGTTGAGCAAATGGCATCCATATCATTTCTGCCTCACTGCCCCCCATCTGCCCAGTGGATCCATACATCTTGAGGATGTCAATAGAATCAAGCAAAATATTGGCGGTGTGTCAAGGTGTGAGTCACAGATGGGCCTTCCACACAGCCACAGAGCGTGCGTTTTACGAAGGAAGCTAGTCATAGCATCACTGGGGCTGGGGCAAAATATTCACTCGTAATTCAGGAATAGCAGAATTGTTACCGGTAGCTTTTATGGTCTCCACTAAATCAAGGGCTCGCTCTTTTCCAACAAACACTTGGTTTTGGTATCATACCACTTTTTCGTACTGCTTGACAACAGATTGGTGGTATTGAATATTATGCCTCTTGTCACTGTATTGTGCCTACTACATTGTCTGTTTTTGAGCAAGCAAATGTTTTTCTGGAGCTCTGAAGTACTTACAAGGCAGATTCATTTTATGCTATTGTGATCTCGTTGTCATGGGTGGGAGATGTATGAAAGGGAATTGCAAATAACTGTTTACAGCAAGCAGTCACGGAACAGCCCACTTTAATTTTTGTTCTCCACCGCAGACCATCTTTGCTAACGGTCCAAATTAATTAAGCAGGAAGGAAGAGAGCTGGGAGGTAGCACAGATCTAGTTCTGACATTGAAATATTAATAGTGAGATAATCAAGAAAGAGTATCTGTGAATAGCTAATCAGCTTGCAGTTTGGATTTTCACTGATGTGGTGAATTTTTGGGTGCAATCATTTATGGCAGTCAGGAGAGGAGGTGAGTACAGCTGTTGGCTGACTCCCCACTCTGGGAACAAGAGTCAAAGAAAGGATGCCTGTGACATGGGGCCGGGCCCATGGTCCCCTTGCATTTGGAGGTTTCCTTACTTGTTTCTCTGATGGCACATGGTCCAGAATATGTGCGCCCAGCTTCAACCTCAGGTGCTGTCTCTTCCTGTCCAGGAATCCAGAGTCCTGCTCTTACGCACTTTCAACTGCAGAGTAGGAACAGTTTGGTGGGACAGTGACAACTACTTTCCTGGTCACCCAGTGCTAAATGCCTTCTCTTCCTACTGATGCCAACTTCCGACTGATCTGTTCCCACAGACAAACATTTGACTGCCCTATGTCTATATATCAGATTGCAGTGCTTTTTCGTGTGGTGATATAAACCTCTTGTATGAATGGTACATACCGTAGTCATCCTGTTTCTCCACACAAAGCTCAGCTGTGCTAGCTCTGCAGTCGCTTGTGTGATTTGAGGTAAAGCAGCTTGAGAGATCCATTTGCAGAAGCGGAGAGAAAATGATGAGAAATGATCCCGTGACAAAACTGAACTGAATTTAATCAAAATCACAAAAGTAAATGTCACTGTCGGTACCAGAAACAGTCAAATGCCATTTCGCACATGAATGTCAGTGTAACAAGGACTGAGGCCTCGGAGGGTTTTATTGCTATGTTTCTGAAAACAGTTTTCTTCTCTAACCCAATGGAAATTGGATTTTGCAGAGCTGAGAGGGCTTGTGTGCAGCAGATAGCGGCTTGGAATGATAAAGCGGAAACCTGTTTTCAGCCCTGTGCATAGTGAATGCTGGAGTTGTGCAGGTTACCAAGGAGAAACTGAGGTTTCTAAATGCTTTAGGTTCAGGAGCCTAATCCCTGGAGGAATGTGCTCTGGCTTTGTGAGGCAGAGATTTCAGAACCAGCCACCTTTAATGAGTAACCAACACAAAAATTAACTCGAAATAGAGCCAAGGTACTAGGGCAGTCAGGCACAAATTAAATTGTAATATGGAGAGGCTGACTGGGGATTGGTAGCTGTGGTATATACATAGCTTTTCACAAGTCAGTGGTTCAGGAGGGGCTGGAAGCTATTACTGACTGGCAAAGTTTAGTGGTGTTCATAAAAGCAGTTGTGGGTTCAAATCTCTTTTGCCATGGACTCACCTCATACCAGCTGGTCCCTTTGCTGGCAGCCTCAGCAAAGAGACTAAACAAAGAATGGACACAGGGAACTGGGGCTACTGTACCAAGAAGGGGTCCTCTCCAATCCTTCATGCAGCTATTTAAGGGCAGCTTTTGTGGTGACATGGAGAATGTCCTTTGCTAGTGGCTTCACAACAGCGCCGATACACTGGCTTTCACCAATACACTGAGTGAGGCAAGGACAAGGCACTGATTTGCACGGAGAGCCTCAAGAGGTGTTGTGTTACAGAGAGTGGTCAGCAGAGGTTGTGGACCCTGGTAACATCCATGCAGTAAAGCCAGAACCCGGTTTGTTGCACTGTTAATCTGTGGGAGGAGGAAGGGGCACACCTGCCAGGATGAAAATGATCTCACAGGCTGTGCTTGCCCCTCTTCCCCCGCAAGGTGGGCTGACATGGGAGTGGGGAAGGGGCATTGGAGTTTGTCTTTTCCAGCACAATATGTATAAAATTATTGCTGCTTTGGTTTTAAAAAGCTTACAAACTCGATCACACCAAGCCATACAAGTGGGGTGCCTTGGCGTGACCATATGACTGCATGACGTGCTGGCTGCCTCCCAGCTCCCAAGTCTCGGCTTTGATCTATAGAGCGCTCTCCATGTCTTAGGACCTGTTGTCCCTGTAGGCTGCACTGCGGTCAGGGGAGGCACTGGAGCTGAGATCCCTTGATGAGAGAAGAGGAAGCTGCCAGCATCACATTCTCCATGGGGAGGCCTCCCCTGCCCTGCCCAAATCTGCTGACCGTTAGCGCCTGCAGCACAGATTATGTACTTGCAAGACTCTCTGCATGTTTAGGCTTGAGGGGATGTGTTGGCAGGGGAGGGTACATCTTGCTCCTTTGAATTACTGGCTGGATAGTGTTTTGAGGCATTTTTGTTCCATCACTGCCCATTATTCCCAGCTAGTTGCCTTCCAGAGGGTCCTCATATGTCCACTTTAATTTTTCTGACTGAAAATGGTCCATCTAAATCACCTGGAGGTCAGGCAGGCTGGGGCAGGATAGCTGCACACCTAAGAGTCTTATCTCTAACCCTGCAGCTGTCTACTGAGAGCGGACACTAAGATGCACTTCCTTGTAAGAACCCACGGTGAGCGCTGATTTACATGACAGGAGCAGCCTGCCATGTGTCTGTTTTAGGCTCACAGATATTAAGAGGAAATAATAGGGACACATGTGCTATGGGACAAACACACTCCTCCTTCCAGCTGAGTTCCTCAGGGGGCATAGTAATGCTGTTTTGGGGAAAAGGTGTGCTTTTATTTTTTTGCAATGCTATTTAATAGTCTTTAACCCACATGACATTTGTTGGAGCCATATTTATTTATTGTATTTTATTTTATTTTATTCCAATATTTATTTATTGTATTTTCTGCATGCATCAAAGCCAAGGACTGCCTAAAAAGAATGCCACTCCCTAAAAAGAATGAAGGTCAGCCCGGGGGAGAATATAGGACCAAACACAAGATGAAGGAATTGGCTTTAGATAAAACAGCAGGTCGGGCTGAGCCGCTGTCTGACTGAGGATCACTTACATGTGTGATGGGAAGAAGTGGTGAGGCATTTTCTTTGCAAGCGAGGGTAAGTTCACTTAATTAGGTTCATTTAAACCTAAAAAAGTGCCAGTCATCCTGTGGGAAAACAGGAGGGGATGAGACATTGAGAGAAGGGCAGATGTAGAAAAGATACTGAACACAAAGGATCTATCCTGTTCCTATTCAAATTAATGGTAAAACTCCCATTGACCGAAGCGCACAGAATAGAGGAAGGGGCTGTATGTGAGCAATGTTGCACTGGATCCTGAAATGAGCCAGCAGAGAATGGGGCTTTTGAGTGGTGATACTTCAACAGGTGATCAGGAAATGCTGAATTCCCCAGGATCCCTGTTATCAGCTACGCACCGACCTGGTTAAACTACGGTGGAACTGGAAACAGAAAAACCAAGGTTGTGGCTTCCTATTATTTTTACCTGGATGAAGGCAAGCCAGCAGGCAGGAATTAATTCACAGCTCTGTGATATGCTGCTTGGGAAGTACAGATTTCTGGCCAGGAGTCGTTAGTAAATCACTTTTCCAAACACTTCTGTTGGCATATAAAGGATTTTTTTTCCTTTCCTGACATTTAAAACATACCGTAAGAAGTGGTGAGCTACATGACTTCATGGCATTTTTGATATTTAAAACAAGGCTCGAATCTACGACCCCAACCTTTAGCAAACATACAGTAGCGCAATAACAAATTTGCTTCAGAACAACTGTTATCTCCATACAAACTGGCACGAAGATTAAGGAAGTAATTGGCTAGTTTTCAGATAATCACCATAATTACAGTGACACCATTTGGATCACATCAAACTGTGTTTCTGCTGCATGTGGGAAAACTTAATAACAGGCAGCATTTAAAGTGACTCTGAAGGTAAAGACTTTCCTGGAGTGCAAATCCTGAGTGGATCAGAAAAAGGAGGAGCATCACAGAGATCGAGGGGCATGTGTTTTAGGGCATTCAGATCACCTGTTTGAACAAGTGGAGGAGGCTGGATAAGTATCTGCTTAGCTGAACATCAGGTGCAGGATCCATTTTTGAGTCCTGAGATCTGTCCCTGGCACAGAGGATACAGCTCTCAGTGGGTCAAAGTGATGTTGCTCTGTGAGCCAAGGTTATGTTATGTTCTGGGTGAGCTAGGGGCAGTGCTCACAGGCTGCAGTGGGACTTGCCCTCAACTCTAGTGCCTCAGGACAGGTCCCCAGGACACGGGCCTTGTGGAGGGGAGAAGAGAGGCTGCACCAAAGGATAACTTCTAGATGATGTCCTCTTCTCCCAGTTGACTTTTAATTAAATGTGCAACCATCCTGTTGTTTTCTGTTTGGCGTAGTGACCTGTTGGGTGCCATGCAGCAGATGAAGGGTTGATGCCATCCTATGACTCCCTAGCTCTAACAGGGAATCACTTGGAGGTGGCATATTGTTGGAGTGGTCATTTGTCACCTCTGGGATCCCCTTTGTCTCAAGCTTCTGTGGCAGGTTTTCCCCAGGAGCAAAGCACTCTCTGTACTAGTTGTTGCCAGATCTCTTCAGTTTCAGGAATGCTTTCTTTCTAGAAAAAGCAGAGTTTTTATGTTTGCTTTGTTTTTTTTAAGTGCACCTGAAAATGCTAGCTGAGAGCATCTCATCTTCCAGCTGAGGATGCATCCATGTAGAACTGAATGCAGGCCACCGATTTTTAGAAAACAGAACTATCTGTAGACGCAAATGAGTTGTAACATCTAAAAGCGCATTGCCAACACCTGCATAGCTGCTCTTCACCCGGATCAAACTTTGTTTTCATGGGCTTTCATTAGATTGTGTCCATTCCTACTACTGGGCCTGATTCTGTCTCCTTGCTCTTGTGTGATGTACTTGATCAGGGTCAGAGTTACTGACTCAGCCATTGTTTTCTAGCTTTTGAACTGGGTCCTGTACTTCGGGCTAAATCATTCCAATGGCCTGCATTTGGTTTCCTTTCTTTCTTTCTTTTTTTTTTGTATACAAAGTATTTTTAGCTGCCCCAGTTCTGCTTGGTGCCTGTCACAGCTTATCACTTAATGTGGATCAACCTGTACTCAGGTGCCTGTGGGCTGCCAGCCAAGTGCACCTTCCGGAGCTGGAACACTGATCCGCTGGGACAGAGATGATTCCCTTTGACAAGGTCTGTGAGGCTGCAGCACAGATATGGAACAATGTGTACCTGTGTCCTGCATGTAATACTGAACAGGAGCTTTACTCGACCTTCTGCATCTTGTTGCATTTGCAACTGGCAGACCAAAATGAATAGAGAATCCCCTTGGGAGTCCGGTCGTGAAGGCAGTACATTCCAGGTCACTGTGAATAGACAGAGGAAGAGGTAAGTCCAGGACACAGTTGAGTCTTCAACAGAAATATAAATGAGGTGCCAGAGGCAAATTGGGCATTTCTGCAAGAAGTCTCTGGAGTGAGCCAAGTACAGTCAGTGCTTCTGAGGGCTTTGCGGTGAATTCAGTGGGGGTTGGTCATCACTGGACTCCCTGGTGCTGGATCTCATTTCCTGGATGCCTTGCTTAGAGCAAAACATCTACAGGCTCTGCGTCTCAGTTACTCTTCTGCAAAGCAGGGCTAATAATAGGCCGTGCAGGCTTATTGTCAGACTTGGTTAGCAGATGTCTGCAAAGTACTTTGCGATCCACAGATGAAAGATGCTAGTCAAGCCCTTGTTATATCTCACTGTGCGCAGTACCCTGCTCTTTGCAGCTGTTTCCCCGAGATCCGTTCTTATGTGCCAAGCTCAGGCACAGGAAAATTAAGTCCATAGGGGAGAAGCAACACAACATAGTGCTGTGTTATGAACTAGGCTGGGAAGAAGATCTGTCCATCTGAAGTGGAGCATCTTTTGATGTGCACTCTAGTTTCTGGGACAGCTTTGTTCTGTCTGGTGCAGCAAGACCCCTTGTCACCTCCTTAACTTCATGGCTTCTCTTCGCGTTAGCCAGTGGCCTGTGATCTGAGGTCTGCAGGCAGCCTCGTGGCATGAGGAGTTCCTGGCTGGAGGGGCTATGTCAGGAAGCATAACTCCCTTCCTGTGGGAGTTATGCTTAGCGCCTGCCTAGCACTTCCCAGTTCAAGGTACTGTCTAAGGTAGTAGCCAGCGACCTGCAGAAAGTAGTCAGATGCCACTCGGAGAGTCTGTGCGAGGCGATTCCACCCAGAGCAGAGGTGGTTTCAGGGCTGAGTGTGCTCAGTCTGACTGTATTTGCCTGGTCAGAGCTGATGGCAGAATCTCTGCTTCTCCATCCAGACTTCCCATTGCCAGTGCAGGTGCCTTGTGATGCACCAGAGACTTCGGCTTGCATCTGCTGGCTGCTGTGAGGGGATGGCAAACTTAGGCAACAAAGCACCCCTGGAACTTGCTTTATTGAGGCCGTTAGCTCCCAGGGAGGGCTGGGCCTCGCTCTGCTAAATGCACCTGCCAAGTACTCGCAGCTGTGGGTCCCAGGGAGAAGGTCGCAAGGAAAAGGGGAAGGTGGGGCCGCAAATAGAAAAACCGCAGCTCAGATGCAACACAGGTTCATTCAGCAGTGCTTTAACGTCTGGCTGCTGGTAGCAGGGAGGGAGCGGGTCAGCTCCTGCCTGGGCTCACTGCAGGGTTTATTCCTTTTTATGGAAAAGGCACATTGAACGAGCAAAGAAATGACTGCACAGGGCATCAGGGCAGGCAGCTGCTTGTGCTTAGGTAGATCCATGATTAGCTTCGCTTTCCTGCTCCCCTGTAAATACTTCATGAGCTGCTGCACTTAGCTTCCACCCGGTTGTTCAACAAGCCACATTAGAAGCACTGACCTTTGCTGGCCTGCAGCACCATGAGCTCCTGCATGAAGGCAGCACACGCACAGATGTGGTGCTGTACTCCAGGCTGCCTCCCCTGCGCCATGAGTTCAATACCATGTTACCCTAAACCTAAGCCTGAATTCTGCACCAGTGTCTTTGACTGCTTCCTCTCTCATCTGAGTGCTTCCTACATTACAGCTCCTGGCACAGGGCTGGGGGCAGGTGATGCTGGGGAGGTCGGGAAGGAATGGGGGGCTCTTTCCCTGCAGGACAGGATTTGCAGAGCTGTCAAGCTGTTACCCTCCAGCTCGTGCATCACGGCCATGTGAACAATCCTGCTGAGCACAGCACTGAGTGCAGTTGTGTCGATTCTCCCAGCAGCCTGGTCATCTGTAGCTGCATGGATCAGTGAAGGTGTTTTCCTCTGTAATAAACCCATCTACCCAGATAGGCTTGACAGCTCTGCTCAAGCCTGTTTATTTAAGGAGACCTGCATCAATCGAGTAGAAGGGAAGGAATTGGAAAGCAGAGTTTTTATTTAAAAATCAACATCTTCACTTCTGCCCTTGTCACGGTGGGGTCTCAGCTGTCTGGGTAGGGTTTGGTGAAGACAGAACCAGCTGCATTTTACAGTGTGATGGTTGCATTCCCAGTGGTCAGTGGTTTGCTAAATTTCAGCGGTTGGGTAGGGCTTGTATTAGCCCTATGATCCTGCCCCCTTGGATAGAACAAATGCCTGTCACAGATAACAGACCAACGTGGACCCAGGAAACTTCCCTGCAGCAGGAGAGGAGTGAGGGAGCAGAGGCACAAGAGCCTGTTTCCCAGCTCTAATTCCCTTCCTCCGCTTTGATTTATAGCTGCACAGAGGCCATGTGTACAGAGGTGGCATAAATCTCATGGAAAAGAGAGAGGAGGAGGAAATTTGCATTCCCTTGCTATGCAAAGTTCAGCTTCTTGCCAAAGTGAAGCCAGCCTCCCAGGTCATTGCTAAAGCACTGAGTTTCTCTTTGTACAGAGACTGACACCCCTTCCTGCAGTTCTGGGTGTGAGACTCTCACTACCAGATGGAAGCTTTTTCTGATACTCTAAACTTCCCTTTCATTCATTTAATCACATCCCTCTTTATCCCCTGCTGTATCAGACTGCATAATTCCCCATTCAGCATCCTGTTCCCATTAGTGCAATGCCTTAATATTTCTTTTCTAAATCCATCCTTCTACTCTCCATAATCATTTCTATAGCTCCTCTCTGAACTTGTTCCAGTTTGCTCACTTCTTTCTGCTCTTGTAGGGATCCTCCAAAGCATTTATTTGGCCGGCAGTCAACATTCTGGCATTAAACTCAAGAGCTCTTATGAGAAAGAGACACACCAAGATGATAGAAAGTAATCGGGAAGATTACAGACAAGAGCAGGTTGCTGTTCTTGGGGGTGGGAATGGATGTACTTTCCCACAGCCAGCCGAGAGGAGAGGTTTCCAAATAACAGAGCATGAGCAAAGACAAAACACTGGCAATGACTGTCTCCAGATTTCAGTTTCAACAGCAAAATGTGTCAATATTTCCCATTATCAAAAATAAACTGGGTAAAGAGAAAGCCATCAAGACAACAGGAGAAAGGGGTGGCTGCAAAGTATTAATCAAAGGCACCAACATTAGTCAGCCTGAAAAACCTCTGATCCTTTGAGGGCTGAAGACTGTAAATAGCATCTTGAAGCAACAGAGAAAGTAAAAAATTAATTATAGTTCTGAGATCCAACCCAAGTTCCAGCCACAGGCAGCATTTATTAAGATCTCACTGAGGCAGGAAAAAATTTAACAAGGGACTCCTGGGATCAAGGGGGAAGGGGCAAGAATTAATCAGTTTGTCCCAAGAGACTAGAGAAATCAGATTAAATTAAACTGAGGGTAGGGGAAGCAAAGCTAGGTGAGCAGAGCACCTGGAGCTGTCTGCATGTTACATTTTGGAATTGGAGAGGCTGGTGGGACGAATGGCTCCAGCGGTGTTGCACTGATGTTGTAGCACAGGTGTTGTTACAGAAGAGAGTCCCTACTGTGCCAGTGTCTCCTGATTTTTTTTATACCTTTGAGACTGTCCCAAGCAAGCCCAGTACCTCAGCTGGCTCTTCTTTTAGATGTTGCACAGCCCCTTGTTCCTGGGGCCTACCAAAGAAATACAGTACGCTTTTGCCTCTGGATCATGACTCCGTCTTTGAGGATTAAATATCATTAACTGTCTGATAGCTTCTCAGCTGCCTGATTGTAGTGAGTGGACTGGGAGAGGGGCAGCTCCATTTTTAGTAGATTGGGGTTTCTGTGATAGGGACACCTATCGCAAATGGCCACTGCAGTCATGAGGCTCGGGAATACAGACTGGTCTTCTGTAGGATGCAACTGAGGTACTTTGTCAGAGCTGTGTGGGGACGCTGCAGAATCTAATTGGTAGGTACATGGGAACCTCCTGTTGCCGGTGTTATCAATCTAGCACTGTTCAAAAGCAATAAAATTCAATTATTTTTTGTTTTAAAATGTAGAATATTTCCCTCTCACTTTTGTCTTGGATCTTTTTTCCCTCTCTCCAATCTAACCCCCTGGGATAGGCCACTAGGCTTCATTCTTACAGCCTAATGAGCTGTGACAAATGCTAGAGATGACAAGGGACCAAATTTAAAGAATATGGATGGTGCATTGAAACACTCCCGAGTCGTGTGAATGTCTGCATCAAGCCAGGGCCTTATCCTGCTCTTGATGGAATCATTGGCTTGAACATCAGTTGGGTTAGTTTCTTTGTTATCTCGTTTCTCCTTCTTCAGAACCACAAGCCCTGATACCAAATCATATAGCAAAATGCATCCCTCTAGTCAAACCAGGCGGCTGAATAGTCATGCATAATTTGTCACTCCTAATGACATGCTTGAATAGAAAATAATCCTCATTTTGTATGGCCAAGGAGAGGCTCATCTGAGCAAATTCATTGTGAAGGGAAGAGCAAGCATCCCAAAAGATCCCATCTCTGCAGCTCCACACAATATTCATTCAGAAAATGGCACTGAAGTGCCACGTGGATGCTTCCTGCAACAAAAACACTTTCAAGGAAAAGACACTCTTCAACCAGTTTCTGGCCGTATTGAATTCATCTCCTTAATGGAAAGCCATTTGCAGTACAGCTCTCTGCCCATTTTCTTAATAAACTCAGGGCTGGCTGTAAAGCAGAAGGCAGAGTTGCAGCAGGCAGTAATGGGAGAGAGAATGTATTAGCAGCCCAAGTAAGATGGTAGCATTAATGATCCTGCAGAGGCCTTTGTAACAGGATGAGCGACTGCTGTGTTGGATCAGAAAAAAGGCAAATCAGAAGAGGTGGCATACTTCGCTGATCCCTCAGTACTGTTGCCTATCAAAGTATAAAAGGTTGTTGAGAATAGCGATATGGCAGGATTTTAATACAGGAAGTTGGATGTGTCTCTACTGGAATTTTTTTTTTCCATTCAAACCAGACATCAAACAGTTGTTCTAAGTTTGACGGAAAGCCAAGCCACCGTTGAGTCAATTTGCTATTAGCATGCAAAAGGCATTGCCATGTCTTGCTTCAATCCAAATTAACTCTTTCTAATCCAGTTAGGGAACAGACTGGCCCCTGAACTTCCCCTGCTTTTACTTCGCCCCATGGTTTTTATATATACTTATGACAAAAATCAGTAGAAGATGCTCTGTAATTAAACGTCTTGTAAACATCATTCATGGACGTGCAGTAAAATACACTGAGTACAGTCATGAAAAGGTTCCATTAGTGTTTTCTCCCTTTTTATGGGTTTTAGAAAGCTGCCTACTCTGCTTTGTAGAAAAGATTTGTAGCTTTGCAAGATCAGTTCAGAGAGTCTACAAATATATTGAAAATATGGATTGAGCTGTTAGACCGGATTTTCAGAAATGCTGTGCACCCACAACTCCAGTTAAAATCAATGAGAGATGCAAGTGCTCAGCACCTCTGAAAGCAAGGCTTTAAGGGTAATTCAGGGACGCACATGCACAGACAGAGGCTCTTGGTCAGTAACTTGTCTGAAGTTCATTAGAGACCTAGACTCACTGCAAAGGAAATAACAATATTGAGCCCTGAGTGTAAATTGTCAAATCAGGGACATTAAAGGTGGTAAATATTGGTGAAGCCATCTGTCTTGTTCTCTTGAGAGTGAAGTATTCTGCCCTTCAGCTTATCTTTCAGTACAATTATTTGTCCAGGCCAGTTTTGCATGTGTGCAGTGACTGGACTTATCCTATGTACCTGGTAGTTAGGATAGGGGAAGACACGCTAAGGTACAATGTCACCTCCTGTTCCTAGGAAAAGACTCATTTCCAGACCATTCAGCTCTATGGATATTTAACACTTTTCCTATGTACTTGAGATGGTCCCATTTTCCAATCTTAGTGGTGAAAGGATGCAAGTGTCTTCCAACAGGCCATCAGCCGCAACCTTCCCTGAAACATGTAAGGAATGCAAGACAGGGAAAATCCCTCAAGGGTGTTATGTTTTCCAAAATTAAAATTACTCTAAGTGATAAATCATCTTGCATTGATGATGCTGTGGGTAGTTCAAGCAAGAACGACAGATAACTAGCAGCAGCAGTCAATTAAGAAAATGAGTCTGGTTTTTCCTGGAGATGTGTAATGACTTTAACAAATTGGAATGCAGCGTAAGCTCACTAACTCTTCACAAAGACGTGAACTAACAAAAGCCTCTCACACGTAGGTTATATCAGATGTAATTCATTGTTTTCTAGGTGATGGGTAGTGAAAACCATTGCTTGATAGGTGTCATCCTAATGGATGTAATGCGTCTCCCTAGTCCTCCCTGAAACATGGTGGTTACACTCCAGCAGATAAATCTGTTCGGTCTTCCTGGGAGCCCTACCCACTGCTCTGAGCATACCTCAGTCCCTTTCCCCTGAAGGCTGAACTTGCCTGGTATCCCTAGGGAATGAATTGCCATCTTGGGATTGAAAGAAGAGCTTTGAAGATTAAAGCAGTTTTGCCCCATTCACTTTTCCTATCATGCGCACACACACGACGCACCAACCAGTGAATAGAAACGCTAAATGAGCCAACATTGATGACAAGAACTGTGATGTGGGAGCACAGAGGGGAGAAGGAATTGCTTGTGTTTTCTTTAACATCAGGCTTGAAGGTCGAACCTGAACTCATCGGATGGGAACCTCCTCCATAGATCCCAAATGTGTGCACATCCTCGTAGGAACGTTTGATCCAGTTTTCCATGCAGTCTGTCTGTAGCTGGCTGAAGCCATCACCAAGTTCCTATGTTGATTTACCATTATAAAAACCCTCATGGAAGGCTACTGGAATTTGCATTTAGTAGTTAGCCTTTGTGGGGAAAAAACTAAGTTCTTAGCAAAATGGTTTGGCCCCAAATAGGCTGACCGCCTGAGCCCTGCCACCACCCTTCACAGGAACGCACAACAGCCACGCCAACCACCCTTCCAGAACAGCCTCTTTTTCCCCCTTGCATTCTGGAGGTATCAGAAGGAATCATGTATGTTCCCTTTCAGACTGTGCATCACAGTAGTTCTTCCTTTCACCTAGTGTCTTTACCATCAGTGCTTGGACATTAACCAGGTTAACCCAAAAGAGCAATGCTTCTGCAGACTGGCTCTTCTGTCTAATCACCTCCAGAGGGATCTCCTCTATCTAGTGATGTAAGCCTTTGCTTCTAACTTCCATCCTTGGTCCCATGTGCATTGACTTAGTACTTGGTTATCCAAGTACTAAACTAAATGTGCAGTAACTACAGTGCATTAATGAGCGTGTAGATATACCTCATGTAGCTGAAGTTGTAGGCCATTAGTCATGGCAACGGGAAACACAGAGCACTACAGCAGCCTTCCAACTCTGACTTGTCTAACTTCATTCCATCAGGTGACTGCTTCTTCCAAAAGCCAATAAAGCCAGTGTTGGAAGAGGAGAAGTAGTCCAGTTCCACTGAGTGAAGTCTGGATACTCATCTAAAATCATAAATCAGCATTGACTCTAGACCGTGCTGCTCTCATAATTATAAGCAACTCTGCATGAATATATGGAACCTTTCAGCTGAGGGAACAAATTGTGAGTTGAAAACTTGTTCAGTGAATAAATGCAAGCCCCAGAATTTTCTAATGATGTGCAACAAGACAAAGCCTGTCTGACGGAATAAAATAGTCTCAAGTTGGCTTAAAAAACCAGAGCAGATTGGTGCAATTGCTCCTAAGTGGCTGCATTTTGTCAAGCCTTTTCAAAGCCACTCGCTTGGGAATTTGAAGCATCATAAGCCGTCAGAACAACCCATGCTGCCCCTGCCTAGGAAACCAACTCAGTGTGGACCTTCATTTAAATGCTAAAGGCTTCACCAAGACAGAGACAGACAGGAATGAAGAGCCATTGGGAGGGCGCTTTGTCTTTGTCTTCCTGCTTTTTACTGTCCTCCTCTTTGATTTCCAGAGGTGGATTCTGTGTGCGTGTGCGCGCACAGTGTGTTTTATTAGTCTGTGGAGGACTTTGCAGAACCCCGCTTGAGGAACATGTGGTAAAATAGATTGTATCTTGGATCCAATTAACAGCTGAGTTACACTACTCTAGTGAAATAAAGGGCATTGAGTCTCCAAGACTCTATTTACATGATTTATTAGAATATAGCTGTCTACGAGAGCGGGTGGCAGCAGTTATGTTTAATTTATGAGGACACAACAGGGAAAGGGCTCAGATATCAAGCTGTTGGAGATTTTGATACCCCAGCAGTGCTAAAGCTTTCCTCATACAACAAAGACATTAAAAGCCCCCCTACCACTACTAGATCTAGCTGTTAGCAGGACTAAATGGCATGCCAGATGCAGCATGCCAACTGGACTTGGCAAAACTGCTGATGGAAAACACCATTCATTTGCTGTGAATGGCTTCAAGGTTTATTCGGAGGGAAAGGCTGAGGCTTAGAGTTCCAGAGGGAAAACAAGATGAATTCCCCAGTCTTTACAAGCATACGCCAGCAAGAGGTAGCGTGTGTAGCGGAGGGTTTTTGAAGCATACACGACAAGGATGATACATAGGCCAAGTTTTTCATTAGAAACCTTGCATTTTAAAGATCTTTCTGACCAGCAGAGGACATTTCAGCTGACAATCATGGATAAGCTCCACCACTGGTATTTGTGTATTTAGAAAGAAAGAATGGAAAAAATGTCAGCGATGGATGAAATCCATGCAATCCTTCTATCTGATTAGTTCAACAGCTTTTGCATTTTGGAATCCTTGTGATAACATTCCTAACTAAAGGGATGCTTGATACTAGAAAACTAGGCAAGGTAGGGAGAATAGGAAATGGGTATAATTTCTCATGCATGTCAGTCAGTATTCATGCAAAATAGCTGCTTTCCAAGGCTTGCGTAATAATGCATGATGTTTGGACCAAATGCCAGTTGTCATTTGATTGCTTTGAGAATCAGCTATTGTATAAAGGGGAAAAAATAGAGCTACAAATAATGTAACTATTTCTGTGTGGTCAGCATAAATAAAAATATTTGTTGCTTCTTGTTGAATCACACCAGTGCTGTTCTGAGGACCTATTAAGAGACTCAAATGCTCTACGGCTTCACTGTTGCTCACGAGTGAAGGCTGCGAGGCTTCAAGTGCATTTGAAAGGGAGAGACAGATTGGGTGGTTCAAGAACCCTAATTAGGAAAACCTGCTTGTCACAGGGTCACGCAGGTGCCCTGTTCCTATGAAGGAATGAGGGTAGCTGAAACTCCTGAAGAGAGTACAGGTGTTAGTTGCCAGGGCAACTAGGCTGGTCATGTGAGCAGAAAGGGGCCGGGCCTGGCCTTTAAAAACATCGCAGGCCGGAGCCTAGTGAGCAGTTCCCTTCTGGCAGCTTGAGGTGCAGGAGCTCTGCAGTAGAGCCAAGCTGGTTGTTGCAGCCTGATCACCCAAGCAGCTACAGCATGGTAAGGGTGGAAAGAACCCTGATAGGGAGGTCATTGCAAGAGAGCCAAGTGAGCTTAAATCCTATGTTATAGCCAGAAGGCTTGTTGTTGTGTTACAGCCGTTTGGCTTATGGTTCTGTTTCGTTACTGTTACACCGGAGGACTGGGTGAGGCTATAAGGGGACAGAGGAGGCCTCATTTAGGAGCGCCCCAGTAGAGTGGGGGTGCTCCCAGTGCCAGAATGTGGTGCTACATTGCGGGGTGTACTACCCCAGCCCTGGGGAGGGGCACAGTGCCGGTGAGGGCACCGTAGTTGGGGTGCAAGACCACAGCCCTGAGAAGGGCAAAGAGGATTTTGGGGCCAGGCATGGCTGAGGCCACCTGAGCCCCACCGGCAAGGAGCACCAGTGAGAAGCCCGCAGGGGCTCGTGTTAGGCTCCAAGGGGAGAGTCACATGAAGAGAAGCCCAGGGTGGGTGCTACTAGAGAGACGAGCCCGGAGAGGGCAAGTCCGCGATTACAGAGAGCCCGGAGAGTGCAGAGAGAAGCCCCAGGAGTGGGTGCGTACTTGAAGGAAGCCTCATGAGAGAGCGTGTACAAAGAGAAACCCCGGTGAGGGCAAGTATTGAGCGAAGGCCCAGGAGTGGGCATATACCCCAGGAGGGGTGCGGACTGAGAAGGATCCCAGAAGGGCTCCCCAGTGGTGGGGACCCTGAAGGGTCAAAGGGGCCAGGTAAGGCTCAGGTGGCCAGAGCCCAATTGGGAAGAATACTATCAGTAAGCCCGAGACAGCTAATGAATAGAGGGGCGCCGGTTGCGTGACAAGCTCAGGGGCGCTAGAGCAGGGGCGCCGGTTGCGTGCCAAGCCCAGGGGTGCCTGAGAAGGGGCGCTGGTTGTGTGACAGGCTCAGGGGCTCCAGAGAAAGGGCGCCGGTTGTGTTACCAGCCCAGGGGCGCCAGGCAGGGCGCAGAAAGGAATTGGACCAGATAACGTCCGGAAGAGCTGCGAGGCTTGGGGTGCACTAAAGGGGAGGTAGGAGACTCGCATAGCCCATAAGGCTGGGGTGCACTGGGTCACTCCATACGGAACGGGGGATGTTATCAGCATAACACCATGTACAAGGGGATCAAAGGCAGCCTCCCATAGAAACTTATATATACCAACAAGACGTGGCGGGCAAGAAAAGAGGGTGCTGGATCGCCTACTTGACACAGTAGGGAGGCTAGAGGGATCACGGCCACTCCTAGGCCCCACTCCGTGACACTGCTTATTGTTACAGCAGGGGATGTTATGTATCATCAGAAACAATTCCTCTCCCCAAACAGGATGTGTGGCACAGCCACCTTTTCAGCTCTGCACAGCCCTTTTTCCTTGCACAATGCAATCTCTTTTTATGAAATTCAAGAAACTGCTTTCCACCTTCCCAAGGACTTACGTGTATGGAGGTACCATTTTCTTGTTAATATGTCATGTCTGCAATTATATATAGTTCATTAGAGCAGCAACCAGGAAGCTTCTGAATCAAGTGGATACTTTTAGTTTTCAACTGACTTACAGAAAGTCAGACACAATGACAGATTGTGCCAGTTAGGTAAGTTCCAAACCAACCTAAGTTTTGATCATTTCATTTATGTTTCTCATTATCACCTGTGACAGGAGTGCCTCTTCTGGAGTCCGTCTATCAGTGACCCCACCCTCCTGTTATGGGCCAACCACCTGCCTTCTCGCCTGCCATGCCTTGACCTTAATTAATTAATGGATGTTAATTAGTGGGAAGCTGCCCATTTATTGCCCTGGTGCCAGGGGGCGCTATCTGCAGCTCCTCCTCCCCTACACCGCAGCCCAAAACTCGCAGATGATAATGACATGGTTTGATCTGGGCCTTGTAATTTGGCCCTTCTCTTGTCCCCCTTGGGCTGTCCACAGCCCTATCTCATTCTGTCTGGCACTGCACCTTCACTGGCACTCAGGCTCTCCGTGGCCCTGACTCGCACTATGCCTCACTGATGCTCACCGCCCCCTCTCTCTGGGGCTTCTCGCCGCCCTGTCTCTCTGGGGCTGGGGTTCCCACGTGCTGCGGGTCCCCTATGAGGCCTCCTCCATCCCCTAATAGCCTCACCCAAACCGATGGTCAAAACGGCAAACACAAAACACAAGCCCCTGGAATATAACAAAATCCAAGCCACCCGGCTAAAACATCATTCAGTCCCTACCAGGGAATACTCTATCCCATAACAGCATCAGGAGCTGCTTGTGCAGTCAGGCCTCTCCCCTTTGCTTGCTCCGGCAAAGCTCCCTTACCCCTTGGCTGCCAGCAGGGAACTGCCCTCCTGGCATCAGGCCCAGGGTTTACGTAGAAGCCAGGCCCTGCCCCTTCCGGTCAGCTGACCAGGTGCAGGTGTGGCCTATTCCCTCCTTAACCGGTTGTCCTGGCAACTGGCACCCGGGTTCCTGCCTCTGCTCTGAGAGTAGCTGGCACCTTAGTGTCCTGCTACATCACCACAGGGAACATACAAAGTATCATGTGTTGTTAGCGTTCTTAATTCTAGTTAGCATTGACATTTGAAACTGAAGACAACAAGATGACTGTATCTTACAGCGATTTCTAGGCAATTGTAGTTTTTCTTAAAGTTGCTGTGATTTTTCATATCCCAATTTAGGATGCGCAGGGAGAAATAACAGAAATACGTTTTGAATGATGAGATTGAAAAATGTTACTTACAAGCACCTGCAGTATAAATATGCTGCAATGAATCTCTGGTTTCATTGTGAACACCTTTGGTGTGTCAGATGTTAAACTTCATGACTCAGAACTTGAACACGCTCCTTTAATGGTGCCTAGGGACAGAGCATGTTTGCAACCCACATGGGTTGAATTAGCATATGCTTTCTTCCTTTTGCTAAGAAGGAGGCTTGGTTGCACAGATCCATCAGTCTGGATAGGTGAATATGACATAGTGGTTGGTAAGGACGTAGTTAGTTCTTACCTAGAACACAAGCTTTAGTAACTCAGGTCCACCCAATTTTGGCAGGACGCCCAGTTGACCTCAGGCTTGTTCCTAAATAATATCTTTTGACACATCTGTCTGTGCAGCCTCTTTGGCTTCAAACATGAGTACAACTAGGAGCAGTGTTTGGCCTCAAACTGAGATTTGTGCTAAGCTGACTAGTGGCCATGGAGTTCCCAAGTTGTGAAGGGTCCCCAAGGGACAGAACCCCCCGCCCCTTCTTAAACCTCCTGCTTCCCATCCTAGTGAAGAGCTTTCGGATCCCTGGGTGAAGGACATAATATAGGCAGTCTAAAGGAGGAGTGCTCGCTTACCTTAATCCATTGGTCTTGAATGACATATCTGTAGGCGTGTCTATATGTGTGGATTGAATATGCATTAGTCTGATTTAAGGCACATTAAGGGCATGTGTCTACATGTGTATTGGATTGATGTACCTTAAAAATGGCAATTTAAACCTATTCAAGCCTAAATTTGATGCATAAAGCAGGTATCAAATTTATGTATCAAAAGTTAAATTGCATTAGTGAACATATGGATGTGCTAATGTGCATTAATGTGGTATGTGTCCATTGACTTGGGAATAACTTTAGTCCGAAGTCAGGCCGCACACCCGTGTTAATGTGCGTTAATGTGCGTTAGCACATACAAGTGTGGACATGCATCTAAATTGTCAAGTTTAGGCACATGTGAAAGCACGTGTAGCTGTGCCCAGTGTCAAATAAACTAGTCCTCAGGACAGGATCACCTCTTTCTCAGTGTCACTGTTGTACGTTCAAAGCCATATTACACTTTTCCTGAATAGCCTCCAGCCTTTTATTCAATAGCCAAGTATGCAGAATAAACAAGTCAGGCTTAAACTGCATATAAATAGCAACTCACATTGGGTGCCCAGCTTCATGAAATTACCTGTCTGTACAGAATTCAATTCCAAAAATAAAGCGGAGATCATAATGGCTTATTTTCCGCCCCTCCAGCGGTAATGATAGTTGTTCTGACTGTCTTTCTGGCATGGCTTTCACTAGAAGGCACGCCTGACCGAGTTTCATTGGCCACGTACATCCGTTGTAATTTCATCTTGCATCTAGTTTTAAATTAATCCCTTAAGAAAATAATACCACTGTGTATGGCTGTTTGCTCACCTGGGAAATGAGAGTGGGATTTGCATATATGCAGACTCACCGGGGTGATTTCTGCCTCCCCTGCTGCACTGAGATCACAGCTACTTAAAGCAGTTTATTACAGACACACTAGAACTTCCCAATTTTTTAGGCTAAGAACTGTAAATGACTCCAGGTCATTAGCATTTGGGGATCTTGTGTATAGAATGATGTCTCCATCAGTGTTCACTGCTGCATGGACAGTTTCCTGGCCCTGAGTCTCCCCAACTGACTAGCAGCTTATCTCTGTAGTTCCCAGTCCTGAGGTTGTGGCCAGCCTGTATTGCATGGGAGATGCCACTTACTGCCCTCGGTTGCAGTGCTGTTCACAGGCTGTGTCAGAATCGTTTCAAAAAACATTTTCTTGTTTTGGGAGCGTGGGATGGAAAGCATTTTCCACCTGGTTTCCTCTTCCTCACTGGCCTTGTCAGCAGTGGTCATCCTGTGTATTGTTGGCACTGTCTGATCATGGTTTTGCAACAATTCCCCTGCGTGCGAGGGAGCTGCAAGGACTTCACTGCTTGCATGGTTTGTCTCATGTAAATTCAAGGCACAGAAACAAATTTCCATCCTCTGCTAGTTCAAAGCAGTCATTCACCAAGGAAGCATTACAGGCAAAATGGCTCTCTTGGCTTCATTTCAAGAGCTTGATTCAGATGCAGGAGCCCATTTTATCATATTACTCTGAAAGTAACTCACTAATCAATTCAACCCCAGGCTCAAGAAAAGCCAGTGCAACGTTTCTTGTTTTAATTTAATCAAATTATTCAAAGTCTGACAGGCGAGTAATGACGGAGAACAGAAGGTTATCATCATCAGCATCATTATTTATTGCCTTTAGGTGTCCAAGCGTGGGCTGGGTGCAAGCAACACAGGCAAAGTAACAAGACAGTGGCTGTTCCAAGGAGCTTACAATCTCAATTTAGACACTGCAAGAAGAGAAGTCTCATCTCTTATCTCTTTTACTTTTCAAATTCAGGGCAAGTTGAACCATTAAAATGTGACCTCTTAATTTTGGGAAGCATTTGCTGATTGCCAAGCCTAATCCTGTAGCGAGCTACCTTAGCGCTGATCAAAACCATAATGAAACAGTTGGCTCTGATGATCTTCTATAATTGACTTGTCATCTTTTATTCCATTTGTATCTGGCTAGGGCCATTCCCATAGCAAAAATGTGCCATGCAGCAAAGTGGTTGGTAAAGGCAGACCCTGATCTGAAAAGATGGCCTGAGTGGCTTTTCTCCTGCCTCTTTCACTCATTTCACTCTGCAAACTGTGTCTGAACTCTTGATGCCCTCTGTGAAACCCTCCTCTCTGAAATGAGGGCATCAGAAATAACATGGCTGTGTTTATACCTTGGAAGAGCAAAGCTTACAGATCTGGTTCACTGATGTATTTAAGTGCCGCTCCATGTCTAAGCGCATGGGAGGCATCAGTGCAGCTCATCCTTTTAAATGGCCTAAAGACTGTCCCAGCTCCCAAATGCAAGACAGCAGCGCAGCTGGCAGAGCTGTGCTGGCATCTCCCTGCTGGCTGGCAGAGAGCAGCTCTTCTCCCCAGGCTACTGAGGGGCAGCAGGGCTGCTCAAAAGCCCCTGTGGCTGTTGTACTCCCTACCATGTGGAAGAGAGTAACTGGTGACCACTGCACTCCTGTCCATGACTCTAAGTAGCCCCGTGGACTGTGCATGCGGGTTGCTCCTGGGATGGCAACCCCTGCATGGGATCTCTGAACTTGGACCCGACCCAGTGCCTGGAAGGTAGAAGGGTAGAATTACAGATCTGCTTTGCACCCACTGAGCAAAGGCATCAATCAACCGGGTAGAGGCAGAGCAGTGTAGACTCAGACCACTTTATGAACCAGCTATTCCTCTCTTTGGGTGGTAAGGGTGTCTGACCTTTCTTTTCCTAAGATCATTCACTCCAAAAATGCTTGATTCCATGGATCAGCAGAAAAAGGCATGTTGACCAGAGCTTGCGAACAACCAGCAGGCACCACCCATGAGAGAACTGTGCTCCAGCCTGGCCAGTTTACCAGAAACTCCCCCCATAGTGTATTCCCAGACATGTTTTTGCTAAAAGAAATGCTATTAAAATTAAACCATTTCTAAATAAAGTGGATCTCCCCTGTACCAGTACCCAGTACATATGTAACGTGTGTAATCCAGCCCTTGGGTGCATAGCATCCTGTAGTTGTTATTCTCAATCAGCCTAGCCCCCTAACAAACTCATTTTTTAAAACTGTATCAGCTGCTAGGATGCAGATGGTCACATTTGCATCAAACAACTTTTAAATTATCATTCAAATTAAATTAAATTGAAAATGCAATGAGCTGTTCCTGTAGAACTAGGCACACAAAGGCAAGTTAATGAAGGTCACATTTTTAACCAGTGAAGAATATTTAAGCTGTATTGTGCTTAGTGTGTATGCCATTAGAGTAACACGCCTTTATAAATAAGAATAAATTATTCTCAAAGGCCTTTGCGGGATATGATCTACCCTCCTCGCTCACTTCCAAATAAGGCTGCTCTCTGGGACCTGAACCGTTTAAAATTTGAAGATTATTGATTATTCCATTTACGTACAGGCTGATCTGATGGGGAGACACCATGAGGTGCCTTTTAATAATGTGGATTCAGTGTGCTCACAGCATTAGTGCACACAAATAGGCCAGTGTGTGAAGTGTGAACTAGATTGCAGCTAGACTGAGGAAATAAGGCAGCTATGGCTTTGTGAGTGTGCGTTCCACCTGCCACGGAAACAACTGGGCATCTGCAAATACACCTATTCTTGTAGTCACCCATTTGACACACACAGTATTGTACATTTTGCCTGCATGGTATGCTCAGGTTTTTGCAGGTGCACCTTCAGTCTCTGAAGAACCCCAGCTTTCTTTTCTTTTTTTCTGACACGAGTTGTCTTCAGCACATCTAATTGTCACAAATGTGTCGTATGAATTAACCCAGAAAATTTCCCTTGGCTGATTTGAAAAATGTTGCTTGCTCCATTTAGAAGCAGCAAATTGCTACCTTGTCTTCATTTCTCATCAGTTGGCAGTGCGTTGGCACCAAAATCAACTCTGATGCAATATAAAGTGTATGCACTGCACTCCGATTGTCCAAGTGCTCAGCAGCTACCAATGGGCCACGTAGGACCTGAGCAGTCAAATCAGGAGAAATGTTTTAAAGACCAACCATCTCTGTATCCATGTTCTTCCTCTCATGGAGGAGCTTAACAGTTAAGGCCAGGGTGTTGGCTCCCAGTGATGGTTTCTTCAGCAAGGGTTTCCAGTGTGTGCGTGTGTCTAGTAGGTTGCGTTCCCTATGAAATGTAGTTACACTCTTCATCAGTAGTTGGTCCAAGCCATACCATCAGGTTTAATCAACCACAAAGGCTATAGGCTGATATCAGATGTGACTGTTTGGAAATGTCAAAGTGTATCCAAAACCTCAGGAAGCAGATTTGTGTAAAAAAAAAAAAAAAAAAAAAAAAGCAGCACAGATGGTGCATTTATTCCTGTCTGTTCTGTCACTCTTCCAAAATAATCCAATCGATTTAATCCACAGAATAAGTTAATAGCTCCTTGCAGCAAGAAGCACCAGATACTCTTACTGTGTTAAAGGGATCTGGGCTAATCAGGCTGCCCACAGCAGCAAATCATTCTCCTAGAGCAGCAGTTCCCAAACTCTGGCAGATTGCACTCCACCAATTTAAAATGATACACCTAAAGTACCACCAGCAAATTTTTGTCATATTAAGTAATTATAATAAATCTGTTAACACGTACCACTGACAGGTTGTCTGCAGTGTTTACCACTGGTGGTACCCATACCACAGATTGGGAACCCCTGTCCTAGAGGATACAAGAGGGGCTTTGCAATCCTCATGTTCAAGAAGAGGAACTTGGGAAAGATCCTTTTCTCACTCATGCTGCTTTAAATCCAGAGGAAGCAACTTCTGACTTCCCTGGAGTAACTTCTAAGTTATACGGGGATAACGGAGATAGGAATCTGGATCTCTTTTTGTCTCAGAGACAGCCTCTATGTGGACCACATCTGGGAAACAGTGTAACTCCATTGATACACTGTTTTAATAATGGATTCCTAAAATACACCTCATGATTAATTGTAAGTAAACAAAACAGTCAAAACTGATTAAAAACAGGCTGGCAAGTCAGATTTGAAAATGACAGGTGTAGGGGTAGTTGAGCTGTGCACAATGTATGTGCAGCAGTACATTAAATAGATTATATGGATGACAAAGCCAAGGATCCCTGATTGCAGACTGAACACATGCTTTTGCTTTGCCTCTGTGGATTTAACAAAGGAAATTACAGGCTTTGCCTTGATATCAACCACAGACAAGTAATGCCTGATCCTAACCCCAGCTACAGGACAGTTCAGAACATGCTACAAGGCCCCAGTGACATTCCCAGCTCGCCTGGCTCTTCAGCAACAGAGGTGGAAAAAGCACTACAAGAGATTTCCAATTTCCGGCAGTGTCACCAGTGCTGCAGTTGCTGAATTACAGGGGTTCTGGTCAGGAACCCCACAACAAAGTTGCAATCTGTTGGCAGCCCTCATTGCCTTTTCTCTAATAAGAGTTGCAGCAGAGGTCTGAAGGTGTGGTGGGACTAGCACACTGGTGGCATAGAGTGAAGGTAAAGCATGGATATGTCAGTTTAACCATTTTGCAGAACAGCAGACCTGATCCCCAGAGCTTGATCCATCAGAGCCTCGCAGGCGGAGGGTTTTTGTTGTTGCACTGGTCACTTGTTTCAAGGGCTCTCCACATGAGAGAAGCTTTCCTGTTATAGCTTCTTCCATAAACAAGTCCATTATTTACATTGAAAGCCCATTAAGACTATAAGATTGAAATTTGTTGTCGTGCTTTGGCTAAACAAGTTGAAAGACAAGAAGTGGTGTCAACTGTGTCAGGTCACACTGCACTGGGCAGGTAGAGCAATCCTTATATGCAATATAGATGTGTGTATTTGGAAGGAGAGAAAGAGTACAAGCCATATGCAACATGCCTGGCTTGCTGGGCCAATATCTTTCAAATATGTCATGAAAAATGACAGAAATGAAAAGCAGTTGACAAGTGAAGGTCAACTAGGTGGACCCCATATGTAATTTGACATTTTTCAGCAGAACCATTTCCAGTCCTCAACATCTGCTGTTTGTCTTGGTGTGAACTGTACATTCCTCTCAAATAACTGAACCCAGGCCATTGTTTGCACTGCAACTGGATATGTATTCAATGGCAAAGAAACTAAACTAGCCTAAAACTGAAGAGGAACACTCCTGATTCACAAATGTGTTCATCTAAGGGGAGATTATTATTATTTTTAAATAGCTATGACACAGATGGCTGGAAATCACAAATTGCACATGCTTTTGGAAAATGTTCCTATTATTAGGAGCCAAAAGCATTTCACAGACTTCGGTGGATACATAACTCTGCACATAAAGGAAGGAGCATTTCATTTACCACTATAAAGTAGCCATTGCTAGGGTATAACTCGGGTAGCTACATAATCATGTGCAACACTGACCATTCGGTTGATGTTCCAGGGGAGTTTTTCAGAGGTGGGATGGAGTCTTCCAGACTGGGATTTGGCCAGAACACAAGAGCTAAGCTTGTAAACAAGGGTCAGGACTCAATAAGATAACACCACTGGGTATGTTTGCCTGAACTGGGGCCTGGATCTTATACAGTCTTGCAAGAAGAGTCAGGTGATCTGGTACGGTTGTGCTTCTATGGCAGTACCGCAGAAAAGATGAAACCCAATTCTTTCATTAGTGATTAGTCAGAGCTGTGTTGCATTCAAAAGCACATCTAACTCTATCCCCGCTACGCACTTGGTCCAACAACAACAACAACAAATCACCAAAAGAAATCCTTGCTTCTCATTAGCAATTAACTAAGCATATTTTGAATATAAGGGCACAGCTGGTGGCTAAGAATTTTTCTTTTTAATCAATTGCTTTCCAGTTTTGTTCACTCAAAAAGCAATTGTCCTTTAAGCTACATGTTCCTCAGTGCTCTTCAGCGTATCCCTGCACCCAGAATGTACTGGGGCAAGTGTAATGGCTTTCACAAGGCTGTGTAGAAGTGCAGACTGAGCTCTTCCCCCATAGCGTTGCATCAGGGACTTACGATGTCTTCCTGTAGCATTTTCTTATGAAGTCTCTGCAGCCTGTGGTTGTTCTGGGTGACGGTAGCTAACTGACAGGTGTATCTCTGGGGTTGCGGAGGTCAGCCGCTCAGCGCGAGAGACTTGACCGAATTGTTCGTTGCCACAGAAAAGCCATTTTTGGTTTTGTTAACTTGACTTTTCAATGCAGGCATTCTAGGGAAGGAAACTTCATTACATGACAGCCCAGATGTATTTAAACAACAGTGTCTTTAAAATGCATGCCTCGACTTGATTAAAATGCAGGTTTCACAATGTATATTTCATCAAGGAGAACAGGCAGCAATCCTTTATAAACGGTCCCTTGATGGCCGGCTGTTTATTGGGATGCAGTGAATGTAGGTTTCATGAATGAGAGTGTCAAACGGGTCAAGAGGCGAGACGGACACAGCGCCCTGGAAATTCAAGCCTTTATTATGTGGTCTCCATGGGGTTTCCTTCCCCACATGGAAAAATGTGTGGTAATGCCATAGCAACCACAAAGGAACCAACCTGGCAGGGCATGCCTCTCCTTAAAGCTTACTAGACTGGTTTGTGTAAAAGCTCCCATTTCCAGAGCCATGATCCTGCTTATATTAATTTGAACAATGAAAATGTAAAGGTGCAGAAAAGAAACTGGACAACCGTTCTTCCTTGGGCTGGGGGATCCTTATAAAAATAGGGACCAACTCAGACCCCTGTTTCCTGGCAAACCTGTAACAGAAGTATTATTACAATGCATTGTAAAACTGCACCTCTGGTGTAGCTGATCCCAGGTGTCTGGACTCATTTGTGTTTTGCTGACAATCGGTTCCCACTGAGAAAGTCTAGTGCCTAGTATACTTGATGCAAGAGCTTTATTTATGGGCAGAGATCTAAACAACTGGAGATGCGAGGCATCAGTACAGATTCACACAGCTGGAGGAGGCCAGGCCTGAGTGCTCATAGCGCAAAGTTTGCCAGCTCTCTGGAAGAGTAATCACTTGCTTCCCTGTCTAGAATTCAATTCCTAGGTCAGGCTTGTATGCCCTATATGTGCTATCAAGGGGTAAAGAAAGAGATAAACTGGTTGCCTTTTCTGGGTTTGGTTTTGTACTTAATAATAACACGTAGCATTTGCGTAGTGCGTCTAGTCCTTGAATCCTTTGGCAAACATTAATCAACCTGATTCATAAAAATTGGGTTATTGTCTAGGCATGTCTCTGTCTCTCAGTAGCTCCAGCATACATCTCTTCCAGCCCTCATTTATTCTTAATTTTTTATATAAAATGCAAGGCATTACTACTCTTGTTATAGTCGTCCTGACCGCATGGCATATCAGCAGGTAGTTTACAACTGACTCTGCTAAAACAGGGCAAAACCCTCCCCACTGATACATGCATATTAAACAGTGAGAAATTCCCCGCTGTCCCTCAGGAAGAATGGCCAGTTATTGCAAAGCACAAGACCGACTTTAAATTGTTACATTTGACATAACCGCTCAACTTGGACAGAACAAGGAACAATGGTCTCAAGCTGCAGCAAGGGAAGTTGCAGTTAGATATTGGGAAAAACTCTCTCATGAGGAGGGTAGTAAAGGGCTTGAACAGGTTACCCAGAGAAGTGGTGGGATCTCCATCCTTGGAGGTTTTTAAGGCCTGGGTAGACAAAGCTTTGGCTGGGATGATGTAGTTGGGGCTGGTGCTGCTTTGATCATGGGGTTGAACTAGATGTGACCACCTGAGGTCCCTTCCCACCCGCATTTTCTATGATTCTGTGATATCTATGACACTAGATGCCACCACCTTCATTTTAGGAACCCATTCCACATATTACTTTACTGAGACAAATTCTCTGTGAATTCCGGTAATCTGGGGTCCCTCTTCACTTTAACCTCTGCCTGGCAGCTCTGATCTATCCAGTAACCTCCATTAATCATCACGTTTACATTGTATAATAAACCCTTTGTAGTTTAAATATTTCACCTGCATCACCTCTTAAGGGATGAGGCTGAGCATCTGTGATTCCCATTGACTTATGTTGGAGTGATTGGCACCCAGTGCCTTCTTAGGATCAAGGCCTTTAATCATCTTCTTTGAAGCCTAAATAATCTCGGCTCGTTCAGCCTCTCATCAGAGGAAAGCCCCTCCACTCCATTTATCATCCTGCCCTTGCTTTGTGCTGCCTCCCATCTCACTATATATTCCTTTGAATAGAGCCACCAAATTTGGACATTATCCACAGTCAAAGAACGTAATGGCAAGAGGTCATCCCATGGCTGAATAATTAACATGATCATAAGGCTGACATGTGTCCATAGATAGACTTTGCTTCCAAAGTATCTTTTATCAAGGGGTAATGTATGCATTAATTATAGGAATTCTCAGAGAGTTCATTATGTGTGGAAATTCTCCCATCAGGCACAAAAGAGAACTATCATGACATAAATGCATACAGATTAATAAGTCGGTTTTCTAAACCCAGATGTTTTGATACCGCCAGGTTTTACAGAGTTTTGCTGTGTTATTTCCCTCTTTGGACTAATCTGTTTGACAGTAGAATAAGTATTTTCCTGACCTGCCAACAGAGATAATTGTTTAGTCAGCAGAACAAACAGGTAAATGCACGGTTGGGATTGAACACAGGGAGGCACATTTATGAGCCTCTGGCTTCCTGGAACATTCTTCTTCTGTCACTTGCAACAAAATAGGTGGTTTTGGGTATCTAAAAACATGGTAAGCAAAGAAAGCAGGCAAATGAGTCTGGTGCCCTCTCAAAGCAAACCTGGCCTTTCATTTCCCCGAAGAACTGAAACGAAGCTGATATTTCTTGATGACCAACGAGGAAAAAAGCAAAACACATTTCTTACTGTACTGCGATGGCTAGAACTTGCGGAGAGGTAACAAATGGAGGGCTTTTTTTCATTAAAATGCTATTATCTAATGGAAGGGGTGGGAGGAACCGTTGACATGATAATGGCAAATGACCCGATCACAGGTGAATAATAATGATCATACAATGGTAATAATCAGTGCCAGCATGACAGATCACTCCAAATCGACCTGTGATATTTGGCATCAAACCTCATTTCTATGCATCTTGCTTCATGCCTTCTATCTTTATTACCCACTGCATTTTCTTTTCTGAGGGAAGTGTGATTGCTACTAATCCTCCACACTATAACCTAATGCTCTCTCTTTAAATGAGGTTCCCATATTTCTGATAAAGAGTCATTGTGGACCCTTATCAACTTCCTCTCCATAAGGGATAGTGTGAAATCTGACTTCTCAATTAACCTGTGCTGAATTAGAGTCTTTATGATCAAATTGGTTGACGTGAGTTTTTAGAATCTGGCGGCTTGAGGCTCTGGAGAATTGGGGTCTGCGGGGCCCAGAAGAGTCTCTTCTCTCCCTTGAATCATTAGCAATGCAGAAATGAAAAGCTGCTCTCCTTGCTGCACTTAGATAATTTCAGAGGGAGATAATTTGCAGGAGTGCCTGGTGGCAGGAGCATATCACAGTGAAAGGGAAACAGAAGTGGGAAATCAGTTATGCACTGAGAAAAAGAATGGAAGCTGTAGCAAGCAGGGAGGCAAACATCATGTGGGTCCATCTGTAAGACAGGAGCCAGGCAATCCAGGAACTAATTAAGACGATTGTTTAAATAGAGCTTGCTAGGAGGCTTCGTTGTCCTCAGGCAACGAAGAGTGAAGTTGTTATAAAGCCATATTCAAGTCTTCTGCCATGGTTTCCAAAAACTGAGCTAAGAAAAAGTCCTTCTGCAATTCAAATAAACTTGCTCACAAATTCCCTTCCCTAGATGGAATCTGAGCACAGGATCAAAAAGGCAGAGATGGGGGGAGGTAGTTTGCCAGTAAAAACAGGGACCAGGCAACTTAATTATTGTAGGCATTTTGCTCTGAGAGGCAGACTCTGCCCACAGTTGCTTCAGCTCAACATGCTCATGAGTTCCTCACCTCAGAGAGGTCAGTACTAAGCAGACCACAGGTCGCAGTCCTGAAGGGCTTGTAGGCTGCAGCACAAGGCAAAACTAATGGTGTAAGATGAAAGGGAGTGGGAAGTGGCCACCAGAGCTTGCTTATTTCACAAAAATGTGAAGATTTAATAAGCCCACAATGGAAGAAAGCTCATATAAACGGGCAGAAAGAGGCTATTCCAGAGCTGAGCAGCAGTGTAAAAGACAGTGTGGAGTTGAGGCACATAGCTGGACGAGGGTAGGAGCAAGCCAGCTGAGACAAAAAATGAGATCAAGGGCAGAGAGAGCGTTGTAAAGATGTTTGAAAGTGAGTGGATATTAATAAAGGAGTTCGACATTTGGTTAGTTGGCTGGGCTACAGGTTTGCAGTGTGGATACTGCTTGGAAAAAATAGCTCGATCCCCCTGTGGCTGATGGTTAAATAATTATATTTGCCTGGGGCCTACCGCTTTTAGGGTTTTGGTGGTAGGGAAAATTCCTGCTCATCCTTAAATTTTAAAAATAGACATCCCCATCTTTAATTGGTATTTGAGCAAACACCCTGATTCCCATCTGCTCTGGAGCTGTACCTTGATGGCATACGCTTCCCAGAATACCCCCCTCCTTTGCAGAACATTTATTTTTTCAAAAATGTTTGCGGTTTCACCCAGCATTTACACTCCTCTTATTAGATTCTGTTTAAATTCACATTATTTCCGGATTGCCGTCTAATGTTTGCTCAGTATTTCAAAGCCCTTTACGATAAAAATGCATTAAGGTAATCTATGATACTATAAATAACAAGCTTTTTTAAGAAAGTCCTTGAGACATTTTGCTCTAATGACAGCAAGCCTCATTAAACAGCTGTATATACTGTGCAGACTGGTAAAGCACTGAAATGCGAGCATGCCTGCATTTTACAGCCACTCTGAATGTGACCCTGGGGAGCACTTGAGCGACTTGAAGGTGCGGGACTCCTGTTTGGATTGCACAAGGAGCGAGAGCGGCTCCTTGCCGGGGTGGAGCCTGGGAGCTGGCCAGGGTGCTGTCTCTGCTCACATCACCCACATTCATTGGTATTCCGCACCTAACGATCTGTTGTGTTCAGCATGATGACATTGTCGTGTGCATGACAGTTGCACACACAAAGCTCTTTCTCTCCATTGACAAGGCCTGCTGCCAGTTGGGGAAGTGCTTATTAATGCCAGGGTTTCTTTTTTAAAAAAAATAAAATTATATTATCTTGTCAGTCAGGTCATGACAGAACAGGATTGGCTGGAAGGGTCCTGAGCACGGAGAGAAAAAGAAAAAGATGGCAAGGCACTGCCCGGGCCTGCAGCTTGCGTTGCCGGCATGCTGTTCACATCCAGGCTAGGTGTAAAGAGCAGAGTTTCCAACGCTGCTGTTAAAGCAGAGGTGAGGGATGCAGAAAGACATGCTGTGGGCAAAGGAATATTTGGTTAATGTTGGGTTTTATATTAAGACCAAGGGCTATCAGTGTAAAAGGCTGTTTCTAGGGAAACTGAGTCCAGACATACACACACACACGTGCATGCGCACACACGCTCCCTTTTCATGGAAACTACAAACAAATAGAGAATTATTAAGGCAATCATAGTGCCTCTGTTGCCTTTGGTACCCCAGGTACAGGTGCTGTGCCTGACACTTTCTAGCTTTCTTCTGTGAGCGAGGTTAGGTACAAACTTGACCCCGTGGTTCTGGCTGTCTAGTTTTAAAGGAAGCAAAATTACTGGAAAGCAGATACTGAGCCCTGAGAAGGCCAAATGTGGTTATCCAAAGGAACTAGTGTATACACTTTGTCTCTAACTTCATTACCTCTCTGTAATGAAGAGCCTGTTTTACCCAGTCATCACTGCTGTCATGCAGCCCATATGATTCTGGACTACATTTCCTTCCTCTGGAAAATGCTTGCCCCAGTTTGGTGATCTCGGCAAGCTCCATCCCTTTTTCTGACGGCCCCCTGGGCTTTGGGTCAGTGATGCATAAAGAGAATAGACTCACCCCTACTCCTCCGCGAGCCGTCTCCCACCACACCAAGCGGCTTCTGTCCATGGATGTGCTCTGAGCCAAGCCTGGACTGACCAAGAGACCATGTGGAGCTGTTGACTTCAGCCAGAGCTTGGCCCCTGTCTTACTGTCCCAGCAGTTCTCCCCACACTCTACTCTTTAACCTTGTAGATTAGCCCCACTCTGTCAGCCCCATCTCCAAAACTGTCCTAAATTGTATATCAGCTTTCTACTGGATTGTTTCTGTTGTGAAGGCTTCAACACTTTCAGGCTTGTCCCCACTTTCTGCAGTTGCTTATGTACAGTGTCCATCAGAGTAATACATTCTCCTGTGTAAAAAGCAGAAGTTTCAGTGAATGCAGACACCCAGAAAGGGCAGTCATGTCACCATTGCTATAGAAACCTTGTCAGGAGGGACACAGCTCTCCTTATTGCACACTAAGGAGCTGAACTGTCCCTCCTCCGCTGCCCCTGCCCAAGATCATGGTGCTTGTTAGGTAGGAAGTTGTAGTTACCCAGGGACAACGAGCAACAGTGCTGAAATACTGTTTGTTTGGGGAAGAGATCAAAGGCTGGAGGTCTGGAGGGTAGAGCGGATTCTGTCATGTGCCTAACTGCTGCTAGGATAACTCTGAAACCAGACCGTATGTGGTTATAGTAGCTCTATCTGGGTTCCAGTTAATGCTAGGAAAAAAGTTCAGCTATTCCCTGCATATAAACAACATAAGGAGATCACAATGTCCCCTGAAGCAGGGTTTTAACTACAAGTTTGTAATTTGCCTCCATGAAAACCTGCGCCATGAATTTGTCAGCAAATCGTTCTACGAGGACGGAAATTTTGATCCTCAATGGGTCACTGGTTACACTTGTGTCACTTGGTAAAATATCATTCCTTTAACATTTCACTAAGTGTATACAGAAAACCAGACTTCCAGTCTGCTGAATTAAAGCTGTAAATTTGAACTGTCAAAGTCGAAAGATGTTGGACCAGGCAACCATGTACCTTTATGACATTTTCTTATTACAAACACTGAGATGCAATTGCTCATACAGGGCATTAAATCAAACAGTAGAGGGAAGCAGAGACAGAAATGCCCAAGCTTCCTGCCGTATTGTGGGCACTGGGAAAATACTTGCAATTAACCTGGGTGGCCTGGTGTCAGCAAAGGTGAGATGCATTTCCTTCAGTGGGGCTTTGTCCACTTGACCGTGATTTTGTAACTTTAGAGCCTACTTTAATCAACCTGCATCCATGCAGCAACTTTTTGGCCATCATGACCATGTTTGTGAGTATATCTGCAAGGCTGCCTAATGGTGCTCGTTCCAGTGCATTGTGGGGGGATCTGGGCAGCGATTCCTTAGTGCTCAGCTCGGGACAGGGTGCTTTGCAGTATCAGCAATACATGGGGCAAGGGACTCTGGGATGCCCAGAAAGCTAGAAAAAGAAAGAACTGCTAAATCGGTAATGTATGTATGGTTATAGATGCCCGGTTCACCCTGATAAACAGCTTCTTGGATTGGCCGTAGGCAAAGAAAATCCATGTGCCACGCAGGCCAGTGGCAACACCAAAATGCCATCAGCAGACCACAGCCACTAACAGGCTTAACCCTGCTTTGTATGGGGATACACTGTGGGTACGGCTATGCATAAACTTCCTGAAAAGAAGTATAGTGTGGGCAGGGCCCTAGCATGCTGGCAAATGCTATCAAGCAAGGCAGGGCTTGGGTTTGCCCCTCGTTCCCTTTTCTGTAGTCAATCACATTTAATTCAGTCTGTGGATCTGGTAATTACACAGTCTTGTTTTTACGCGGACCTAATAGACCACCTAAGGCTTTGTGTAAATTAGTTAATGTTTCCTCCTCTGGAGCTGGCATTTCTCCTCTATGAGATGGCAGGTGCAAAATGTTCCTTGCAAAAGCATATGGCAGGCCACTGAACTATGGCAAATGCTTATGGGTTTCTGAAGGACAGGGTTAAAGAAGCATGTTCCTTATGGTATTATGTATGAGCACAGTGTTAATTTTATAGTTCATTGGGAGCCTGAAATGCCATAAAGTTAGTGACAAGAAAACAGGTATTTCAGAGGGAAAAGAAAACATTATGCGAGTCAGCAGGTAATGTGGGGGTTTCAGAAATATAGAAGTGACTGAGGAACGGGAGCGTTAGTGAGGGAAGCAGTCTGAAGAAATAACACAGAACAGTATCCAGCCTGTAAAACAAAGGCTTTCCAGACCAACTGAAAGACAAGAGATTCCTTACGGATAAGTAAGTGTATCCCCGTAGTCTCTGTAGGTCCAAAGGTGGATATTGCTGTTGAACGCCTATCTGTTACTCACATTTCAAGGAGAAGCAGTTCTTCAGAAATATCAGGGATGAAATCTTGACCCAGTGATAGCAATGGCAAAACGTCCACTGAAGAGGAAGGATTTCATCTTACTGTTTTTAACTGGGGGGGGTTTCCCTTCAAGCGCTCTTTTACAATCGCCAGAATCAAACGTTTTTAGGGGAAGCTCTTATTTGAGCCTCACTGCTCGCATGCATTAGCCAGCTTGGTAGCCAGACTAAATAGCCACTAAATGCAATCTCCCAGTTAAAATTAAACTGTGTATTTTGTGATGTTCCTCTCTCTTGCCCTGTTGTTTCAGGAGATGGTAGGGTTGTCCATAAGTGATACAATGGACTGCACATCTCTTCCCCCAGCACTTCTGCCTGTTACATACCTCCACTCGGTGTCTTAGTGGAGAGGGGTGTACTTCCCTAAGCCATCGACACTCATTTCTGCAGCTGTCATAAAGATGAAAAAGAAAGCAGAGGAAATAGTAAAATGACTGTGTTTCCCCCAATTAAAGCACTATTTCTGGCTGTGACATTCTACGAGCCGGTCTGAGCTAAGTCTTTAAAGACGGATCTTGCAAGCAGCAATTCCATTAAAGAGTCATCAGCCCTGCATTTTCATAGGGGTTTCTTTTAAGTGCACATACTTTCTTTACTGCACATACTTATCCCGGTGACCTGGAAATGTATTTCACAAAGGCTTTCCCTGACTAAGCTTTGAAACACGTGGAGAATGAAGTATGATATGTGTTCCTTGAATTGGTAACAAAAAAAAGGACAAACCTGAAAGCCAACACTACTGAAATACATGCTAGCTCAAGGCATCAGCAGTATTATTGATGCAACATGGTAACTTCTAGCTAGCAAAATCTGTGCTCAAAACATTCAATGCATAGTCATATGGTGATGGATGAGAAAAATTATCGTCAGAGTACCCGCAGCATAGGAGAGAAGACAGGATTTCAGTAGCGTTAGAAAATTATGGCAGGAATTGACACCAGCTGATATATCTTTCAAACCTTCTAGCTTGCTCTTGGTTCTACACCTCCGCTATAAGCTGACATTACAACCAGGGCATGGTGTCCTGTGTTGCCCAGTAGATCTAAATGCACAGTGGGGATTTGTTGGGCTGTACGCTTTTTGGATGAGGAGCTGTCTTTTAGCCTGTGTTTGTACAGTGCTAATCATACTGGAATCCCAAACCAATTAGGGCCCTAGATGCCACCATAATACAAGTAAGAATTAGTAATGGCGGACCCTGAATTATGGGACAAAAATTCTTGCGTTATGTGACCCTTACTCCACAGTGCCTCTGCGTTCTTTATTTTGTAATCAATGTAAATGTATTCCACGTGCAGAATACTGAGCCACCAAACAGACACATCTCTTTAATCACTGGACCCAAGAAGGACAGTTACCTAGCACATAATTCTTCTTAGATAGAGTCCTGAGAGAGATGCAACATTATGAGCACTAAAGCAAGTAAAGCATTAATGAATATTAACATTGGTAGTTATTTGCCCCCTGCCCCCATTTGTGCATTTAATTAGAAGATGCAGAATATGTATTTAGAATAAAATGTCCAAAGTGACATCATAAGGAAAGGAAATGCCATATATCACACGTGCTGTCACATGACTTTCTGCCCTGTTCAATAATTGATTTGTGTGTTCAAAAAGAGGCATATTTTACTTAAACTCAAACTTTCCATTCCAGTGTGGCTTTTGCCGGGTGTTTTATCATTCCTGATTAGTCCTGGCTAGGAAGCACATTGGTTTACAGGGATAACGAGTTAGTATGACCTGATTAATCAACGTTCAGTAGGGAGTTGCTCTCTTTGCAAATATTTAACATTCATTAATAAATCCTAATGCACTGCACCTGTTTCAATGTATTGACAAATGTGAAGTAAATTGTGCAAAAAGTACTGTGTGTATCTGACAGACTTCTCAGTATCTCATTCACTAATGGTGTAATCCAATACCTTCAGGTGATGAATGATGTAATTATGTTAATTCTTCTGTGCTGCTGCCCAATAAATCTGTTATTAGCTCAGACACAGGTTCTGGGACAATGCACTTGACAGCAATACATGCAGCCTGTCGCACTTGCTCCTGGGTACCTGTGAAGGTGTGTTATTTCCTCCTTCTAACCATCACTGGCACATCGAGTCACTGTTCAGCTGCCTGAGCCAGCGCTCTGTAGAAGGGGCTATCTAATCTATGCCCTCTTCTTCCCCCAACTCAGCATGCCTCCCCCTCAGGAGACAACATCAAACTAGACCCTCTTTCCAGTTGCAGCAGTACCAGAGGTGAGGAAAAAAACCAACTCATTTGGCCACGTGAGCAGAATGCTAGGTAATGATCAGTGATATGGTCTTCCAATTTCCATAAACACCCTTCAATTATTTAGTAACTTCATGGAGTAATTACATGTGCCAGCAGATTACTAGTTAATTATACTTAATAGAGCCCCCCAGTAATTGCTGTGTGAGCCACACTTATGTTTAGAAAGGCAGGAGGAACTGTTTATTTACCCAATAATTATATGACATTTCCATGCAAAGAAATATCTTGCTGTTACATGGGATTTGGCATGCAATTAAATGGTGAGCACTAACTGATAGGGGACTTCACCACTGCAGCACCTTCCCGGCCTAAATCCTGTGGTTCCGCAAGTCTCCTGGTTTACTGTATTTCCTCTGTAAGTTAGTAGAAGAAGGCCTTTCCCCTGCATCCTGCCAGGCACTGTTGGGAGATCACTCCCATTATCCCTGGAAGCACTTTTCTGCTTTCCCTCATCTAATGGCTGCTCCCATGAAGGATGTTGCTAGCGCCTTAAGCCAAAAGCCGTGATTCAGCCTGCCTGCAACATATTGCTCCCAAAGTCAAACACAGGAACTTTCCAGTAGCTGCAAACTCTGTCAGCGCAGGATGCAGAGTGCTGCAGTGCTGACGAGTGTCAGAGCAAACGGGAAAGAGCAAAAACTTTGTTTCCAAAGAAATTCCTACACTTACCCCTACCATATAGCTTCAGAGCCCTAATGGTACTTGCATAGGTGCAGTACCGCTCTCCCTCAGGCATATTCACAAAAACAGAGAAAAGCATTTGGGTACCTGCATTTTCTTGTTCCATTTATAATAAAGAGAGTTTGAAAAGGCAAAAAAAATCTTGCAATTACTTATAACACAGTGTTGGCACCATGCTGCAGGGCTAGTGATACAAGGCTTTGTGTGTCCTTCTTAAGTGTTCAGCTGTGTGCATCACTAAGTGCCTCCCAGACTCAGAGAGGGGAGGGGAAAGAAAGACATGTGAGTCCATTTCTCTGGAGGTTAAGCTGTGTGCAGGCATTGTCTAAATGTCTCTAATGGGGGGCATCAACCCCTCCTCACAGGAAACCCCTCAACCCTTGTAGATTTTGCTATTCGAACCTTTCCTTTTATCATCAGTTTAATTTTTCCTTTTATGACTCTTAGTCCGTTACACCGTCTTATACTACTATTGTGTGCCAAGTAATTCTGCCTCCTCCTTGGAGCTGACATGCTTCAAATCTGAGCTGATTGCAATCACATCTCTCCCCTCCACTCCTTTGGTCATTGTTTAGACAAGTTCTAGTACATCACGCTGTTCTTTCCTTGTCGTGCAGATTAGTGCCACCTCCTTGCTATTTTTGCTGCTCTTTTCTGAGTGCATTGAACTTCTCCATGGTTTCCTAACATAAGGGGCCCAAATATGGAATACACTTTTCCTGCTGCAGTCTCATCAACCCTGATTGAATTTGGGTATTTCATAGATTCATAGATGTAGGGTTGGAAGGGACCCTGTAGATCTCCTAGTCTGACCCCCTGCCCTGGGCAGGAGAGAAAACCGAGCTCAAATGACCCCAGCCAGGTAGACGTCAAGCCTCCTCTTAAAGACGACCAGGGTAGGAGCCACCACCACTTCCCTTGGAAGTTGGTTCCAGATCCTAGCTGCCTTGACTGTGAAGTAGTGCCTTTGGATATCTAGTCTAAACCTACTCTCTAATAATTTGATCTTGGCTCCATGGTCAGATGACTCTAGAGGATCATGCAAGAAGCAGATAGGGATTCAACTGCACTACCCTGTAAAGTCCTGTCTAATTTGCTGCCTGCTAGTGCTGCTAGCTCCCTTGGCACCACCGCGTTGAACCTGGGCAGGAGAGAAAGCCCCAGGGAGCAGCAGCATTGAGCTAGTCTGTGGGGTTTGTGCCCCTCAGAGAGAGGTTCTCATGGTGGGAAGAGGAGTATGGGCAGTTGTGAGGAAGCCCTGGGCTCTCCCAGAGTCCTCAGATCTAAGCCAGTGTGAGGCTGTTTGTTGGGTTGGGCAGCTACCATTCCACAGGGGACAATTTCCCACACTGGTTAGGAGAAATGTCCATGAATTTCAGCGTGGGAAGTTTCCATACTTTTCTCACAGGAAACAGAATCCAGCCCCGCTACATTACCTCGTACTGGGCATATTTTATTTCTTTGTTTAAAAATGAATTGCAATGCAGTTCTTTTAAAACGACACAAGTAAAGCATGGCTGTTTGGACAGCGTGTAGCTTTCAAGATCTTAAATAAATACAGTTCGACGGGGGGTGGAGTTTTCTAAGAAATCAGCTCAACCCCCTCGACCTCCAGCTACTATGGGGCTCTGCAGTGCTGGCAGGGCTTCCTGTTAGTGAGGTCGTCAACTCTCCCAGGAGAAACTCAAAACTCACAACTTGGGGACCAGTAGGGGAAAAAAAGTGGGACCGATTTCCATCTACTTTATTTAAAAATGTGTCTAGTAGGCATCTGAGTCCACACATGTGTTCTCTCCATGATCTGGAGGTTATTTTTTTAAATCCAATTCTGTTTTCAATAAGCATTTCAGCTCACCTTTAAGAAAGAAAGTCTGTGAAAAACAAATAAATTCCAGTGTCAGAAGATCCATAGCAGCACTATTCCCTGTATTAATAAAACAACGGGAATAATACAGATGCCCTTGAGAGCAACTGCTTCTAACAGAGATAAGATGGTGATTAATTGAAAATTTGTTCTTGCCAGAGGTAGCTATCAAGTGTAAGTAAATAAATGGTATGGCTCTATTCTGGCAGTCTACCTGCAATAAATATTATTACTCTGGTAATAGGAAACAGTATAATGCTGGCCATTTGAAGGTTAAGATTCTGAAAACATCATTGCCCTTAAGATTAGTCTCCTGATGATGTCATTTGCTGTCAAGCCATGGGAAAAAGAAATGGTGTGCCAACCCGTTTAATTTAGTTCTAAAATAATTTCCAGAACGTAGCTTTCTTTGGTTGTAGCATAACTGCACCGTGTCCAAATTAGCAACCAATGTGAACCTCAGGGAATGGAATCGCTTTCAGGGAAGTTGGTTTGAAAACTAACACAGTATTGAATGTCTCAAAACGAAACAAATAAATGATGGTAGGTGGCCCTCAAGCCCATGGGAAGATCTCTCTTTTCCGGCAAGCAGTGGTATTTGTGTATCGGCAGGCGGCACGCGGCACTGAGCCAGTGCCTCACCACAATGTGGGGGGGCCTGAATGCAGTTTTATTTTATGTCGTATCTCCAGCTGTTGAGTGATACGGCTGTGCATAATATTGCTGTACTAGATCCCAGATTCCATACACCATTCAATTAGCGGATGAAACAATCCCAATAGTAACGATGAAGCAATAACCACTCTATTGTTAAGGTTATGAATACTTTCTTAAGAACTTATATTAGCCCCCCAGCTCCATCCTATGTATGTGTGGCTTGAATGTTGCCAGATACACTCTGGAAGCAAAGGAATATGTCATCCAACCACCTACATCTGAGTTACAAATCACTGAACAAGTATTTTGATTTTAAAGTGTTGGCTTTGTGTAGCTCAAAAAGAGTTTGCTGTTGCTGCTGCAAAAGCTCTCATACATTTAAACCCTTTGAAAACTCATTTGCCAGCTGTAATTGAAGAAAATAGATTTTAATTAAAGTTCTTAATGTTATCTTTTATGGATAATTTGGGACTTCACTCTGTGCTCTCTGATTTCATCTGCAATTTTCCTTGTACTGGGAAACTATGGGAAAGAGATCAGCCCTGAAAATGGGAAGTCACTACTGGCTGATAGTTGGTTGGTGACCTATTATATGTAAAATATGCTAGTGGTCTCCGTTCAGTGCCTTGTGGACATATGGCCCTACCGCTTCAAGCCTAATTCAGTTTTCACCAGTTGACAGCTTGGTTACCTGCTCGCACACAGCTGCTAGATGAAAGCTGCACTTCATCCCACAGGTAGCCTTTTCCAGTTATGGCTGCACCATGTTGGAAAGGCAACATAAAGGCCCCCTGCAGCACATCTCCCTCTCTTTGAAGTTGTTCTTTCAATAGACACGATTTCAGGTAATAGCTTCATTGTGTTCCCTTAGAAAAGGGCTGCCGTGTAACCTTGCTGGGTAAGTTCCTTTCATTTTTGTATCAAGTCAGCGGCATCTCTCTGTACTGCAGAGGTAAAACACTTCCCTTGTAAAAGTATGTTCTGATCCTCGAGTTAATCTATGGGGTTTGTATTTCACAGTAAGTAGGTAGGTGTGTTAGTCCATCAATAAACACAAGCAATGGGTGTTCGCTAGCTGCACCATCTGAAATGCTGTATCAAAGTGTGATGAAATTATCAGAGGGATGTGTTCATCTGATGAAGTAACTCAGAGTGTTTTAGTGACGAAGGAAGGGATGGCCATTTTAGAATGACTGAAGGGAGGAACTCAAGCAACAGGACAAATATGATAAAAAGTGCATGCCTTAACCAGTAACATTTAGTTCTGCTGCTACTCTTCTGTGTGCTCTTTAACGCGCATTAAGACAGGCGAACGCACATTTTCCTAGTTTCTCATAATGGAGGGCATTTATACACGTGCTCCGAGAGTGGGGGTGGGGAGGGCACTTTAATTAGAGCAGCTCCAAGAGTTACCAGGCTGCAGCAGATGCGATTAATCGAGTCTGCTGCGACATGCTGTAATTACAGTGCGTCGCAACAGCCTTGCTGCTCGTGTATGGGCACTCAGAGGTACTAGATTTAATACACATCAACTAACGTGCATTAAAGCATGTGTAGGCATGCCCATTATTGCCAGTGGGTAAATCTGAACTAGGCAGTCCTGTCTCAAATCCCAGCTTTCTGTTTAGGCTGACTCTGCATCAGCACTTTATCTCCGTGTTTAGGAGTGGGTGAATTAAAATGTCTGAAAAAACAAAGTCATCTTCTGGCTTTACAGCAGAACATGAGTAGAGCAGGGACATGAGAAGAAGGTCTTTTTTAAACACAGGAATGATAGTAAATTGTAACAGTGGCATGAGCAATTACAGACAGTGATCTAACTACCTTTCCTAGCTCCCCTTCCTCTACTATCTGCCAAACACTCAAGGGAGATACCTTCCTGATCGAAAAGTCACTATTGTAAGATTCGTAGACAAGGAAGAGCAGAGGATGAAGAGAGACCGTCTTATGGGAGACACAAGCTCAGATTCTCTGGTGGGTTCAAGTTCTTAAGTTCATCAGTAAAAAACTTTACTATATTTATCCACATTTATGCACTTCTGAAAAATAACCGTGCATGTTAGCATGATTCTGGTGATTAGCAACCTCTGATCTGCAAGACCTATGTCTGGAAATAGCTGGGGAGCATTGAAAGAATCAAGTGCGTTCACTGAGCTCTGGAGGGCCCCAGGATTGGGCAGTAAAGTTTGGTTCAAGGCACTGGTCAGATACATTCATAGAATCATAGAAAATGAGGGTGGGAAGGGAGCTCAGGAGGTCACATCTAGTGCAACCCCCTGCTCCAAGCAGGACCAGCCCCATCTACGTCATCCCAGCCAAGGCTTTGTCTAGCCGAGTTTTCTAGCCGCTCCTACCAATGCAGCCCAGGATGTCATTGGCCTTCTTGGCAACAAGGACTCACTGGCTGACTTATATTCACCTCATATTCAGCTTCTTGTCCACTGTGACCCCCCAGGTTGTTTTCTGCAGAGCTGCTGCCCAGCCCATCACCCCCACCCTGTCCCGCTGCGTGGGATTGTTCCCTCCTCAGTGCAGGACTTTGGACTTGTCCTTGCTAAACAGAGGTGAAAGTGGGCTTCAAGACCAAGGTAGTCTGACATTGTCAGGCAGGATTCCTGTGCCTTGTCAAGCCCTGGCACGTTTACTTTTTGCGGTATGCCTGGTTTAAGCCATCGCTATTTCCATAAATAGTTTTTAGAAGGTTAGGAAAATCATTGTGTAAGTCAAAGACTGTGTCAGATTTTCTTAATTAGCAAAATGACAATGTTGGACATCTAAATATCCAGGGAATATTTATGGTTAGATGTGTGAAGAAACACTCCCTACCTTTCTAAGTGACTTCAGTGCATGCAGTCCGACATATGGCTGAGACTGCGTAGCACCTGGGCCATAAAAAGAAGGGGGAGTTCTGGAACAGACAATTATTTCCAACATTACTTGCAGTGTTGCTGATTTATGATGTGTCAGAATCAGTAGCGTGAAATGAGGGCTGTTACAGAACTGTTTTTTATGATCAGGTGGCACTACGTGTACTTCTCCTGAATGATGACATTCACAGGACTAGGACATTTGATAAACAGAAACACCTGACTTTGACCCTGTCAAAGCGTTTTTATTAGCAGATATGAAAACAAGCAATTTGAGTCTTCCTAGTTTCTCCTGTGCTCTTGGAAATATGCAGATAACCTTTTTTTTTTTTTTTTTTAGCTTAAGTCAGGAACAGGATACATGATACCTTTTTCTTTTAGGCATGTTTTTATGATAGCGTTGCAAATAAGATGCTGGCTTGCCATGCATTTTAATCACCTTCAGCCATTTATGTAAAATACCTGCCTCTGGAGGTGATAATAAATACAGCGTCCCTTCAGGCTTGGAGATCGTTGGGATGTGAAGCACTGCTGTAACGGAGTGAGACACAAACATCTTTCTTGGGTACTGAGCTTTTCCAATGCTGTTGACTCACTGCTGCCAAATAACATGCCTTTCAATGATCTTGATGAGAGGAAAAGTATGGGATGTGCAAAGTCAAAATAAATTCACTGAATAGCTCTTATGGTCATGTCACCCCTGATGTAAGGGTGGTACTTAATGGCCACCAGCTTCTTTATAGATCTATTTCCCCAAACAGTTGCTTGGTTTAAATTGCAAGTCTCAGGAGACGTGAAAAATGGATTTAAGCAGCTTGAGGGGAGGGCAGAGGGGAGCAAACATGTAGCATCACAGTAGAAGTTTCTGGTCAGTCTGCAGCTTTGCTTTAGGTCCTTTGGATCTCAGACCCTGTCCCAAATAGAGACTCAGGTTGGACAACTACAGCAAGATCTGAGTACTGACATGCCGGGGCAAGGGGAATTACTGTTGTTGAGCAGAATCTTAAACACCAGGGGTAACGCGGTACTTTCATTTAAATAGACTACTCTGGTCCCACTTTATTTTATTTTTATTCTGAGACAAAGGGACTTTCTCCTTTACTAGAAGTGCTGAAATACAGAAACCTCCAAGAGCCTAGTACTTTGAGCGTGGTATGATTTTTATTGGTAAGCCTTTTGGCTTGGAGCCTGGAATTCAAATGCAGGACAGTCCGACCTGGCTGCACCCAGAGCTCTTGCCAATTGAGAGACAGCATCGAGTTTTGAAAATCACCCATGTGGCTCAGGACCCCAGCTCTCATCCCTAGTCACTGGGACTTGTGCTCCTAAATCACTCAAGTTCTTTTGAAAGTCCCACCTATGAACACAAAGCCCCAATTCAAGCCCCTAGCAGTAATTTCATGCAGAGATATTTGCATGTAATTGTATATAATTGGGTAGTCTTTTTTGGAGTGCAAAGGCAGGTATGATGCAATGCAATGTTAATAACAGGTTTTTCTGATCTAACGTCAGATCTCCGTACAGTCTCATTTATGGGGGTCTGTCTCATCCCATAAAGAAGCTTCTCCTACAACAATTCCAGCTGGGTGACTTTGAGCCAAGCGGTACCTATGTCTCCATGTCGAGGGTGAGAAGTGCTATGGCTGCGCGGTGCAATCAGCAGAGGAGGCTGACATGCTGCAGTGACCATCACCATGTGTGTAATATCATGCGCAACGCAATCAGAGTTCGCTGGCCAGAGTATATTTTTATTCCACCGCACAATATATCTCGCAGCAAATTGAACGTATCCAACAGTAAACTGAAATCATACAGGTACTAGCAGCTCTTAACTAGCTGGTGTTAAGGTCATCTAGATGACATGCCCAAGATGTGCGTAGGTATTTACTGCTTTTATAGCCAGTACGATCAGAGGAGGGTGAGCAGCTGCTTTGAAAACATACCTTATTCTGTGTGCTAAACTATAGTAGATGTAATGGGTATTTCTCATTAGCACACGCTTATTTTTTAATTAAAAAAAAAAAAAGACAAATCAGAGCCAAGAACATACACCCACACATGCAACCTGTGCATACTGTGAGGTATAATACCTAAAGGGAGCACAGGTCTAAACGGCCTAACGTTATGCTGGAATATATTCATCTCAATTCATAATAATATGAAAAATAATATAAAGAAGAAAGCTGTAAAGGTTATAATAAATTAGAGTGCATCTAATTTACTAGACTTCTGTGACCTTCTGAATTTTGCAAGGCGTTTATATGGCAACTCAGATTGCTTTTTTTCAGACGAATTGTCTCTTGCAAAGCCTTTAAAGTCTGCTAAATAGGCTGCATTGTCTTTTAACCTTGCTGATAATAAAATGCAGTCACTCAGCCTAGTCCACACAGTGCTAGATCATTTCAGCCTTTTTAGTGTCTGACGTGCAACTCTATAACTGCATGATTAGGTCCATAGATAATCACATAATACCGATAAATCTGCTCCTTGCTACCACTCACTTTTCCGAGATAATGAAGTTTCATCTTTGTTCCCATGCAGAAAACAGGCAGTAAAATGTTACCTCCGAGGTCACTAGAACGGCACTGGCTTTTGCAGCCTTTTCTAAAGTCGTAGGTAAAGTACGCTTTCAGGTTACCTGCTTGAAGGGATAATATGAAGACTCCATTAAGTTTCCCGTGGACCAGATCCTGTCACCTTGACTCACGTGAAATGATACTTATTGCCACAAAAAGATGACCTTGTTGAACCTTAGAACGGAGTTGGATGGCCTGGGCCTGCTGAGCGACCGTAGATTTGTAGCTGTAAAGCCCAAAAGAGACCAATGTGACCATCTAGTCTAACCTCCTGTCTAACACAGGGCAAAGAAACAAATCAAGGCAATTTCTACATCAAGTCTATACCATCTGTTAGAGCTATACCGTAGCTCTTGGGAAGATGCTCATTCCTGGAGACTTCGTGTGATGGGGAATCAGCTGCATCTCTGCACAGGGGGCTAAATTAAGTTTACTGAAACCTTATTTATCTTAAGGAAGGTCATCTTCAGGGAGGCGTTCAAGGCTTAGAGAGCTGCAAGGTCCTGGGCCAGGACGCCCTAGATCACGGAAGCAGATCCACTGCACCTGCCCAAAGGGGTGGCTGGGGATGTGTGTGCTGGTGGGTACAACATCCCATGCTACAAATAGCATGAGGGCCCTGGTATTCTGTGGCTCGTTCACACATCCCTTTGAGTTGCATAACCTATGTAATTAGAGACAATGAGGAAATATTTGCCTGTAGAATGGAGTGCTTGGTGAGTTTAGTGCTCTGACTTCAAAAAGCAAGTGCCACAGTAGGTACTGACTGCAGTGAACCTTAAGAGGGTCCGAAATCCTTACATGGACATTTATAAGCACAAGAGAATGATGCAAAACTCCACAGCTTCCATATGGGTACCTCTGCCCATCATTCAGTAGCATGCAGCTATTTCTGACAGCCACTGTATCGTCTCAAGCAGTTCCCACTCATAGAAACCAAGTGAAACCAGGGAAAACCAGGTTACAAATGTACCTTTTCTCAGCTGAACACTGTCTCTTCTCCTTATCATTGTCTGGTGGTTACTGTGCAGTTTGTTCACTGAACCACACAGCCTGGGGCTTGTGGGTAGCACGTTGCTTGCAGGACTTCCAGCATTGCTCATGGCCTTCACAATTAAAAGGTTAAAACCCAAGTTGATGGGGTGAGCAAAGCACCCACAGTTGATAGGGTGAGCCCGCACTACATTTACTTGCTCAGTATTGTTGCCCTCGGGCTACCAAAGGTTGGGGGGACCCCTAGATTAGCCGTTACCTGGTGGTCATTATTCCCATGATCAGTGCAGCATTGAAATTGCTAAATCTGCTTTTGAGTCATTCAGATCCATCCGACAAATGCATGCCATGAAGCACAAACTTTTGCTGCATATTTTCCTCACTTCCCTCCTTTAACCCACTTTAATAAAACACTAGTGCTGGGGTTATATTGTGCAGCACAAAGGGAAATTTCTGTCCCTCTTTTCATTCACTGAGGCTTCAATCCAGCAAAGTACTTTAGTAAATTAATAATGCCAGTCAAATCAATGTGACAGTCCAGGTGCTTAACATGACACGTGCTCGAGTGCTTTGCTGGATTAAAGTCTCTCCATTACAAGAGGGTGCCAACGGTGTAAGATTATGGCACACAGCTAAGCCTGCATCTGGCCACTTGTAGCGATGCAAACTCCCACCGAGATGAAAAATGCACAGCAGTCGCTATGTCTGCCGCAATAACTCCGCTTGTGAGCTTTAGTCAGACCCTCAACCTCTTTTTCAACATAGATGTTGAAGACATTTTATAATAGTGTTAACAAAGGAAAATATGCTAACAGAGTGTTGACAAGCTAAATAGCTTTCTTTATAACCGCACTTGTATTATACCCATTAAATGCTACCTTTTGAGCCACTCCATTTAACTGAGCTGGAAAAGAAATTGGCATAATCTTCAGTTTATTTGGCAACAATCCAAGCTGGATACAAAATTCTCAGACATCCTTGACTGAAATTAAACCAGTGAAGTAATTCTTTACACAAAAGAGAATAGCTAAATTGTAATATGGTAAAAGTGGCTGTATCATTATTCCTAGTTCCAGCTCTTTGTTCAGCGACAAAAGAAGATAGCTACATTTTGATACCACATACGTAGGCATTATCATCTCTGTTCCCTGCTCTTTATTCAGCTTCCATTTGATGGGATAATTGATGGGGCGGTTTTCAAGACTTTGAACGGTGGGTACCTGACCTGCACCTGTCTGTAGTTCAGTGGAGAATAACGGGCCTCCAATAACGGCTCGAGCTTTCCAGACCTCTGAAGTTTCCTCTCCCAGGGTCTCATGGGATTCTGGGAGGGCTTTGTTTATCCCATTGTTAAAGTTTCCCTTTCCAGTTTGGTTCATTTACATTGAATTTGCATTTCAAATGTCACTTGGTAGTTTCCAATGCTTTCCAGTCTGCTTCCATCAAACCCTGCTCAAAGTACTTATTTCCTTCTCTAGGAGCCCAAGTCGATAGTTTCCACAGGGCAGTGCAAGGCACAGAAATTCAATCTCGTTTTGGCTTGCACAGTCCTATGCAAACCACTGCTACAACATTTGCACCTTTCACGTGTAGCCCCAACCCCAGAAAAGAAGTATCGTTTTATACAGGGGGTGTTAAGAGACGGAGAGAAATGACTTGGCTAAGGTCACCTGGCACGGCAGGGATGGGAGCAGAGCTGAGGACTCTGTGAAAGATGGACGAGGCATTCTGATGTTTCTAGCAACCACTTTCTTGTAAAACTGGAGTTAAGTATTTGGGGACTATTTTAGCAGTTATAGCACATATGGAAGTAGCTCTGGCGTGTGTCCCTTGTAAGAATGTTTCAGGGAACAGACTGACTGCCTTTGCAACGGATATCCTCGGCATGCTGCGGCTTTATTTAAACTTGCTCTTTAGCTCTGCAAGATGATCCATCTGTGAGTTTCTAAATTTTACATGTTTTGAATGGCAAATGCCTAAAGATGTTATAGCAGATGTTTTGTACATCTCCATTTGCTTGGGAGGATATGCGACAGCGAGTCCATTTACTGGCTTGGTAATTACCTGAATTGTCCTAATCTTCTGCTTTCTACATGAAAACAGGCTGGTTCAGCAGCTGGACAGGGGGAAAAAAGGCCTCGTATTAAGCTACTGCTAATTAAGTAGCTATCCTGCTACTTCGTTCTAGCTGCACAGGCAGCAGCTACACCCCACACAGGTTGCAACCTAGAGCCTGCAGAGCCATGTTATCTGGCCCACAGAGCTGAGGGGCCGTGGTGGTGTTTGAGCAGCGGGGGCTTTGCCTGGCTGGCAGGGGGTCCCTGTGCCACTGGGAGCGTGGGGGGAGGGAGCGGCAGCACAGGCTGGGATGGAAGTGGCCAGTGCTCGGGGATTGCCTCCGCCTCCAGCACGTTGCTGAGCCCTGCTCTGCAGCATCGGTCACTTGTTCTTGATTTCTTTGTTGGGGAGAACAGAGGGATGCAGGGAGGGTCAGTTCTTCACACAGTAACATGGGATGATCTTTAATGAGCTTCCTCTTCAGAAAATTAAGTGGCCCAACATAGATAATTAACCACATTCAGAAGGGAGACCTTTTCCTTGTTGACCTGAGAACACAGAGGGTTGGAAAACGGACATATGAGGCCCGTTGGATTCCCTTTGTTAGCAGATCTGGACAGTGTATCTGTAGGTGAGGGCTCTGGAACGTGCTGCCTCCTGGTAGCAGAAATACCCTGACCCTGGAGACCTTGCAGGCATGCCACGCAGGGCATTTGCTTAATAAGGGTCTGTGCCACAGAACAATGAAGGGGTAGAAGAGAGGTGTCTTGTAGGTGACCGGCCAGCTGTGGTCCTGCTCGATTCCCTTTTGTTGTACTACTAATTGTGTGCTAGATACAGAGAGCTTTGTAGAGTATCTTTGTCTTGTTTAAACTGGAATAAACTTTTCCTTTTATTTCTTTCGTCTTATTAAGGGAAGTATATAGCATGAGGCAAGAACTTGGAGGAGATAAGTTTTAAGTCAGTTGAGAGTTTTGTTTTAGGAACTAATGGCCTTAAGAAGAGCAACACTGGATTAAAGCTTAAGAAGACTTCCTAATGAAAAGAGCAGGTAGACGGTACAACAGCTTGCTTGATTGCGGTCGTCTGTCACTGAAAATGTTCCCAAAAGAGGTAAGTCACATGGAGAATAGGATAGATAATAATACTGATAGATAATACTAGGGCCAGGAGAATATGCAGGCAGGCCTGCTGGAGGAAATCCCTTTGAGCACTAATTGTAATGACTGTATGAATGTCTTCCCAACCTTCCAGTTAATCCAGCTTAGTCACAAGTATCTGGAGTATAATGTACTCCTTGTGTAAGCAAATTAAGATCCAAGGACAAACTAATCTCTCTACAGCAGCTAATTTTAGGAAGATGGTAAACGAGCATAGTGTATTCCATCGTTTCCAGCGTGCAGTGCTTTGTCCACAGTAAGCAGATCACTTTCGTTTGAAATCAATAACAGACGGGCGACACCAGAACGTCCTGTTTGCAAAGCACTGATGTTCCAGTACATTTGTGTTCTTTTATTTGCATATGCATGTGTGAAATGAAGTGAACCCAATGCGATTTCTTGGGGTCTGTCTTTCGCCACAGTACTTTTTGCAAAGACTGTGGGCCAAAGTCCTCCTGCCTAAGGAGTCCTAGCAACAATAAACCCAGTGAGAGTGGAATTGCAAAGACGCAGGCTGTCTCCAAGCTCTGTCCCTCGAGGGGCCCTGCTTCAAGCTGCCTCCTAGAGACGGCTGCAGCGGGTCTCAGGCATCTCGGGCCCGAGGAGCCGCCCTCCCCAGGAGGAGACTGGAGCCGCAACCGCTGGGGCCTCCAATTCTCAGTCAGGTGCAGGTTCTTCCATGGCCTGGGGATAGATATAGACAAGCTAAAAGCCAAATTAGGACACTGCTCTTTCAGGTGGGCTAACTGAAACAACAGGTAGGCAGTTCTCCTTCTGAACACTTGTGTAACGTGTCCTCAGACCAAGTACTGCCTAGTGTATCTTGGTTTGATTGTGTGATACGTAAACTAATGCATCCCAAGCACAGAGCCCTGCATTTCATAGGACACTCTGGTTTTGCCCTAAATACGGTTGACTGAGTGGTGCTGAATTACTGGAACCATTAAGAGACTGTGTGTAACCAGTGCCCACTAAGCTCATCGGTTGATGATCTTTGCTTCCATCTTCCAGAATATAGCTATTAGATACATTCGCTATCCGAACCAACAGCAGGCGAACGACTTGAAGTCCTTCTTCTATAGCCCTTGTTAAGCTTGGTGACAGCGGTTTCCTGTTTCTGAGCTCCGCTCTCCCTCTCTCTTTTTTTTTTTTTTGCAATTGAAGCTCCAAGCCTCCAAAAACTATTTTGTTATTTCCATAGGAGACTAAAAAGGCAGTTAGAGAAGAAATGGAGACAAGCAAAGAGTGGGAGAAGATTATGATGAAGGGTTGGACTAGGTGACTCCTGAGGTCCCTTCCAACCCTCATTTTCTATCATTTCTGGGACTCGAGGATGAAACGAGGAGAGAGCCATAGGCCTGGGGACTGCTCTGTAGAGCCGCGAAGGTGAAGAGAAGTCAGTGGAAAGGGCCCGTGTCTGTGAAATGCCCCTTCTGGTTGACTGAAAAATGACAGTGAATATTTTCTGACTGTACCTCATTTTAATTCTATTTGGGAACATTTCTTAATTTGATGATTGGCCATAATTTTGCTGTCATATGAGGACCCCAGAAAAGGCGACCTTTTTCAGCGGTGCCTTGTAAAATTAGACACCAGTTACAAGAGAAGGGAGGGGGGGAAAAAGTAAGAATCCAAACCAGATGCATAATGTCTTCATTAACGCTACAGCTTGATTGACTGATATGTTGCATACAGCACTCATTGCTAGGCCTAGCTAAGGTTTCACTTGACTTTCTTCCTGCTGGAAAAGTTGTGCTTTTATCTCAACACTACAAATGTGGACCATTCAGACAGCCATACAGAAAGAAGTCAAAAACGGGACTTGTGCTCCAGGACTTTGTTGGGCATATGCCGTAGTACTTTGTACGCTGGTGCCCCCTGTGCCCTACACAGCAAATTGCAGATTAGTGAACAGTCGTAAATCTGCCAAGTGAAATAAAAATGTGAAATCCTATCATTCATTTTTAAAAAGAAAAAAGTAAATCAAAGATTCTTTGTGTGGAATTTCCATATTTCCATAGATTTATCACCTAGGTATTTTGTACAGCATCTTCTCAAACGTTCACACAATTCCTGCACAGAACGAACCAGAACCGCGAGAGGGGGCTCGACTTTATTAATCATACAGTCAGCAGTGACTGTGACTACTGGGGCGAACCCAAGTGGGGAATACTTAAAGGCAACCAAGATCACATGCCAAAGATATTACAACAAAATTATTAATGTTTTAACGAGAATCCAGCATCTGATGAGCGATCAGTGCCTCCAGTTATACGAATCAAAAGATCAGTCCAGACTGTTAAGTAAAATTAAACAATTTCTTTTCACATTGAGCCCCTTGGAAACCCTGTATGTTGCAGAAGAGGATATAAAGCATTATCTTTCCTGTCTAGTTTTCTGTCTGTCTTGTGTGCTGGACCTGAGGGCAGCGTTCGACAATAGATCATCGTAATGCTCTGCCGCATCCCGACACGTCTGAAATTGATGTTTGTTGTTTTAAAGCTGTGCAGAGGGATAAATGTGGGATGAAGAGCCTAACTGGAGCCCCACTGTTTCTTTGTGCATTCTCCTAGCTAACTGCACTGCTGATAGACAGCGCTATTAAGCAGTCATTAGCACCATGTCTGAAAGCTCGGCTTCTGTGATAACAACAGGCCATTCAGGATGCGGAGCCTTTGTAAGGAGCGGGGCACAGCGTGGCTCATATGACTGAGTTTGATGAGGTCAGCCTATGACATGCCAGAAGATATAAGGCCAACAGCAGCTTTTCTTAGCCCATTTCATGTCTGGACACATTCGCTCCTAACGTTCCAGCAATTTTCCTTCGAAACGGGTTCTGCCATTAACTCACAATGCAGATCCCATCACCGAATAACAGTCAGAGTGTTGCTAGCAGTGTAGAGCACCGCCGTCAAGATAGGTGTGCCCGACTCAGTAGAGGAGGAGATGGACACGGGCGGATATTAAACGCCTAGCACGTGCTTGTTTTCTAAACAACCAAGTGGACAAAAGAGTAAATGCTAGTGTCGTCGGTGGTGTGCAGGGCTGCAAGGCACAATTGTGCATGGCCGTTTGGGGGGAGGTCCAGGTTTGTCCAGTGTTTTTGGCGATGTTGAGGCCATTTTGGATTTCTTCAGGCAGTGGGAAAAAGTTTGTGCACTGTGAATCTTTTCTACTTCCAGCTGTCTTTGTGGGCCTTTAGATAACAGGGCAGGATGCTGCTTGTTCAGTGCAGAGGATAAGAAGCTCCCCGTTCTGGGAGTGCTGGGATGTTGCCTTTGAGCACTGCAGGACGTGGGGAACTTCTTGAGAGCAGCACCTGCTGCCTGGGCAAACCTGGTGTCCCTCAGCTTTCCTGGCAAAGGTTATTTAAGTCACAGTCCCAGTTTCTTCCACTGCAGAAGCTCAGTGTCCTCTGCTAGACAGTGTGCTCATGTAAATCATTTTTAGCCCGTATATTAGTTTTAGGCATGCCACATGCTTGTGATAATGCCACTTCATTGCATTTGGGCTGTTGCTTGGCCCCAACAGCGATGGTGGGTTTGGGCTCTCAGAGGCCTGGAGGCACGAGCATCCATGGTGCTCCTCCAGTATCTCCGAGCCTGGTGATGCCTCTCCTCAACACATTGGCTGTTTTCAGGTCAGCATTTCCTTACGCAGCCCGTGGCTTTGTGTGCTTCATACCGAGTGTGGAAAAAAGGATGTTTTTCCTTCAGCTTGCCCTTCTCTGAGAAACCCTGGAATCTATTCCTTCCTACAGCTGGAGGCCAAGGGACTGATTTCTATGCAGGGCTCAAACCCCCCCAAACAAGCCTTCTTAGGAGGCAAACCCTAGAAGCAGGTGCTGGTCGCAGCACTACTCCTGTGTACATGCAAGAGGCGTTAGCAGGGTGATTGGCACAGAATGCCAGTCACTGGCAAGCAGCCCTCTCGTACCACGTTAATTGTTCCAGAGAAACATAGAGATCAGTACGGTTGCGACTAGTCCTCCTTTTGGAGAGCGCTTTACTGCTTGTTCTGTGGTGGTTTATAGCTCATGGCGGCCAGGAAGGAGTGTGCTCCATGGGTGCGAAGAGAGGTAGTTAGCCATGGCAGACTGAAGTCAAGCAGAAGACAGGGTAGAGACACACCTTATGAACCAGCGATTCTCAGCCAGGGTGCCATGACACACCAGGGTGCCTGGAGAGCCTTTCAGGGGTGCTATGGGACATCATGCAACGTTCACCCTGGTAGGTGTGCAGATCAGATTCACAAGATAAACCCAGAGTTTGTGCTCCGAGTTCTTTGCGGCAGCAGAATTATTCGTTGTTCTTCTGTAGTCAAAAATGAGTGAAACCAAAAACTGGCATTTTCCAAGGGGGGGGCTCAAGTCTAATGAGAGGCGCCATGAATCTGCAAAGCTCCAGGCCCGCTGTTATAGACTAACTGAATCAGAGAGACCGAGGATTTTGTGAGCAAGAGCTCACATTCACAAAAGATCATGCATCTCTGATTCAGTTAGTCCATAAGGTGCATCTCCACCCTGCCTTCATCAATGGGTCCTTTTCCACCAGAAGGGAACAGTTTTAGTCAAACTGCCCAAGGCAAAAGGAGCCACCAGCACGGGCAGATTGGACCTTCTGACTCCGAGCACCTCACTAACTTTCTGAAAGAAATTTTGCAAACAAAAGAAGTCACAGGGGGTGCTTGAATCCTCTTTTTCTAGATCATGCTTCTCCTGTTTTACAATTGAAAAAGCTTACACACCAGTCAGATGATCCATTAGTGTTAAGCAGCATGGTTCTACTCTAAATGCATGGCAAGTCATGTAATGTTTGCATTACCATGTTGAGGTTGTATTAAATATTAGCTAGTTATGAATAATCTATCAGTCCATACTTAACTGTAGTTAATTTTGTTTCCGCTCACTGGAGCCGTCTTAGGAGCAAATGACACATTTGTAGTAGCATAAGGAGGAATAAGAACTCCAGAAAAAAGTGTATTTCCATAACTAGGCAAGATATTCGTTCTTTTTTTTTTTTTTAAATAATGATCTGAAGCGTGGGAGACCATGAACCATAGGTTGGAGACACATGAGATAGTATGAGTTACATTAGATGACACTTTTTTCCGGGTTTCCCACTCATATGGTTAAATCCTAGAAAGGGGAAATCTCTATGAGTAAGTATGGTTTTAGCCTTAGGAAGTTTTCCCTGACTGGCCTGTTGGGCGGTGGGGTTTTGTGAGCCGAGCCAAAAGAAAAGGCTCCGAGGCCCGTCCAACAATCCTGCGGCTGAGGGGACGGCTAGGCTCCCCGCACAAAATGTGTGATCTCATTCCAGCCCTGCATTTCCGCTTCTGGAAGAACATTTCCACTACACCTGCTCCAGCAGGGATGCTCTCAGACTCACTGTCCCTTCCTAAACACTGAGTAGGCAATTTGGCCTTACAACAGGCAGCTTCATCAGCACTGCCAATGCAGCACGCGTTCCTCGCCAGGGCTGCCTCTGCTCAGCTCGCTGGAGCCCTGTGGGATCCTGGGAACGTGGGGGGAGTTTTGCAACTGGCTGTCAGCATATGAGGGTATGATCTGGCCATGTGCTTCCCAGCATGGGTTATGGAATATATCTTTTAAGGTACTTAAAATGTAAGGTATCTATAAGTGCATTGTACGTCCTTTGGAAAAGAAATATTAGAATATTGTTGATATGAGGAATTTTAGTCCAATACATTTCAAGCTCCAAACTCTCTGTCCATTGCTTTATCTCCATGTGTGGTGAGATGCTAGAAGACAAGATGAGGATGTGATAGAGATCATTACAGAACCAGCCAAATGGAAATTAAGGCCAAGTCCTTTCTGTACAAGTTGACTCTAGTAAAGCTGTGCTCACATACCGTGGCAAAATCTGGACCTGAACAGTATGCCAAAGGGCTTAGATTTAAACTTTCACCTCGAAGAACCACAGCAAGCAGTTTCAAGTTTGCAGAAATAGAGACGGTTCAATACGGGGGTTATTGTAGAGGTGGATCACCAAAACTGGGGGGGGGGTTCGGTAAAAACAATACACAATAAACCCCCAACAAACAATGATTAACCATAATGATGAACAAATAGTCTCCATGGTACCAGATTACAGCATGGCTCTCCAAAGGAGTTCGTAATAAAAAGAACCAAGAATTCCAAGACAGATCCATCTTTTTTAAGTCAGTACTGAGTTTTACCTGTTGACACTAATCGAACCAGTAGCCACTGCTTTAAAATAAGACTCATTTCCCCAAAGAACCGTCATGTTTAACAAACATCGCTCTCTCTCTTTTCCCTAGTGTTCATCATGGCTTCCGGGCTCTTGGTTTATCCTTTTGGTCTCAACTCTGCTACTGTGAAGAAATTCTGTGAGAATTCAGCAATCTACTATGCAGGAGACTGCCAGATTGGATGGGGGTATATGCTGGCCATTGTTGGAGTCATGTTGTCTGTCTTTTTACCATTCTTTGCAAAATATGCACCAAAAGAGCACATATCTCCGACTCCGATACCTACTATTTTATAGTATTTTATTCGTATTTGACAGCAGAACGCTCCTGTCTGCAATCCATAGGCAGCGAGTATTATATAGCACTTCCTTTTAGCTGTATTGCTAAAAACAAAACACACAAAATTGAAGACCAGGGGAAGGGGAGAGGGTCAGACTCAGAGACCAAAAGTGCATTGATAGTCTTCCGTCACTATGAGACTCTAACACTCTGGAATTGAAATAAGATTCATTAGCAGCTTTTATACTGCTAGAAATATACAATGGCTTAATGCCTTAGACAAAAAAAAATCTGTTTATCCTCAAAACATCTGTCTACCTCCCAAACAGTTTATTTTATGTCTCGAAACCTTTTAAAAGCCTCAATTCACTTTTATATAGTATTCAATGTCAGAACTTTTATGAACCCAATCATTTTAAATCCAGTGATGGTATTTTGTTACAATTATGATGAGTAGATAAGCTCCTGCTAGCGTAAGGGTGTAAAATGAAGCTTGTTATCTATGACAAACATTGTAAGCAAGAAAAATGTCTTTTTTAATCAATGCATGTTAGTTGTGTGCCTGGATATTGTAATTTTTAGGCACACTTTTCTGTACCCATCTAATAATTGGGACGTATAGCCTCCATAGTGACCGCTATACATTTTAGCAACCTTTTTGTTAAAGAGATCTAACCATTTCAAAGGGCCCAATACCAATGTAACAGCTTAAAGCAGAAAAATAAGTATACGTAACAAGTGCATTTGTTTAGTCAGTTTTTAGATTATACTTTGCGTATAGTTGTGTGGAATCCTTTGAACTATAATTGCTTTTGGCTCACTTTAGTTTCTTTAAATCTGAGGGGTAAAGACTTCATTAACAAACGCTATTTGCCTCATGACAAAGGTTCACCAAAATGTGAGACAGAATGGACAAGATTCTCATATTCCCACTCATTTTGAATAGTATCTTTTTCCACAAGAGTGTGATTTATTGTGGAGCGCATGCTATTTGACATGAGTATGCATGGCAGACTCCAACAATGACATGACATTAAATTTAATGTTGACTAGAAAAATGCCATAGACGATGGGTATTTTTTGTGTGAAATTTATGAAGTCTAATTCCAGCAGTGGCATTTTTATCTTCATTACCACCAAGGATTCAAACAAATGCACCAATTGCCTTAATTAAAAGAATAATTGGGTTCTAATCCTGCTCCATCTCCATGTTCCTCACTGAAAATAAAAGTAAAATTCCCATCCTTTCATTGTGTCACGAGATCATCATTTCTTTAGTATCATAATTATGTCCAGTTCTCTTTTAATAAATATTTTAATTCTGAAACTTACTTTTCAGGTTTGTAACTTGTCACATAAATTAATTGATCAGATTACTCATGCTTTTTCACTAATTACATGAGCCCGACTACTGATTATTCGTGAATTTCTTCTTTGGTGAAAAAGGTGTGTGAAGGGACAGATGGAGAAGCATTGAGGGTGTATAAGAAAATGAGACCAGGCAGAACAATCACTTTATTTTATTCCAGTATGCATCAAAGTGCTGTAGAAATCGTGTTTACATTCTTAAGCCTTCTGAGCTCAGACAGAAGCATGCGGTATTTTCTACAGAACAAGTTTGTTGTTACATCGTGAGCCCCGAAGGACAAATCATGCGCATTAAGTTCCACTGCTAATATTGGGAAATACAGATGTGAAAGCAGAACCAAGTACATAGGGAGAGAGCTGTGTGGTTTTGGTCACAGCATAAGTTCAGTTGGGAATTAAATCTTCTACATGGGTAACAAATACGAGGCTGAGGGGATGTCCTTTGCCCTCCAAAAGTAAATAGGATAGATTTCAGTCTTCTCTGTACATAACATGTGCTTCTTATTAGCATCTTGTGCTCTTCTTCTCATATGTTGCTGGAATAGTTTGGAAAGTTTCATGTAAAATTAAGAAGGTAAAGACTGAAAAAATAACGACAGGTCAATGGAAAATCATAACCACAAAGGAGAGAGAAAGAGAGAGAGAGGGATGCAGGCTTTTCTTTCTTAACCAACCTGTGCCTTTACAATCGAACAAATGTACAAGACAGGATCAAGGACTAAAAAAACTAAAAATTCTCATCAACCACTGAAAATGTTGTACAATGTGTATAAAATGTATTCTGTAGGTTTTTTGTTTTGTGTAATGTTTACAATTGTTCACTAAATGTTTCACTAGGAAAAGTGATTTGTTAGTGTAAACTAGAGAGCATTCTTGCAAAGAATTAACTGCTTACTCCAAAGTCAGATTATTTTAGATTTATGTCAGCGCCCATCCGTCAGTCCAGCAGAACCCACTCCCGTCGTTGCTTATTAATGTAGTGTTAGTCATCTGTGCAGAGTTGGAAGCGGGATTCATTCCCTTGGCACCGATAGGACCGTACATGCAAGCGAAGTTACTTGCACGTCCAAGCATTTGCAGGCTTGGCTCCAGCCGGAAGTTCCTTGGTAACTCCAGCCTGTTGTCTCAGCGGGTTCTACTGATTTGCCAAACGCTTTACTTTCTAAAAAATCATTTCCACTTTTCTAACACAATAATCAAACTAAAACCTGAACATATTTTCTGGGATGATCTCCATTTTTTAAAAGAGAAACAGATGCCTGTTTTGAACTTTATATCATTTTAAATCCTGCAAGGAAATAGTGTTAATTTGTATGCCGTCTCCACACGGGTGGACAAAACTGCCATGTAAGGAGCCTGTTCAAAGCCACTTACAAGAGTAGATAGAGCTCAGTGTGAATGACTCCAACCGGAGTCGGGGAAGCATAGGCTGCAGAGCCGCCACAGAATGTCACGTGGGGACTTAGTACCAATACGTTTGCTAACACTGATAGATCACTTTTTTAATGAGGATTGTCTGCGAGTTAAATGGTGTATAATAGTTTTCTTGTTAAAAAAAAAAAAAACACAAAATTTACTGGATCAGGTTCAAGTTTTATTCTAAATATATAATTTTTTAAGTGTAATGAAAAGCTGTATTTTCCATTACTGTGTTTCTGCATTGACTAGCTGGCTCCTTTTTAGAATATTAACTGTTTTCTGTATTTGACTTGTTGAATAAAATATTTCAATTATTTTAAATGTGAAGTTTACAATTGCCAACACTGTATATTAAAATAATTCATGTTCACTATGTTCTTGACTTCATCTTTGTTTTTTTAATTTAGAAGATTTGGTACAGAGCAGTGACTTTGAGAGAAGAGCCTGAAGGGAGTTGAGGTGTAAATGTTCATTCCTTAACCTCAGGCCTGTACAAATGATGGCCCCTGTGGTCAGGGTGCAGCCTTGTGATACAAGAGACCCAGGTTCAATTCCCCATTCTTCCCATGGGTTTTGGTGGAGCCAGAATAGGGAAGGTGACATCTGCAGCCCACTTGTAGTGCCGGTGACAAGTTTTCTGACAATTTCCTATTTTACAGGACTAAAGTGGTGCAGAGGCTTTGCTCTGACCATCCGCACAAGGCAATCTCACTGTGCTCTGCATCAAGAAGAGTAAGTATCCGCAAAGGTCATTTCTTTTGCTAGATAGGTTTCCCTCAGAGAAGGCAGGGGTTTGGGTCTCAACCCCTTAAATCTTTTGAGTTAAGCACTTACTGGCTAAGCACTTAATGGAGTGGCCCTCTGGTTCCACTGTAACCCACTCCTTAAAGGGGCCATGGCATTCACTGTTGAATGGACTGCCTGTAGAGGTGGTGGAAGAGAGGGATACAGATATGCCACTTCCAGCTGCCGAGATTCATAACGCAAAGTGATACTAAATCTGTACCCGCAGAGGATGAGGGAATGACAGTGAAATGAATGGCGCACTCTCCCCACCTTCCATGATAGCACTAATAAATCCATTCTTCACTCTCATGCAGGGATACAATTTGGCCCACCTTAGATACAATGCACAATTAGTATAAAACCACATATTTTAATGTTTGTGTTTTAATTGTCATCAGTTTCTTTCAGTACAATATAATACATTGCACAACAAAAATCCATGACAAGTGAATGAGGTATGCCAAAACAAACCAGAATATTTTCATTTTTATATAGCACACAGTATGACAGTACTTTCAAGTGTTGCATATATTGCTGAAATGAGCTTTGTTAAATGCGTCAAGATATGCAGCAGTTATGCTAACAGATCAAAAAGAGTCTAATCTCAACTTTAAACTACTACTTCAATTAGAATTACTTCAAACTTCATTCATTGTTTTTACATATTCGCCCATCTCGATATCTGCGATCCTGACAAATTCGTGGAAAGTCTGCTGTTCTGCAAGCGTTGCAGGTCTTACAGAAACACACTTAAAGATGTTCTTTTTTGTGTCATAGTTTCCCATGCACCTGTGCACTCGACCTCTAATTAATCTTGGAAGCTCCCGATCCTTTTTCAAAATCAAAATAATCAAAAAGTTAAAATGATCTGCCTTTCTGCCTGAACCAAGAAGTTCAACATTTTTGAAGCGTAAGTATAGTTCTTAGAGGATTTCTGGGGGCTGTGTCATGCTTGTCAGTGCTAGGAAGTGGTGCTCATGTGATCCAAGCAGACACCCCCTGTTCTACAGGGTGCTGAAAGGCTCAGCAGTACCACAGGGTTGTGGTAAGTTATCCTACAAATAAAATACACACCGACCACATTGTCAAGAATGAATGATGCTCCCTCTGCTTCGCAACTGTTTCCCTCCAAGATTCCAGTGGCTTAATTTAAAAATTAATCTGATTTGAGAAAGTCCCTAGACAGTCCTAGAAATATCTTCCACAGTTTTGGTGACACAGGAGCCTGGTCTTTCCTGAACTGTGAGCATGACTACCACAGATTAGTGAACCCACTTTTTTCACTTGGAGGGAGACATAATACGTAATAGTTTTCGTATTTTTCATACTTTAGAATTTAGTTTTATTAACTATATACAATGAGCCCCTAACAGCACCATATTTGGTATATCCTACAAAAACATGGAAAATACTTACAATTTCATAAAATACACATGTCAGACTCTCCTTTTTATCTCTCAAAAGAAAGTTCTTTGCTTCAAATGCTCCAGGTGTGACTGCAGAATCAAGTGTGCCTAAACAATCCAGCAAGAGATAGATCAGGGTGTAAGTATCAGATCAGTACTAAATGCCGTGATCTAAAAGATAAGGTGACATTAATATTTAGTAGCCAAAAACAACAAGCTATATATTAATGTCAGCTTCCTCGCACAACAGCTGTTGACATGAGAGGGCGTTCTAATGCAATTGAAGGTCTTCCTAGAGCCAGCTCCTGATAAACCCCCACGCTGTCGCGGAGAAGTGAGTAAACAAGCGTGCACAAACAGCATTATGAACTGGCTCTTGTCAGGCTAACAGCCTGAAAGAGAATTATTTTTAAACTTGACTTACCCTTACATGCAAATTAGTTCTAAACATTAACGTCTTACTTCTAACCGGTCCGTTCAATATGCAAGGTTCTTGAACTCCCACTCGCTATGATATTCCTGATGACCCTCACTGTGAAATCAATTAGTCATTTCTATCTTTCTTGTCCCGGCTTGTTTTTAGGTAACGTCAATAAAAGTGAAAAGTTTAACACATTGCAAACATAACAGTTTCAATTTAGAAAGTTTCCTAAATTAATTCTTGTAAAGATTATTCCAAAACTCGGATTCCTTTGCTAGTTTAGTTATTCAGTATAACTCTCTTCTGTTTCTTAGCTTCAGTAATGTCTCCAGCTTTTAGTATGTCAATTCTTTAGAAAAATCGAATAAGCCTATGTTTGTTGTGCTGGCTTAAAACCCATTTTTCTTACTAATTTATGGTGACATACAAGGCTTGTTAGACTGTTGATAAGCAGGGTTTTGTGACTAGCACATTGTATCATGGTTCACCTATGTTAACTATTCTTACTTCAAATCAATATATCCCAAAATATGCATAAATATGCATTGTAGGCGACTGGATGTCATGATCCAAGGGGTTCCTTCCAATACATGTTCCAACTAAACCCCAAAGGTTGTGAAGGCCTTTTGAAGAGTGTGATTTTCTTTGGGGTAAGGATGCCATTTCTGCTAACTCAGCCTTTTCTCAGCAACTTCAGGTTTTACAAACAAGCTCGGAAGTGGCACTGATCAATTTCTGCTCCAGCTTTCTAAACTACAGAAAGATCCTATTGGGTATCATTCCTTGAAGACTGCCACAGAGGTGAAGTACACCATAACACGTCAGCCAAACCTATTAAGCCGGGAGGAATACTTATAATTTAAAGCCCAGTAAGAAAACTCCACTGAATGGGCAGTTTCTGTAGCTAAACCAACCACCTTCCCTTTTCCGGCAGTTCTCTTTGATAAAGTGCTGGCCTCTATCCCTCCCTACCTTGTGGATCCACGTAAATCAAGCTGCACTTGCTTTTGCACAACTGCTACCCACCAGAGTTCTCATTTCCTTGAAACTCCTCCATTCTCTATTTCAGCATAAATCACTGATTAGATTAGCACAATTTATTTATTATTGCCCTGAACCTTTCTAGAAAACATTATGACAGACACCAAGACACTACCAGAAATTTTAGGATGAGGACAACTTAAATTTTGTAAGCTGATTATGCTTTCCATTTTGCCATGCTCAGATGTTGGTCACATTTGAAGCCTGGATAAAGGTAAAACGAGGGCTCATGCAAAAGGCAAGTGATTCAACATTTACGAAGTCTGTTTCTTTACATATTTTGGCCCATAGTCCCTGTATAATAAACGCTGCATTGTCTTTATGGGATTGCCCTGGAGTCTCAGCAGTGACACTAAGAATTATACATACCTAGCACTTCAAACAGTAGTGGAGTTTTATAAGTATACTGGCTCCAGTGCTTCATACTCTCAATAACTACTGATATAATTTTCAGAGAATTGTCCTTTTCTTTAAGTTTTAAGTGGTTTGCTGGAAGTTTCTTTCAAAGGAGGAAGAAAACTACAGTTAGAGACTTTTACAGTAATTATACTTTGCAATGTTCGTTATCTTATATTTGAAACTAACTTAGTATTATTTATTTAGATTTATGAAGTCCCCATGATCCACTATCCAAATATTTTATTTTATATCACAGAAATATTATCCAATATTTTCCAGCTCAAATAAATAAATATCCTCCAATAAAAATAATGGCATTGCACTTTTCTTCACATCCACAGTCACGTCAATGGCATTTCATAGAATGAAGTTCATACGTAAAGGTTATATGTTCAAAAATGCCTGTGTGTCTTAGGAATGCAGCTCCAAAATCTACTTCTCAGAGAGAAAATAAATAGGGCTTGATAGTTCTTTGCACGTGCACTCAATGGATTAATAAGCCAGACCAAGTGGAAAACCATTGCTTGCAAGACAAAGAACTAATATAAATGTACTTGGATAATTAGTTTCAGGGGCAGATCCAGGAGTTTGAAAAGGGGCGTGTGGCAGAAAGCTCGGTGGTATGGGGGGTGACTGGCAGCAGAGACCGGCAGCCAAAACCAGGGAGTTCTCAGCAGCAGAGTGAGCTACCTGCGTGCAGTGCTGTCAAAGGAAGGGGTGGCCACAACCCCTGGATTTGTTTATAAGGATTCAACTATCTATTTCATATTGGCCAGTGAAGTGAAACAAAGTCACAAGTCGCAGTTGGCCCAAACTTGCTACAGAATCAATATCAGGGTTTTTTTGGGGTTGATTTATGGTGTTTGGCCGAGCAGGTGATTCAAACTTCTGTGTGTAGGGTACAGGAGGAGTTTAGAAAGAGAGAAAGATAGTTGGGGGGGGGGGGGGCGCAAGTGAGTGTAGGTGCATATCAGAGAGAAGCAGAGAGAGCCGAGGGAGCAATGGTAACTGTCTGCAAGGACCAGGAGATTTAAAGTTATTTTAATACGGAAAGCAGACTTCCAGTTTTTCCTTCCTTCCTCTCCCCAAGCTTTTACCTGAATAGTGTTGTCTTCTGGGACATGATCAAACTGTTTGTCGTTAACTTTACTTTGTGGAAAATTGTGTTTAAATTTATATGCCAGACTATGATCCTGTAAACTTCTTGACGTGGTGCTGGGTTTAACTGACCGCTGTGCTGTGGCAGAGTCCATTTGTCCTGTTTCTGTTATGTCTGTATGCTGTGATGCCTTATGGTCAGGTTTGTGCTGCTGAACAGTTCTCAAAGTATTGGACATTTTGTCAAACTTTTGAATTATTTCACTATCAGATATTAAATCTGATGTGCTGTTTAGAGGCATATACTTATTTCTGTTCCAAACCCTCGTGTTGATATTCTTTTCTTCTGCTCTGCAGTGCAAAATAATTTATGGTTAAAAATCACAATATCTGTAAAACATCAATCTTGGTATTCAAAATGTAATTGCATGCATTCTGTGGATAATTCTATAACCTCCTTTTAAAAATGTCTATTTCTTTAGACCCACAGCAGGCATTTAAGCACGTTGATTCTTATTCAAGACAATAATGATGGATGACCGTGATGATTTTCTCATGTTTAAAGATTTTATGTGGAAATTCTGCAAATGATATGAAAGGATCCTCTGTTCAGGATCCCACCCTATAATCACTGTTCAGAAATCTCTCCTTGAAAAGACTCTAGGGCTGACATTTCTAAGACCCACACTTTATAAAAGAAGCACGTGGTCTGCTCCCGTCTCTAGTCATGCTTGTTGGAGGTTTGGTTTAGGGAGATCTTGTCAGAAAGACATTTATTCTTCCCCAGTCTTGCTACTGGAAAGAAGAAAAAATGTAATTGTTCAGTGAGTAAAAGCATTCCCCCTGGGATGTGTGGCTTTGACAGCCACAAGCATTTACATTAAGGCTCATAACTGAATTTCCTGTTAAAATTAAAAATCGACTTAAACATTTTCAGTAAGGACAATAGGCAATGAATTACTCTTGCTTAAAATGTGTGTTAAGTCAATAGAATAGCTTGTGTATAGCTGAGGAAAAATGTATGTTAATGTTTCGGCCTTTTTCTGTGGCGGGGCCACACTGAAATCAAGAGTCCTGCATATCAGACTCGATTCCACCATCTCTCTTTAAGCTGGACTCAGTATTTTTGAGTAGCTGTTCCTAAAAAACATATGGCATGATATACTCTATAAAGAGGATGCAAACATATGTCCTTCTAGGTGCCCAGAATATATGGGTGGTTTTTTTAAGTCTTTATCTGAAGCTTCTCAGGTTCCACGGCTA